>NC_092102.1:5560502-5872479 GCF_045679555.1 Salvelinus alpinus
CGCGAACTGGGACATGTTCCGGATAGCCTCAGAGAATAATATTGACGTATACGCTGATTCAGTGAGTGAGTTTATAAGGAAGTAAATAGAAGATGTTGTACCTACCATGACTATTAAAACCTACCTTAACCAAAAACTGTGGATAGATGCCGGCATTCGCACAAAACTGAAAGCGCGAACCACTGCATTTAACCATGGAAAGGTGACTGGGAATATGGCCGAATACAAACAGTGTAGTTATTCTCTCCACAAGGCAATCAAACAGGCGAAATGTCAGTATAGAGACAAAGTGGAGTCGCAATTCAACGGCTCAGAAACGAGACTTATGTGGCAGGGTATACAGACAATCACAGACTACAAAAGGAAAACCAGCCACATCACGGACACTGACATCTTGCTTTCAGACAAACTAAACACTTTCTTTGCCTGCTTTGAGGATAACACAGTGCCACCGAGGCGGCCCGCTACCAAGGACTGTGGACTCTCCTACTCTGTGGCCGACGTGAGTAAGACATTTAAACGTGTTAACCCTCGCAAGGCTGCCGGCCCAGACGGCATCCCTAGCCGCATCCTCAGAGCATGCGCAGACCAGCTGGCTGGTGTGTTTACGGACAAATTCAATCTCTCCCTGTCCCAGTCTGCTGTCCCCACATGCTTCAGGATGGCCCCCATTGTTCCTGTACCCAAGAAAGAAAAGGTAACTGAACTAAATGACTATCGCCGACCCAGATGTTTTAGCCGTGTCTGAATCCTGGCTTAGAAAGACCACCAAAACTTCTGAAATTTTCATCCCCAACTACAAGATTTTCAGACAAGATAGAACGGCCAAAGGGGGCGGTGTTGCAATCTACTGCAAAGATTGCCTGCAGAGTTCTGTTTTACTATCCAGGTCTGTTCCCAAACAATTTGAACTTCTACTTTTAAAAATCCACCTCTCTAAAAACAAGTCTCTCACCGTTGCCGCCTGCTATAGACCACCCTCTGCCCCCAGCTGTGCTCTGGACACCATATGTGAACTGATTGCCCCCCATCTATCTTCAGAGCTCGTGCTGCTAGGCGACCTAAATTGGAACATGCTTAACACCCCAGCCATCCTACAATCTAAGCTTGATGCCCTCAATCTCACACAAATTATCAATGAACCTACCAGGTACCACCCCAATTCCGTAAACACGGGTACCCTCATAGATATCATCCTAACCAACTTGCCCTCCAAATACACCTCTGCTGTTTTCAACCAAGATCTCAGCGATCACTGCCTCATTGCCTGCATCCGTAATGGGTCAGCGGTCAAACGACCTCCACTCATCACTGTCAAACGCTCCCTGAAACACTTCAGCGAGCAGGCCTTTCTAATCGACCTGGCCGAGGTATCCTGGAAGGATATTGATCTCATCCCGTCAGTAGAGGATGCCTGGATATTTTAAAAAATGCCTTCCTCACCATCTTGAATAAGCATGCCCCATTCAAGAAATGTAGAACCAGGAACAGATATAGCCCTTGGTTCTCTCCTGACCTGACTGCCCTTAACCAACAGAAAAACATCCTATGGCGTTCTGCATTAGCATCAAACAGCCCCCGTGATATGCAACTTTCAGGGAAGCTAGAAACCAATATACACAGGCAGTTAGAAAAGCCAAGGCTAGCTTTTTCAAGCAGAAATTTGCTTCCTGCAACACAAATTCAAAAAAGTTCTGGGACACTGTAAAGTCCATGGAGAATAAGAACACCTCCTCCCAGCTTCCAACTGCACTGAAGATAGGAAACACTGTCACCACCGACAAATCCACTATAATTGAGAATTTCAATAAGCATTTTTCTACGGCTGGCCATGCTTTCCACCTGGCTACCCCTACCCCGGTCAACAGCACTGCCCTCCCCTCTGCTACTCGCCCAAGCCTTCCCCATTTCTCTTTCTCCCAAATACAGTCAGCTGATGTTCTGAAAGAGCTGCAAAATCTGGACCCTTACAAATCAGCCGATAATCTGGACCCTTTCTTTCTAAAACTATCTGCTGAAATTGTTGCCACCCCTATTACTAGCCTTTTCAACCTCTCTTTCGTGTCGTCTGAGATTCCCAAAGATTGGAAAGCAGCTGCGGTTATCCCCGTCTTCAAAGGGGGGGACACTCATGACCCTAACAGCTACAGACCTATATCTATCCTACCCTGCCTTTCTAAGGTCTTCGAAAGCCAAGTCAACAAACAGATTACCGACCATTTCGAATCCCACCATACCTTCTCCGCTATGCAATCTGGTTTCAGAGCTGGTCATGGGTGCACCTCAGCCACGCTCAAGGTCATAAACGATATCTTAACCGCCATCGATAGGAAACAATACTGTGCAGCCGTATTCATTGACCTGGCCAAGGCTTTTGACTCTGTCAATCACCACATCCTCATCATCAAACTCGACAGCCTTGGTTTCTCTAATGATTGCCTCGCCTGGTTCACCAACTACTTCTCTGATCGAGTTCAGTGTGTCAAATCGGAGGGTCTGTTGTCCGGGCCTCTGGCAGTCTCTATGGGGGTGCCACAGGGTTCAATTCTTGGACCGACTCTCTTCTCTGTATACATCAATGATGTCGCTCTTGCTGCTGGTGTTTCTCTGATCCACCTCTACGCAGACGACACTATTCTGTATACTTCTGGCCCTTCTTTTGACACTGTGTTAACAACCCTCCAGGCGAGCTTCAATGCCATACAACTCTCCTTCCGTGGCCTCCAATTGCTCTTAAATACAAGTAAAACTAAATGCATGCTCTTCAACCGATCGCTGCCTGCACCTGCCCGCCTGTCCAACATCACTACTCTGGACGGCTCTGACTTAGAATATGTGGACAACTACAAATACCTAGGTGTCTGGTTAGACTGTAAACTCTCCTTCCAGACTCACATCAAACATCTCCAATCCAAAGTTAAATCTAGAATTGGCTTCCTATTCCGCAACAAAGCATCCTTCACTCATGCTGCCAAACATACCCTTGTAAAACTGACCATCCTACCAATCCTCGTGTATCTAACTGACCCTCTCTGCCCATTCATCGCCATTTACCCGTTGTTGTCATAGCTCTCCTGATCAACACCTGTGATTGCTTTATGCCTCTCTCTAATGTCAATATGCCTTGTCTACTGCTGTTTCGGTTGGGCAAAACTAAACATGGCGGCGTTCGCCTTAGCAATCTTACTGGAATAAAGACCTCCTCCATTCCTGCCATTATTGAAAGAGATTGTGATACCTCACATCTCAAAATAGGGCTACTTAATGTTAGATCCCTCACTTCCAAGGCAGTTACAGTCAATGAACTAATCACTGAACATAATCTTGATGTGATTGGCCTGACTGAAACATGGCTTAAGCATGATGAATTTACTGTGTAAACTTCTTAGTGGCAGGGGTTCCGCTAGCGCCATCCCTCGACAACATTCCGACAACATTCCGCTGAAAAGGCAACGTGGGAAATTCAAAAATATTTTTTAGAAATATGTAACTTTCACACATTAAATGAGGCCTCACTTCCTGGTTACACTAGTGACCATATCCCCCGTGCATCCCGCAAAGGCGGAGGTGTTGCTAACATTTACGATAGCAAATTTCAATTTACAAAGAAAATTTGTCTTTTGAGCTTCTGGTCATGAAATCTATGCAGCCTACTCAATCACTTTTCATAGCTACTGTTTACAGACCTCCTGGGCCATATACAGCGTTCCTCACTGAGTTCCCTGAATTCCTATCGGACCTTGTAGTCATAGCAGATAATATTCTAATTTTTGGTGACTTTAATATTCACATGGAAAAGTCCACAGACCCACTCCAAAAGGCTTTCGGAGCCATCATCGACTCAGTGGGTTTTGTCCAACATGTCTCCGGACCTACTCACTGCCACAGTCATACTCTGGACCTAGTTTTGTCCCATGGAATAAAGGTTGTGGATCTTAATGTTTTTCCTCATAATCCTGGACTATCGGACCACCATTTTATTATGTTTGCAATCGCAACAAATAATCTGCTCAGACCCCAACCAAGGATCATCAAAAGTTGTGCTATAAATTCTCAGACAACCCAAAGATTCCTTGATGCCCTTCCAGACTCCCTCTGCCTACCCAAGGACGTCAGAGGACAAAGATCTGTTAACCACCTAACTGAGGAACTCAATTTAACCTTGCGCAATACCCTAGATGCAGTCGCACCCCTAAACACATTTGTCATAAGAAACTAGCTCCCTGGTATACAGAAAATACCCGAGCTCTGAAGCAAGCTTCCAGAAAATTAGAACGGAAATGGCACCACACCAAACTGGAAGTCTTCCGACTAGCTTGGAAAGACAGTACCGTGCAGTATCGAAGAGCCCTCACTGCTGCTCGATCATCCTATTTTTCCAACTTAATTGAGGAAAATAAGAACAATCCAAAATTTATTTTTGATACGGTCGCAAAGCTAACTAAAAAGCTGCATTCCCCAACAGAGGATGGCTTTCACATCAGCAGTAATAAATTAATGAACTTCTTTGAGGAAAAGATCATGATCATTGGAAAGCAAATTACGGACTCTCTTTAAATCTGCGTATTCCTCCAAAGCTCAGTTGTCCTGAGTCTGCACAACTCTGCCAGTACCTAGGATCAAGGGAGACACTCAAGTGTTTAAGTACTATATCTCTTGACACAATTATGAAAATAATCATGGCCTCTAAACCTTCAAGCTGCATACTGGACCCTATTCCAACTAAACTACTGAAAGAGCTGCTTCCTATGCTTGGCCCTCCTATGTTGAACATAATAAACGTCTCTCTATCCACCGGATGTGTACCAAACTCACTAAAGGTGACAGTAATAAAGCCTCTCTTGAAAAAGCCCAACCTTGACCCAGAAAATATAAAAAACTATCGGCCTATATCGAATCTCCCATTCCTCTCAATTTTTTTTGAAAAAGCTTGTTGCAACTCACTGACCCCTCCTGTCTCAGCATCCAGTATTTATGCTGCAGTAGTTTGTGTCGGGGGGCTAGGGTTAGTCTGTTATATCTGGATTATTTCTCCTGTCTATCCAGTGTCCTGTGTGAATTTAAGTATGCTCTCTCTAATTCTCTCTTTCTTTCTTTCTCTCCCTCGGAGGACCTGAGCCCTAGGACCATGCCTCAGGACTACCTGGCATGATGACTCCTTGCTGTCCCCTGTCCACCTGGCCGTGCTGCTGCTCCAGTTTCAACTGTTCTGCCTGCGGCTATGGAACCCTGACCTGTTCACCGTACGTGCTACCTGTCCCATACCTGCTGTTTTCAACTCTCTAGAGACAGCAGGAGCGGTAGAGATACTCTCAATGATCGGCTATGAAAAGCCAACTGACATTTACTCCTGAGGTGCTGACCTGTTGCACCCTCGACAACTACTGTGATTATTATTATTTGACCATGCTGGTCATTTATGAACATCTTGGCCATGTTCTGTTTTAATATCCACCCGGCACAGCCAGAAGAGGATTGGCCACCCAGTTCCTCTCTAGGTTCCTCTCTAGGTTTCTTCCTAGGTTTTGGCCTTTCTAGGGAGTTTTTCCTAGCCACCGTGCTTCTACACCTGCATTGCTTGCTGTTTGGGGTTTTAGGCTTGGTTTCTGTACAGCACTTTGAGATATCAAATGATGTAAGAAGGGCTATATAAATACATTTGATTTGATTTGAGGGGCTAGGGGTTGGTTTGGAATGTAGGGTACAGCTTTATGGTTTAAACATGGCGTACATGCCCATGTGACATTACCAACCATTTAAATTAGTATACAGTGTGCAGCGAGGAATACACTTCAGGGATGTAGAGGTAAATGCCATCTTAAATAAATGCATATATTCACACACAGGAGAACACTTGCAAACATGCACACAGACATGCCAGATAGACAATGCATTTGCAAACATGTACACAGTCAAGCACACTGCAGAGATAATTATTTTGGTTGCCGTATAGGACCTTATATCACACTCACATACAATACTCGCTTCCATGCTGATAGAATACATATAATTCGCTACCTCCGTGTTTCCATGGTGACCAGAGCACATTCATATTTTCCAAGGTGAGCAAAGAAGATTTTGCTGGATTGTATGTTTTGTGCAAGGTATTTTCTGATTGGCCAAAGAGAAAATAAAAGAGCGATTTACTGTGCAAATGAAACATTTCCTTACCCATGAACTTGATGCCCAGTTCATCTGCTGCTCCATCCAAGGACACAGAGCATAAGAGAGGGAGAAAGAAAGAGAGACACAGAGGGGGAAGAGATGGAGAAAAAGTAAGGGAGAGCGATATACACAGAGAGATGGAGATGGGCAGAGGGAGAAGGAAAGGGGGAGAGAAAGAGAGTGGGAAGACAATACAGCGTTATTGAACAGCGTTATATGAAACACAGTCATAACCCTCACTCAGGATTTACCCACTTGGGCACTGCAGCTATAGTACTAGAACCTCCCTAAAATCCCTTTTAAATTTTTTATTTTTTTTTCAAACATATAAATATTGTTATTGAGACAGACAATAGGCTTTACAGACCTAAAATGCCTTTCATGTTCCAAGTCCACACAATAGGGAGGTTTATTATGACGTAGGTACTAGTATAAAAATAGTTGCTGAGTAGCATAACCGGTCAAGGGTGGGGAGAAGGGGGAGGTGTAGACTTCAATGAAAGATGACGATGTCATTGAAAGATGACAATGTCATGGTTTGTTATGTGATTGAAATTTGCTCCGTACAGGCCTTGATTTTGGTTTTTCTTCCCAGCCAGCGATAATTGTTCGTTCCCCACCTCTCTGACCCCAACCTTGTGTTTGTTTCAATATTAATGTTAGTTATCCCCAGTTCTTCTGTTGACAAGACTGTCAGTAAAGACACACACACACACACACACACACACACACACACACACACACACACACACACACACACACACACACACACACACACACACACACACACACACACACACACACACACACACACACACACACACACACACACACACACACACACACCGCATGTCCCTCTCTCCCTGCATTCAAGTATTTTCTAATAATCTGTGCGCTGGGGTGATAGATAAAGAGGAGCACTCGTGTTCCCTTCATCCTGACGTGACCCTCCTCCCCCTTTTCACGCCACTGTAATATTATCTCATTTAAATTCAAATGAAACCCTCACACGTAATTGCTTTTCTGACAGAGGTGGTCTGGGTTTTTAAGTAGAATGTGGTTAGCAGGGCCTGGTGACAGATTATTTGGTTGCCACAGTCACAGAGAGAAGAACAACTCCCTGACAGCATGAAAACAGTCTGTTAGATGGATTTTGACTGTATCACAGGAAAATGTGTCAATGTCATACTAGTCATAGTTCCTTAATATACATTGTTTTCCAGAAAATAGATGTATGTTACAGTTTACAATAAAGTTAGCTTTATACAGGGTACCTTTAATGTAAAGTGTGGCCGAAATGTAAAATGGCCAAACAATTAAAACACATTGGATTTACACACTATTGTTTTTACAGTATTATACAATAAAACTAACAGTAAAGTGCTGTATGAATTATTTACAGTAAATTGCATACAGAGCCAAAATCACACGGAGAGAAGCCCATCAATGGGGCAGCAGGTAGCCTAGTGTTTAGAGCATTGGACTAGTAACCGAAAGGTGGCAAAAGCAAATCCCTGAGTTTACAAAGTGAACATCTGTCGTTCTGCATCTGAACAAGGCAGTTAACCCATTGTTCCTAGGCCGTCATTGAAAATAATAATTTGTTCTTAACTGACCTAGTTAAATAAAGGTAAAATAAATTTTAAAAATTAAAATGCCGTGAAATTTGCGTACGAGAGTAGTGTCAATTCACATGCACTACATAGCATATGCCAAAGTAATTGTCATTAAAATAAATAATATACAGTTACAGTGGGGCAAAAAAGTATTTAGTCAGCCACCAATTGTGCAAGTTCTCGCACTTAAAAAGATGAGAGAGGCCTGTAATTTTCATCATAGGTACACTTCAACTATGACAGACAAAATGAGAAAAAAAAATCCAGAAAATCACATTGTAGGATTTTTTATGAATTAATTTGCAAATTATGGTGGAACAACCTACACAATTTATCCATTTATTTTACCAGTAGACGTGAGAAACGTAGACTTGCTTTATAATTTGAAGGGCGATGACGCAGTTGGCTCATGTGGCCCGTCCGATTTCTCTCATTCCTCATTGGCATTCTATTTCCAGCGTGAGCACCCTTGTTCGCGGTTAAGCGGTTACCAGTTACCAGTTAAGCTCAAAAATTGAGCTTAACTGGTAAATGATTCCGTAAATTCCAAATAAACGTTGGTTTAACAATACATTAATGTAAAGAAGTGGCTGTATTTTGAATAGTACTGTAACCCCACAGAATATTTACAGAATATTTACATTTACATTTAAGTCATTTAAGTCATTTAGCAGAATATGGTACCTCACTGTATTTTTAAAGCACCTAAAACTTTTGAGCACTAGTGGGTGCATGGTATTGTTGCTTCTGGCTCATTAATATATTTTGAGGCGGGCCTTGTAAGATGCTACATTTGTTGCACACTTTAGTGAGAGTTTATAACTGATGCAGTACCAGTCAAAAGTTTGGACACACCTACTCATTCAAGGGTTTTTCTTTATTTTCACAATTTTTTTAAGACATCAAAACTATGAAATAACACAAATGTAATCATGTAGTAACCAAAAAAGTATTAAACAAATCAAAATATATTTCAGATTTAAGATTCTTCAAAGTAACCATCCTTTGCCTTGATGACAGATTTGCACACTCTTGACATTCTCTCAACCAGCTTCATGAGGTAGTTACCTGGAATGCATTTCAACAGGTCTGCCTTTTTAAAAGTACATTTGTGGAATTTCTTCCTTCTTAATGCGTTTGAGCCAATCGGTTGTGTTGCGACAAGGTAGGGGTGGTATACAGAAGATAGACCTATTTGGTAAAATACAAGTCAATTTTATGGCAAGAACAACTCAAATAAGCAAAGAAAAACACTTCAGAGTGTTTTCTATCCAAATCTACTAATAATATGCATATCCTAGCATCTGGGCCTGAGTATCAGGCTGTTTACTCTGGGCACGCTTTTCATCCAGACGTGAAAATACTGCCCTCTACCCCAAAGAAGTTAAGCATGTCCCAGTTTAGGTCACCTAACAGCATGAGCTCTGACGAAAGATGGGGGGCAATCAATTCACATATGGTGAATTGGTGGTCTATAGCAAGCGGCAACGCTGAGAGACTTTTTTCTGGAAAGGTGGATTTTTAAAAGTAGGAGCTCAAATATATATTATAGTTAGGGATGGAAATTTCTGTGGTTTTGGTGGTCTTCCTGACGGGAGGCTCAGGCGGCGCTGGACAGACGGGCGGCTCAGGCGGCGCTGGACAGACGGACGGCTCAGGCGGCGCTGGACAGGAGGGAGACTCAGGCTGCGCTGGACAGGAGGGAGACTCAGGCGGCGCTGGACAGGAGGGAGACTCAGGCGGCGCTGGACAGGAGGGAGACTCAGGCGGCGCTGGACAGGAGGGAGACTCAGGCGTCGCTGGAAAGGAGGGAGACTCAGGCGTCGCTGGAAAGGAGGGAGACTCAGGCGGCGCTGGACAGGAGGAAGTCTCAGGCGGCGCTGGACAGGAGGAAGACTCTGGCAGCGCTGAGCAGGCGGGAGCACCTGTAGTGAGGAGACGGAGAGACAGCCTGGTGCGGGGGGCTGCCACCAGAGGGCTGGTGCGTGGAGGTGGCACCGGATAGATCGGACCGTGAAGGCGCACTACAGGTCTCGAGCACCGAGCCTGCCCAACCCTACCTGGCTGAATGCTCCCCGTAGCCAGGCCAGTGCGGTGAGGTGGAATAGCCCGCACTGGGCTCTGCTGGCGAACCGGGGACACCATGCGTAGGGCTGGTGCCATGTACCCCGGCCTGAGGAGACGCACTGGAGACCAGATGCGTTGAGCCGGCTTCATGGCACCTGGCTCGATGCCCACTCTAGCCCGGCCGATACGAGGCGCTGCTATGTACCGCACCAGGCTATGCCTGCTCACCGGGGACACCGTGCGCCACACGGCATAACATGGTGCCTGCCCAGTCCCTCTCTCTCCACGGTAAGCACGGGGAGTTGGCTCAGGTCTCCTACCTGACTTAGCCACACGCTCCGTGTGCCCCCCCCAATCAATTTTTGGCCTCCAGCCGCGCTTTCGTGCTGCTTCCTCATACCACCGCCTCTCCGCTTTCGCTGCCTCCAGCTCAGCCTTGGGGCGGCGATATTCCCCAGCCTGTGCCCAGGGTCCCTTGCCGTCCAGAATCTCCTCCCAGGTCCAGGAGTCCTGCGATCGCTGCTGCTGCTGCCCGTTACCACGCTGCTTGGTCCGGTTGTGGTGGGTAATTCTGTCACGATCGTCGTTAGGAGAAAGAGAGGAGGACCAAAATGCGTGATGATTATCCATTTTTAATGAACACGAATAATCTAACAAAAAAAACACGAGAACGAAACGAAACAGTCCTGAACGGTGAACATACACAAACACAAACACAGGAACAGGAACAATCACCCACAATCCACAATACAAAACAGGCTACCTAAATATGGTTCCCAATCAGAGACAACGACTAACACCTGCCTCTGATTGAGAACCATATCAGGCCAAACACATGAAATAGACAAACTAGACATACAACATAGAATGCCCACTCAGATCACACCTTGACCAAACAAAACATAGAAACATACAAAGCAAACTATGGTCAGGGCGTGACAGTTCCGGTTCAGAGGGAAAGAAATAGCAGATCCATACCTCATTGGGTGAGGCGGATTGTAGGAGGGTATGTTGTAGTTGAGGTTAAGAAAAATCTAAAAATATATATATGCGAAGAAAAAAAGGTATAAAAGAATAAAAAAAGATATATACACGACATGACGAGGACAAAAAGACTTCTGACTGCTACACCATCTTGGTTTAATATGGACATCAATATGGATTGCACAATACATGAAAAGTAAACACAAAATGCGAAAAGCAAAACACATTCTTCACTAAAAAGGCCCTCTAACATCTGCCTGATTTGCCCTAGTGGCACCAACACCACCAACTTGAAGGAGTTTTGGCAATCATTCCACATGAGATGCACAAAAAAACTAAAAGCAGATTTACTGAAATCAGTGGAGATTGAAGGGAACTCCAAGTTTGGTAACTTATACATCTGAAGGTTAACAGTTAAGTCAGGTATGGCAGAAGTTAATGCAAAAGGCCTTTATAGACAAAAAGAGTGCAATGAGTCGATCTACAAGACTTCAAAGAGAGCCAGCTCTGATACAAAATTCAATGATGTGTACTGAACCTATCGCCGGTAATGAAGCACAATGATAAACTGCATCCAATGCTTCAATACAGTGGCAGCTGCATTCATATCACTCTCAGGGGGGTCGTGGGAGGGTGAGGTTGGTAGAATGCGGATGTTTCCAGTTTTCAGGGATAGAGTATTTTTGACAGAACTTCCCCTGAAAAGTGGGGACTCTGCTCTGGCATGTTTTACACCTACTACGTTAGGTTACATTCATATAGAAGATATTGCCATAGTCAATAACCGGAAAGAATGTAGACCGAATGATTTGTTTTCTGCTATTTAATGAAAGACAGGACCTGTTCCTATAGAAGAAGCCAATTTTAACTCAACAACATTGTTTTTGAAAGAGCTTTTCGTCAATCCAGATGCCCAGATATTTATGAGCATGGACACGATCAAAGAGGTCACTATCCAAAGTATGTATGCATAAATGTGACTCGTTTCAGGAAACTAGGCGCATGTTGCAAGTCACAACTTCACAGGAGAGTAATTTGAAAGCTATTTTATATTTTTTATAAACATCTGTTTTTTGGAACATTTGAACTTTCATGTGCCTTAATAACAAATGGGTATGCCATCTGTAAATACGAATAAAGTTGTTGAATTACGAGCCTAGTTGGTTTAGCCACAGAAAAAGACAGGAAACTTCCCACTAACCATGATTGGCAGAGATAATGAGTGGGCTGGACATGCCGAGAGATGAGTTTCAAATTGCTCTGCCGTGTAGCATCTTCTGTCTATAAAATTAGCTGCTTGTTATGCCTATATAATACTTTATACTGCAGTTTTTTCAAAAGATATAATGTTAGCCATGGAGAACTGCAAATGTGTTGCTACTGCTCTCAATAACATTGCTGCTCTATGGCACTATCGACAAAGGTCAGTCTGAAAAAGTTGTGATAGACTACTTTCTGAAGGACGATCGTGCCATGCTCACTCTGAAAATGAATCAGACGATGAGGAAATCCCTGATTTAGGTAAACACATTTTCATTGAAGAAAACATTGTAGAGTCTTGTGATGGGGAAGATATGGCGATCAACAGAGTAGTTATTATGGAAGAAGTTGAGAGTTTTGAAATCTGTGGAATGTGTGGTAGAAGCAGAGCACGATAAGGAGTTGAATAGAATTCTGGCATTTGCTTGAAAATGCAGAGGGATTCAAAGAGAACACAGAAGGCTGTTGTATAAAACACCTGTCTCCGGATTACATCTTCAAATTAACCTCTCTTGGGTACGTGAGACGTTAGCGTCCCACCTCTTCAACAGCCAGTGAAACTGCTGGGCGCCAAATTCAAATACAGAAATACTCATTATAAAAATTCAGAAAACAAAACATATTTTACATAGGTTTAAAGATTAACTTCTTGTGAATCCAACCACTGTGTCATATTTAAAAAATGCTTTACGGCGAAAGCATACCTTACGATTATTTGAGAACATAGCCCACTAGACAAATCATTACAAACAGTAACCAGCCAAGTAGAACAGTTACACAAGTCAGAAATAGAGATAAAATTAATCCCTTACCTTTGATGATCTTCATATGGTTGCACTCAGCAGACATTCATTTACTCAATAAATGTTCTTTTTGTTCGATAAAGTCTCTTTATATCCGAAAACCTCTGTTTTGTTTGCGCGTTGTCTTCAGTAATCCACAGGCTCAAACGCAGTCAAAACAGGCAGACAAAAATTTCAATTCAGTTCATAGAAACATGTCAAACGATGTTTATATTCAATCCTCAGATAGTTTTTGGCCTAAATAATTGATAATATTTCAACCGGACAATAACGTCGTCAATTTAAAAGGTAAACAAGAAACACACTCTCTCGGTCTCGCGCATGAAAAAGCTCTGACACTTTAGGGTCGACTCATTGAGACTCATTGAGACTCATTAAGACTGCTTCATTTTTCAGAATACAAGCCTGAAACAATTTTGAACAACTGTTGACATCTAG
Source organism: Salvelinus alpinus (assembly GCF_045679555.1). Taxonomy (NCBI): domain Eukaryota; kingdom Metazoa; phylum Chordata; class Actinopteri; order Salmoniformes; family Salmonidae; genus Salvelinus; species Salvelinus alpinus. The sequence continues at coordinate 5,573,836 of NC_092102.1, forward strand.
TGGAGGGCATAGAAACTGCAATTTGAGTCCTAAGTCAATGGATACTGTAATGGCATTAAATAGAAAACTAAAAATAAAAAAAATAAACTACTTCCTGAATGGATTTTTCTCAGGTTTTCGCCTGCCAAATCAGTTTTGTTCTACTCACAGACACTATTTTAACAGTTTTGGAAACTTTAGTGTTTTCTATCCAAATCTACCAATTATATGCATATCATATATTCTGGGCCCGAGAAGCAGGCAGTTTAGTTTAGTTTAATTTGGGCATGCATTTCATCCAAAATTCCGAATGCTGCCACCTACCCTAGAGAAGTTAAGGGCAACCATGGCATCCGTGACAGAGGGAGAAAGATCGGATGATTCTTATGGCATTGTACACAGTCAGTGTGAACCAGAGCTCTTGACACAACGAGACAAGCAAGCTGTACAAACAAAATGGACCCCAGCTAGCAATGAGGAATCGGCCCAGAAGCGGACCTCTTCCTCTTCCTCTTCTTCAAAATTAATGACTGCCCAGAATCGGCCTAAGTATATTGGGCTGTTAACATCTACCAGAATTCTGGCTCGCTAGCTAACATTACATGTTTGATCTGTGTGTAGTAATGTTATCTCAGAAGGCCATTTTGCATCGCTAGTTATAGCCCAATGTTAGCTAGCTAACATTTAACTTTTGAGGGATAGGGGGCAGCATTTTCACTTTGGATGAATAGCGTGCCCAGAGTGAACTGCCTCCTACTCTGTCCCAGATGCTATTGGATAGAAAACACTCTGAAGTTTCTAAAACTGTTTGAATAATGTCTGTGAGTATAACAGAACTCAAATGGCAGTCAAAAACCTGAGAAAGAAATCCAAACAGGAAGTGGGAATTCTGAGGCTGGTCGATTTTCAACTCATCGCCTATTGAAATCCCAGTGGGATATGGATCTGTTTGCACTTACTACGTCTTCCACTAGATATCAACAGTCTGTAGAACGTTGAATGAAGCTTCTACTGTGATGTTGAGCCGGATGGGAGCTGTTTGAGTCAGTGGTCTGGCAGAGAGCCAGGTCCTAGTCTGTAGGACCTGGCAGACTACATGATATCGACTTGCGTTCCATTACGTGATCTAACATAATCATATGTTGTGTTTTCGCTGTAAAGCATTTTTTAAATCGGACACGATAGGTAGATTAACAAGATGTTTATCTTTCATTTGCTGTATTGGACTTGTTAATGTGTGAAAGTTACATATTTCTAAAAAACATTTTTGAATTTCCCACGCTGGCTTTTCAGCGGAATGTTGTCGAGGGGTTCCGCTAGCGGAACGTGTGTCCTAGAAAGGTTAATTAATTGCCTACCGTCTGTAAGCTGTTAGTGTCTTAACTACCGTTCCACAGGTGCATGTTGATTAATTGTTTACAGTTCATTGAACAAGCATGGGTTAAGCATGTCCCAGTTTAGGTCACCTAACAGCACGAGCTCTGAAGAAAGATGGGGGGTAATCAATTCACATATGGTGTCCAGGGCACAGCTGGGGGCAGAAGGGTGTCTATAGCAAGTGGCAACGATGAGAGACTTGTTTTTGGAAAGGTGGATTTTTAAAAGTAGCTCAAATTGTTTGGACACAGACCTGGATAGTAAGACAGAACTGCAGGCTATCTCTGCAGTAGATTGCCACTCCGCCCCCTTTGGCAGTTCTATCTTGTCGGAAAATGTTATAGTTAGGGATGGAAATTTCAGGGGTTTTGGTGGTCTTCCTTAGCCAGGATTCAGACACAGCTAGAACATCTGGGTTGGCAGAGTGTGCTGAGGCAGTGAATAATAATAATAGGCATATATTAGCAACTGGGCCTGAGTAGCATGCAGTTTACTCTGGGCACCTTATTCATCCAAGCTACTCAATACTGCCCCCCAGTCCCGAAGAAGTTAAACCGTTTACAATGAAGATCTGCGAAGTTTTTTGTATTTTTACTAATTATCTTTGAAAGACAGGGTTCTGAAAAAGGGACGTATCTTTTTTTGCTGAGTTTATGTCCTAATTAGTATAAAAGAGGTAATGTTGCTTACTTTTTGAGCAAAATCAAAGCTATAATGCATCCTGATGTCTTTGCTTGTTTGTTCATTAGGGGCCCCCAGAGACAACTGCCGGTCTTGACAGTGGGTTTTTCATTCAGCAACCATCTTCTGGTAGACAGACAGCTCACTCTGAACAAGCAGGAGTTCCTGCTCCTGCTTCTTCAGCTTGGCAGAATTAACAAATTCTGGCAGGTTGGCAGATCTGAAGACCTGATAGGTGCAGGTCTGTCCTGGGCTTAGTGCTTGAAATGTGGAGTAGTAAGCTTTAACTTGGGGTCTGTTGTTTAGACATGTAGCTAGCTAGCTAAACAATGAACCATAATTCCAAGCCATTGAGTACTATCACTACAAACCGATTGTCATAGCAAGCTAAAGTTAAACAAATAGGTTAAGATCACAGTTATGAAAACTTAGGAAACTAAAGAGGCCTTTCTACTGACTCTGAAAAACACCAAAAGAAAGATGCCCAGAGTCCCCGCTCATCTGTGTGAACGTGCCTTAGGCATGCTGCAAGGAGGCATTAGGAATGCAGATGTGGCCTGGGCAATAAATTGCAATGTCCGCACTGTGAGACGCCTAAGACAGCGCTACAGGGAGACAGAACGTACAGCTGATTGTCCTCGCAATGGCCATGTGTAACAACACACAACAACACCTGCACAGGATCGGTACATCTGAACATCACAGCTGCGGGACAGGTACAGGATGGCAACAACTGTCCGAGATACACCAGGAACACACAATCCCTCCCATCAGTGCTCAGACTGTACGCAATAAGCTGAGAGAGGCTGGACTGAGGGCTTGTAGGCCTCTTGTAAGGCAGGTCCTCACCAGAAAACACCGGCAACAACGTCGCCTATGGGCACAAACCCACCGTCGCTGGACCAGACAGGACTGGTAAAAAGTGCTCTTCACAGACGAGTCGTGGTTTTGTCTCACCAGAGGTGATAGTCGGATTCGCGTGTATCGTCGAAGGAATGAGCGTTACACCGAGGCCTGTACTCTGGAGCGGGATCGATTTGGAGGTTAGAGGGTCCGTCATGGTCTGGGGCGGTGTGTCACAGCATCATCGGACTGAGCTTGTTGTCACTGCAGGCAATCTCAACGCTGTGCGTTACAGGGAAGACATCCTCCTCTCATGTGGTACCCTTTCTGCAGGCTCATCCAGACATGACCCTCCAGCTTGACAATGCCACCAGCCATACTGCTCATTCTGTGCGTGATTTCCTGCAAAACAGGAATGTCAGTGGTGTTCTGCCATGGCCAGCGAAGAGCCCAGATCTCAATCCCATTGAGAACGTCTGGGACCTGTTGGATCGGAGGGCAAGGGCTAGGGCCATTCCCCCCAGAAATGTCTTGATACTTGCAGGTGCCTTGGTGGATGAGTGGGGTAACATCTCACAGCAAGAACTGGCAAATCTGGTGCATTCCATGAGGAGGAGATGCACTGCAGTACTTAATGCAGCTGGTGTCCACACCAGATACTGGCTGTTACTTTGATTTTGACCCCTCCTAAGTTCAGGGACACATTTTTCCATTTCTGTTTGGAACTTGTTCAGTTTATGTCTCAGTTGTTGAATCTTGATATGTTTATACACATTTGTACACATGTTAAGTTTGCTGAAAATAAAAGCAGTTGACAGTGAGGTTTCTTTTTTGTTGAGTTTAGATATATATAAATAGACAGATATACACACACAAAATATATATATATATATACAGTACCAGTCAAACGTTGACACAGCCTCTCATTCAAGGGTTTTTCTTTATTTTTACTATTTTCTACATTGTAAGGGAAGACATTAAAACTATGAAATAACACTTATGGAATCATGTAGTAAGCAAAAAAGTGTTAAACAAATCAAAATATATATGTTTTTTTCTGCAAAGTTGCAACCCTTTGCCTTGATGACAGCTTTGCACACTCTTGGCATTCTCTCAACCAGTTTCAACTGGAATGCTTTTCCAACAGTCTTGAAGGAGTTCCCACATGTGTTGAGCACTTGTTGGCTGCTTTTTCTTCAATCTGCAGTCCAACTCATTCTGGACCATCTCAATTGGGTTGAGGTTGGGTGATTGTGGAGGTCAGATCATCTGATGCAGCACTCCATTTTTTTTATTTTTTTTTATTTCACCTTTATTTAACCAGGTAGGCTAGTTGAGAACAAGTTCTCATTTGCAACTGCGACCTGGCCAAGATAAAGCATAGCAGTGTGAACAGACAACACAGAGTTACACATGGAGTAAACAATAAACAAGTCAATAACATGGTAGAAAAAAAAGAGAATCTATATACAATGTGTGCAAAAGGCATGAGGTAGGCAATAAATCGAATAATTACAATTTAGCAGATTAACACTGGAGTGATAAATCATCAGATGATCATGTGCAGGAAGAGATACTGGTGTGCAAAAGAGCAGAAAAGTAAATAAATAAAAGCAGTATGGGGGGTGAGGTAGGTAAATTGGGTGGGTAGTTTACAGATGGACTATGTACAGCTGCAGCGATCGGTTAGCTGCTCGGATAGCAGATTTTTAAAGTTGTTGAGGGAGATAAAAGTCTCCAACTTCAGAGATTTTTGCAATTCGTTCCAGTCGCAGGCAGCAGAGAACTGGAAGGAAAGGCGTCCAAATGAGGTTTTGGCTTTAGGGATGATCAGTGAGATACACCTGCTGGAGCGCGTGTTGCGGGTGGGTGTAGCCATCGTGACCAGTGAACTGAGATAAGGCGGCACTTTACCTAGCATAGCCTTGTAGATGACCTGGAGCCAGTGGGTCTGAGTCTGTCTGTCCATCACTCTCCTTCTTTATCAAATAGCCCTTACACCGCCTGGAGGTGTGTTTTGAATCATTGTGCTGTTGAACAACAAATTATAGTTCCACTAAGCGCTAATCAGATGGGATGAAGTATCGCTGCAGAAAGCTGGTGTAGCCATGCTGGTTAAGTGTGCCTTGAATTCTAAATAAATCAATGACAGTGTCACCAGCAATGCACCCTCACACCTCCTCCGTGCTTCACGTTGGGAACCACACATGCAAGATCATCCGTTCACCTACTCGGAGTCTCACAAAGACACAGCGGTTAGAACCAAAAATCTAAAATTTGATCATACCAAAGGACAGATTTCCACTGGTCTAATGTCTATTGCTCGTGTTGCTAGGACCAAGCAAGTGTCCTCTTCTTATTGGTGTCCTTTTAGTAGTGATTTCCTTGCAGCAATTCGACCATGAAGGCCTGATTCACAAAGTCTTCTCTGAACAGTTGATGTTGAGATGTGTCTTTTACTTGAACTGTGAAGCATTTATTTGGGCTGCAATCTGAGGTGCAGTTAACCCTAATGAACTTATCATTTGCAGCAGAGGTAACTCTGGGTCTTCCTTTGTTGTGGCGGTCCTCATGAGAGCCAGTTTCATCATAACGGTTGATGGTTTTTGCGACTGCGATGTATGTATTTGACTGACCTTCATGTCTTAAAGTAATGATGGACTGTCGTTTTTCTTTGCTAATTTGAGCTGTTCTTGCCGTAATATGGACTTGGTCTTTTACCAAATAGTGCTATCTTCTGTATACCACCCCTACAGTGGTTCCTCCTTTAAAAGTTTTTGGTGGCTAAATATAAACATTTTCGATCAAACTCTATATGGATTGTGTAATATGATGTTACAGGAGTGTCATCTGAAGAATTCTGAGAAGGTTAGTGAAAAAATTAATATATTTTGGCGATGTTTACTTTTATCGCTCACTTTGGCTAGAATCAATGCTGGGCTGCTATGTGCTATGTGCTATGCTAATATAACGATTTATTGTGTTTTCGCTGTAAGACACTTAGAAAATCTGAAATATTGTCTGTATTCACAGGATCTGTGTCTTTCGATTCGTGTATGCTGTGTATTTTTACGAAATGTTTGATGATTAGTAAGTAGGTAAACACGTTGCTCTAAGTAGTTTTTCTATTCCATTTGTGACGGTGGGTGCAATTGTAACCTATGCCATCTACCTGAAATATGCACTTTTTTCTAACAAAACCTATCCCATACCATAAATATGTTATCAGACTGTCATCTGATTAGTTTTTTTCTTGGTTAGGGGCTATAAATATCTTAGTTTAGCCGAATTGGTGATAGCTACTGGTGTTGGTGGACAAATAAAAGATGGTGGATTATGCTAATGTGTTTTTAGGTAATAGATGTACATCTTTACATATTGTGTCTTCCCTGTAAAACATTTAAAAAATCGGACATGTTGACTGGATTCACAAGATCTGTGTCTTTCATTAGCTGTATTGGACTTTAATGTGTGAAAGTTAAATATTTAAAAAAAATATTTTTTTTGAATTTCGCGGCACTGGTTTTTCAGTGGGGGTGGGGGGGGAGTGCCGCTAGCGCCACTCTCATCCTAGACAGGTTAACTGATTCCATGTGTGTCATTTCATAGTTGTGACGTCTTCACTATTACTCTACAATGTAGAAAATAGTCAAAATAAAGAAATACACTGGAATGAGTAGGTGTGTCCAAACTTTTGACTGGTACTTGCTTAATTAATTTGATTAATATTATGGTGTTTCTATTCCAAGAAAAACTAAAAAGCATCTGGGTTTCCATTAGGATGGAGCTGAAAATATGGCGCTGTACAACGTGATGGTCGGGAGTACCGTACTGGACTATTTAGCTAAAGAATCCCTGTGTTGTGCAGGCACGCGGGAGACCGGGGTTTAATTCCCCGATGGGGAGGAAGGAGTTGGCTGTCCTTGTTAATAACCTCCCCATGTCTACCTTTGACTCATTCCTCTCTGCCTCCTTCTTTCCACTCCTCTCCTCTTTTGACCTCACCCTCTCACCTTCCCCCCCTACTCACAAGGCAGGCAATACGCTTGACCTCATCTTTACTAGATGCTGTTCTTCCACTAACCTCATTGCAACTCCCCTCCAAGTCTCCGACCACTACCTTGTATCCTTTTCCCTCTCGCTCTCATCCAACACTTCCCACACTGCCCCTACTCGGATGGTATCGCGCCGTCCCAACCTTCGCTCTCTCTCCCCCGCTACTCTCTCCTCTTCCATCCTATCATCTCTTCCCTCTGCCCAAACCTTCTACAACCTATCTCCTGATTCTGCCTCCTCAACCCTCCTCTCCTCCCTTTCTGCATCCTTTGACTCTCTATGTCCCCTATCCTCCAGGCCGGCTCGGTCCTCCCCTCCCGCTCCGTGGCTCGACGACTCATTGCGAGCTCACAGAACAGGGCTCCGGGCAGCCGAGCGGAAATGGAGGAAAACTCGCCTCCCTGCGGACCTGGCATCCTTTCACTCCCTCCTCTCTACATTTTCCTCTTCTGTCTCTGCTGCTAAAGCCACTTTCTACCACTCTAAATTCCAAGCATCTGCCTCTAACCCTAGGAAGCTCTTTGCCACCTTCTCCTCCCTCCTGAATCCTCCTCCCCCTCCCCCCCTCCTCCCTCTCTGCAGACGACTTCGTCAACCATTTTGAAAAGAAGGTCGACGACATCCGATCCTCGTTTGCTAAGTCAAACGACACCGCTGGTTCTGCTCACACTGCCCTACCCTGTGCTTTGACCTCTTTCTCCCCTCTCTCTCCAGATGAAATCTCGCGTCTTGTGACGGCCGGCCGCCCAACAACCTGCCCGCTTGACCCTATCCCCTCCTCTCTTCTCCAGACCATTTCCGGAGACCTTCTCCCTTACCTCACCTCGCTCATCAACTCATCCTTGACCGCTGGCTACGTCCCTTCCGTCTTCAAGAGAGCGAGAGTTGCACCCCTTCTGAAAAAACCTACACTCGATCCCTCCGATGTCAACAACTACAGACCAGTATCCCTTCTTTCTTTTCTCTCCAAAACTCTTGAACGTGCCGTCCTTGGCCAGCTCTCCTGCTATCTCTCTCAGAATGACCTTCTTGATCCAAATCAGTCAGGTTTCAAGACTAGTCACTCAACTGAGACTGCTCTTCTCTGTATCACGGAGGCGCTCCGCACTGCTAAAGCTAACTCTCTCTCCTCTGCTCTCATCCTTCTAGACCTATCGGCTGCCTTCGATACTGTGAACCATCAGATCCTCCTCTCCACCCTCTCCGAGTTGGGCATCTCCGGCGCGGCCCACGCTTGGATTGCGTCCTACCTGACAGGTCGCTCCTACCAGGTGGCGTGGCGAGAATCTGTCTCCTCACCACGCGCTCTCACCACTGGTGTCCCCCAGGGCTCTGTTCTAGGCCCTCTCCTATTCTCGCTATACACCAAGTCACTTGGCTCTGTCATAACCTCACATGGTCTCTCCTATCACTGCTATGCAGACGACACACAATTAATCTTCTCCTTTCCCCCTTCTGATGACCAGGTGGCGAATCGCATCTCTGCATGTCTGGCAGACATATCAGTGTGGATGACGGATCACCACCTCAAGCTGAACCTCGGCAAGACGGAGCTGCTCTTCCTCCCGGGGAAGGACTGCCCGTTCCATGATCTCGCCATCACGGTTGACAACTCCATTGTGTCCTCCTCCCAGAGCGCTAAGAACCTTGGCGTGATCCTGGACAACACCCTGTCGTTCTCAACTAACATCAAGGCGGTGGCCCGTTCCTGTAGGTTCATGCTCTACAACATCCGCAGAGTACGACCCTGCCTCACACAGGAAGCGGCGCAGGTCCTAATCCAGGCACTTGTCATCTCCCGTCTGGATTACTGCAACTCGCTGTTGGCTGGGCTCCCTGCCTGTGCCATCAAACCCCTACAACTCATCCAGAACGCCGCAGCCCGTCTGGTGTTCAACCTTCCCAAGTTCTCTCACGTCACCCCGCTCCTCCGCTCTCTCCACTGGCTTCCAGTTGAAGCTCGCATCCGCTACAAGACCATGGTGCTTGCCTACGGAGCTGTGAGGGGAACGGCACCTCAGTACCTTCAGGCTCTGATCAGGCCCTACACCCAAACAAGGGCTCTGCGTTCATCCACCTCTGGCCTGCTCGCCTCCCTACCACTGAGGAAGTACAGTTCCCGCTCAGCCCAGTCAAAACTGTTCGCTGCTCTGGCACCCCAATGGTGGAACAAACTCCCTCACGACGCCAGGACAGCGGAGTCAATCACCACCTTCCGGAGACACCTGAAACCCCACCTCTTCAAGGAATACCTAGGATAAAGCAATCCTTCTGCCCCCCCCCCCCCCCCTTAAAAGATTTAGATGCACTATTGTAAAGTGGCTGTTCCACTGGATGTCATTAGGTGAATGCACCAATTTGTAAGTCGCTCTGGATAAGAGCGTCTGCTAAATGACTTAAATGTAAGATGTAAATGTAATAAGAATTTGTTCTTAACTGACTTGCCTAGTTAAAGGTTACACTAAGAGAAAAACATTTCTACACCCTAATCTTCTCATTCTAGTCTAACCAATACACAAACGGAGATTCAGTGAAAAGAAAAATCTCCTTGATTTACCAGTCCCCATGCTTGACTCAGAGCAGTGCGAAATGATGCTAAAATAGTTGTAGGCTATTGCTTCTAACTTCAATATGCTCTTTAAATAAATAAGACCTACACCACTTTTAACATCACATTACTCAACACTAGTGAGACTACAGTAGACCTACAGTATATCGAAAAATATGACGTGACTCCCCACCAATATTTACATATAGAGGATTTTAAATTAAAACCAAAAGTTGCCCTCATGTGTCTCCCGGTGGCGGCCGGCACGAATATCTGTAGCAACGCATTGGGGCTATTATAATAGTGTACATGGTGTCCAGGTCAGGATAACCAAAACATTTCTTTATTAAAGACTATCAGAAAGAATGTTGGTACCAGAACGCCGCAGCCCGTCTGGTGTTCAACTTTCCCAAGTTCTCTCACGTCACCCCGGTCCTCCGCTCTCTCCACTGGCTTCCAGTTGAAGCTCGCATCCGCTACAAGACCATGGTGCTTGCCTACGGAGCTGTGAGGGGAACGGCACCTCCGTACCTTCAGGCTCTGATCAGGCCCTACACCCAAACAAGGGCACTGCGTTCATCCACCTCTGGCCTGCTCGCCTCCCTACCTCTGAGGAAGTACAGTTCCCGCTCAGCCCAGTCAAAACTGTTCGCTGCTCTGGCACCCCAATGGTGGAACAAACTCCCTCACGACGCCAGGTCAGCGGAGTCAATCACCACCTTCCGGAGACACCTGAAACCCCACCTCTTTAAGGAATACCTAGGATAGGATAAAGTAATCCTTCTAACCCCCCCCCTTAAAAGAGTTAGATGCACTATTGTAAAGTGGTTGTTCCACTGGATATCATAAGGTGAATGCACCAATTTGTAAGTCGCTCTGGATAAGAGCGTCTGCTAAATGACTTAAATGTAATGTAAATGTACTGAGTGAGTAAATCAGCTTTATGTAGGTGCCGGCTATATGACTGTGTCATCAACTTGATAATATAAATTATAACAATATTTGAGGTTATTTCATTTTTAAAAAATGGTGCTAATCGACTCAAATTATGTCAATTAGCCTATCAGAATCTTCTAAAGCCATGAAATCATTTTCTGAAAATGTTCAAGCTGTTTAGAGGCACAGTCAACTTAGTGTATGTAAACTTCTGACCCACTGGAATTGTGATACAGTAAATTATAAGTGAAATAATCTGTCTGTAAACAATTATTGGAAAAATTACTTGTGTCATGCACGAAGTAGATGTCCTAACTGACTTGCCAAAACTATAGTTTGTCAACAAGAAATTTGTGGAGTGGTTGAAAAACGAGTTTTAATGACTCCAACCTATGTGTACGTAAACTTACGACTTCAACTGTATGTGTGAAATTTGTTTAGATGTAGAATGGACCATTATCATGCACCTATCTCGAAACAGGGTCAGGGGGAAAATACATGTCATCTATGCACTTAAATAGCGAATGGAGGAACGCTTTCCCCGTGGTTCATTTTCATGCCAGCCAGGTAGGCTATACTCCTGTTGTAAAGATAAGCAATGTGGAATCTCCCAGTACTACAGTAAGACCAAAATAATCATAATAAAATAATAAACACCTTGGCCACAATTATCAGTTTCTATTTAGGTCCATGTCGCCCATTCATTGTCAGTTAGAGACACAGTAGGACCCAAAAGCATAATCAGTGCTCTAACTCCCCTTTGCGCTGGTCTGGAGCGATGAAGTGGTGAAGCAGGGTACCGTACTAAACACAAATGACCTCTTAGTCCCGCAGCATGATCGCAAAACATTTAGTGGAGCAACCACTGTACCTTGTCACAGCACAACTGAATGGCTCAAATGCATTAAGAAGGAAAGAAATTCCACAAATGTACTTTTAACAAGGCACACCTGTTAATTGAAATGTGTTCCAGGTGACTACCTCATGAAGTTGGTTGAGAGAATGCCAAGAGTGTGCAAAGCTGTCATCAAGGCAAAGCGTGGCTACTTTGAAGAATCTACTAAGGGCTAAATAAAGGATGTGTATGATAGAGAGAGAGAGATCCTGACCACAATGTGTACACTATTTGTTGCTCCACTTCCTCCTCTGTCTCGCCCTCTCCCTGTGCTAGTCTGTTCCTCTAGGTCAGTGTCAGGTTTTGGCCAAGACTGTTCGGGTTTTGGTCACTAGATGTCCCCATTGCACTTTTTTTTGTACCTTTTGTTTTTCTTGCTCTTATTATTGTTTGCACCTGTAGGTCATTCCCTTGTTAGTATTTAAACCCTGTGTGTTCCTCAGTTCCTTGCTCAGTGTTTGTAAGTTAGCACCCAGCCCCAGCCCAAGCCTTGTTTTATACAGTTATTTCTCTTGTTGGATTTTCCAGAGGTTCTCTGGTTTAGTTCTTGTGTATTATTTGAGTAGTCTTTTGAGGTTTTTTTTCCCCTGCTGTTTTTTACCACTTTGTGGAGTTTCTTTTGTATTTTGGAGGATTTCCATTTTGTGCCTCTTGGCTTTATTTTTGGACATTGTGGATTTAGTTTCTTTGCCTGAAGATTTTGTTCTTTAATTAAACCACCATCTCTAGTACTGCTGTGTCTGCCTCATCTTCTGGGTTCTGACGATTATTAGTGACTGTTTCTCGCACCGGGTCCTGACAGTCAGTGAACGCAAGAGAAGAGATGTGGAGACTCAGAGTTCAGCAGTAGAAGGCAGGAAGGAAGAGAAGTCAGAGAAGATAGGAGGGATAGAGACGTGGAGAGAGAGGAAGATGAGAGTGGAGGGAGAGGAACATGGAGAGGGAGACGTTGGAGCGTACGTGTCCATGGAGTGTGTCTGCCCCAAGTCCCGCCATTCACCCTTCTACCACACATCCTGGGCCTAAAGTGACAGAGGCAGGGATTTTGGAGTTGTTTTTAAAAGTGGTCGGAGTATGTTTTCTTTTGGATCTGGTGTTTAAGACCATCCTGTCCGCATCCAATTCACTGAATCGTTGTCAAAGTAGGCTACTATTTATACATTTTGTGTCAGGCCTGGTCTGTACTAAATCTTATTGAGAGAGAAGTTATCTACATTTTGTAATGGTCTCTGAATAGTTTGCATTTTTACATTGTTACAGAAGTAAGAGTCATTGTCAAATGGTCTACTTCGTGTGGGTTTTAAAATACTTTCTGAATATTGTCCCCTGGTCACATGTTGGATAAAAAAATGGGTTTATATGTAACTAATACATATACTATACTTGGTACATTTTGAGTGAGTAATGTAGACAAATGTACTACAATTTAAATACTCCAGGGTTTTTTGTTAAGTGTTAATAGTTTTTTGATAGCGAGGGTCTTTTACCCAATGGAAGACATGGATGTGGTGTCATATCAGAGAAGAGGTTGTGCTCTAAGTTAACTTGTAATTGTAATTTGTTCTTTGATTTTGAGCTATGTCTGTTTGAAATGTGTGAGAAAATTTTACAACCAAGACTAGCAAGAACACACATTTACTCCAGGAAATGACCTTCTCGTTTCCATTGACAGTGTTTGTCAAAACTCACTGCACTCTTTGTCAAAGGCTTTCAAGGTCTGTACGTAGACATTTGATTACCTTCTATTCCATTTTGCAAGACCATTCCCAGAAGTAATAATAAACATGTGTTGTCCAACTTCAGCTCAATTTTTAAATAACCTTATGTGGGAATGCTCTTGCACATTATTAAGGAAATTGTTCAGGCTGTTATGTTCTGATAGGGATCTTGAATTCAAAGATTCTATACTGTTTTTAGAATGTTTCTGAAGGACTACAAGGGCTGTGAACAATTTCGGAAAGGCATTGTGTTCATCTTGACCAGGGCCGGTTTCCCAAAATAAATGTAAGGGTAAGTTCATCGTTAGATCCTTATTAGGAGCATCATTAAATCTCCGAACTGTTTCCCAAAACCGTCGTTACTAAAGTTGCACAGAAGACAGATCATTCTCTAATACTCTTTTGTTTTCACTTTAATTCTTGATCAATAGGAAGACAAGGCATGTACTTGGGTCAGATAAGATGGAGTCCGTCTTGGGTACAAACTGGTCACAGCGTAGTCCGTGGTAACCCTCTTTACACCTGCAACAGAAAAACAACGGAAGTTGATATCCGAGGTATATGGAGGAAAAGCACGTTCTCATAGCATACATGTGGGTGGAGTATGTGGGCGTGAGGTCATTTTACTCATTGAGCAGACACTCTTATCCAGAGCGACTTAATATCATTGCATTTAACTAAAGTAGGCCAAAAAAATGGCATATCACGATCATTGCAAGTAAAACCTGATGTGAAGCCAAGGCAGATAGAATACTGGCCCACCCAATCAGGCTGGCTCTACATATGTAAAAATATTATAACAATGAAATAAATGAACTTGATTTGTTGGTTGTGCTGTCTCCTTACCAATCAGAAATGTTGAAAATGCAGTAGGAAGTTCCTGGGATCTAATTGGTTATATTGCAATCATATGGTTAAAATGTAATCATATGCGCATAGCCTACAGTCGGGAATGGCAAATATCAAATAGCTGATTGTCGAGTTGCAGCTGCCAGTGAAAAGCACCAATAATAGGCCTTTCGCAATACTTAATCACTGGTAAAACACACAATTCACATATATTCCTGATGATCCTTTCAAATTATTGTGTAGAGTAGTTTATTCCCATTAGTATACCAGGACTAATCTCTTGGGACCAGCGGAGACCGTTGGCCATATCACTGATGAGTGCACATATTCACTGTCTATCATTGGGTGATTCAGTGACACTGGATGGATGTCCCTTTTCGTAGGCCTAGATCAGATAGTTGCATTCCACACAAGGTCGTTTTTATTGATTTTAGTTTGTCAGTGTCCACAGAGTATGCCTACCCTGTCATTTTTTTGTAGTATTAAATATTCTGATAATGTCTCCAGTCATTTAAAGTGTGGTAAAATTGCATAAAATGTGTTTATAAAAGGCAAAAATAAATATACTGAATGTGTGCAAAGAAAGGAGAAGAAACACCAAACAATCTGTTTTGAGAACAGTGAGTGTGTCACATTATTAGCCTGATTGATGATTATCCAATCTACTCATCACACAGGCTATCTTACTTTAGTCTGCAAATGAAATGAACGATGCATGCAATGATTTATCATAAAGGTAAATTTTTGCGGTGAAAAAACAGCTCCCCAAACTTGAAACTCATGCCCCGCCTATGGTGTTGTGCATTTCATTATTGTTTACTGTCAGACTCGGACAGTCGGCCTGTTTTGTCAGCTTTGTTGTTGTAAGAGGAAGAGTAGGTGCGCTGCCTACATGGCAATAACACAACAGACATGTTTGCAAAGGGACATTTGTGGTGTTTCTTGGTCACATGTATCCTGTGCTCTGTCTACTATCTGCCAAATCAGTGCCATAAAGGGTGGAAGAGAAGACAAGTGCAAGTGCGTATGTATATGGCATCTTCAGCACAAAGGAAACAAAGGAGAGAAATAAGACATTCGAGAGGATTCAAATGAGGGGGAGGCCAATAATGCAACGGAAGAGGGGACTAAAAGAGAGACAAAGGAGAAGAAGAGGGCAACCCAACTGATAGCACAGTCCTGACAGTATTGCCATGTCCCAGTGGAGGTATTGGAAGGACTCACTCTCTTCTAGACCAGGGTTCAAACAGTATTCATTTTCTTACACTTTAGTAGACATTGGACTTCACATGATTCAGTTTTGTGATATTTTAGGTTTTCTTCAAGCAAAGTGCCGCTAGCTAGCTATCATTAGCTGGCTGGCTCCCTAGCGGACGTTATTATTCGTTTCCCAGAGCTGTTTGCTTTTCTCGTTAGAGCCTAACGTTAGGCATTTTTGGCACTTTGTTCATTGTTGTTTAATAACTAGCTAACGTTAGCTGGCTGGCTCGTTAGCTAATGTTACGTGACGTGTGGTCTTAAACGTTGTTTACCTAGCTACAGAGCCTTGCAAAAGTATTCATCCCCCTTGGCGTTTTTCCTATTTTGTTGCATTCTATTTTGTTGCATTTTTATTTGGATTTCTTGCAATAGACATACACAAAACAGTCAAAATTGGTTAAGTGAAATTCAAAAAGTAACTTTTTTTTTTTTTTTATGAAAAAAGTGGTGCTCGCATATGCATTCACCCCCTTTGCTATGAAGCCACTAAATTAGATCTGGTGCAACCAATTACCTTCGGAAGTCACATAATTAGTCAAATAAAGTCCAGCTGTGTGCAATCTAAGTGTCACATGATCTCAGTATATATACAACTGTTCTGAAAGGCCCCAGAGTCTACAACACCACTAAGCAAGGGGCACCACCAAGCAAGCGTTACCATGAAGATCAAGGAGCTCTCCAAACAGGTCAGGGACAAAGTTATGGAGAAGTACAGATCAGGGTTGGGTTATAAAAAAATATCTGAAACTTTGAACATCCCAAGGAGCACCATTAAATCCATTATTAAAAAATAGAAAGAATATGGCACCACAACAAACCTGCAAAGAGAGGGCCGCCCACCAAAACTCATGGACCAGGCAAGGAGGGCCTTAATCAGAGAGGCACTAAAGAGACCAAAGATAACCCTGAAGGAGCTGCAAAGCTCCACAGCAGAGATTGGAGTATCTGTCCATAGGACCACTTTAAGCCATAAACTCCACAGAGCTGGGATTTATGGAAGAGTGGCCAGGAAAAAAAGGCATGTGGGAGACTCCCCAAACATTTGGAAGAAGGTACTCTGGTCAGATGAGACTAAAATTTAGCTTTTTGGCCATCAAGGAAAACGCTATGTCTGGCGCAAACCCAACACCTCTCATCACCCTGAGAACACTATCCCCACAGTGAAGCATGGTGGTGGCAGCATCATGCTGCTGTGGGGATATTTTTCATCGGCAGGGACTGTGAAACTGGTCAGAATTTAAAGAATGATGGATGGTGCTAAATACAGGGAAATTCTTGAGGGAAACCTGTTTCAGTCTTCCAGAGATTTGAGACTTGGACGGAGATTCACCTTCCAGCAGGACAATGACACTAAGCATACTGCTAAAGCATCACTCGAATGGTTTAAGGGGAAACATTTAAATGTCTTGGAATGGCCTAGTCAAAGCCCAGACCTCAATCCAATTGAAAATCTGTGGTATGACTTTCAGATTGCTCTACTCCAGCAGAATCCATCCAACTTGAAGGAGCTGGAGCAGTTTTGTCTTAAAGAACTGGCAAAATCCCAGTGGCTAGATGTGCCAAGCTTATAGAGACATACCCCAAGAGACTTGCAGCTGTAATTTCTGCAAAAGGTGGCTCCATAAAGTATTGACTCTGGGGGGGTAAATAGTTATGCACGCTCAAGTTTTCAGTTTTTTTGGTCTTATTTCTTGTTTGTTTCACCCCCCAAAATTATTTTGCATCTTCAAAGTGGTAGGCATGTTGTGTAAATAAAATGATATAAACCGCCCCAAAAATCAATTTTAATTCCAGGTTGTAAGGCAACAAAATAGGAAAAATGCCAAGGGGGTGAATACTTTCGCAAGCCACTGTAGGTTCATTGTTTACCTCGCTAGCTATATGTCTTAAGCTAAAGTTTACTGTTAGGTAGCTAGCTAAAGTTAGCAGGCTGGCTCCCTAGCAGATGCTATTCTTGTTTCCCAGAGCTATATGCTTTTCTAGTTAGAGCCTAATGTTAGGCAGTGTTGGCACTTTGATCATTGTTGTTTAATTTTAACTAGCTAACGTTAGCTGGTGTCGGCATTTGAGCTTTGATGTTTATTGTGGTATAGAGTAATATAAGGAGAATTCAATATAATTCCAATGCAAGAACCCAACTGATGCCCCAGCTGTGCATGACTGCATCTCACTGTAGGTTATTTGTATCTCTGTTTGTTTTTGTTTACTGTTACTATAACTAGTCTAAATATAGATTGTGTCATGCCTTAATCAGTCTGATATTTTGTTTACTAGCCCTAGTTGGTACTGCTGTTTTGTTCTGTTCACATTCACAGTTGTGTAGGTATTCTAATCCAAACTGCTATTTTAGATTTTTGTTTGCATGCTTGAATAACTAGGCTACTACTGTCGGTATTTAGTTTGCATTATTTTGGTAAGACAGCTGTGTGTACGGCTGCATTCACATAGGCTGTTTGTAATAGGGGAATTACGCTATGTACTGTATTTTGTACCCTGTAGTCATTACCAAAATGGCCTTGCTTTCGTGTGTAGGCGCTGCCCATTGTGCTGATACAATGCAGGCTACAGATTTTGAGCCAATCTCCACTAACTGTCACTTCAAAAGCACTCAATCAATGGTCTCAGAGTGATTTGTGGTATAGAGTGATATAAGCAGAATTCAATATAATTCCAATGCAAAAATCCCCCAAAATTGTGCCCCCTAACCGATTTCAACTACCCGTTTAATCACTTTATCCTGGTGCCGGGTCTGCATTGGTCATAAGCAATCAATGCATTAACAAGACGGATCAGTCAAAATCATTGGCTGCATCTCAGTTTCATTCACCTAGGATACTTTGGAGCACATTTATTCTCGCTCTCCTTCAAACATTTATTTAGGACTAATGTATAACAAACGTATAAGAAAGTGCTATACCCACAGAAGTACCAAACAAATCAATTGGATTCAACAATTTGATTCTGACCCAAAAACATGATCAAGTTGACAGAGGGGAGGAAAAGTATACTCGATAGGTGGCCAACTGTGCTCTTATTGGCTTGGGTCGAGCTCAGCCGTATAAATAATGTGGATAGAATGGACCCTTTCCGGTAGTTAATTCAAATAATTAAATGTAATGGTAATAGCCTGGTCCCAGGCTATCTGTGTGTGCTGTATTGGCTATACAGCACACACATATGCTATTTGTGCTATATATAGTACTATTAAACTTTGTGAATTTCAGTCAAAAGACAGCAAAAAGTGATGATTTAAGTAAACACCAAGTTAACGGACTGTATAAGGTGTTACCCAGATTGCAAGTATAAAGCATGCCATCATGGCATCAGGAGGCATGAGAGAGTATTTGCGCCTCACATTTTCCTGTTTCTAGTCACAATTTCCTACCCTCCCTGTGCTGAAATGCCTCATTAACATTCTGAGTCACAACCCACACGAAGAATGTCTGTCTTGCTATCTATTTACAGTATCTCCACCCTCTTTTTGTTTGTCTATATCTCTATTTCTCCCCCTCAGTCTCTCTTTCACCGTGAAACGGGCTTAGACATCCTTCAATTTGATGGAAACAATGCATTGCAGACAAATGTGTTTGTGCAAATGAGCGAGTAGAATGTGTGCTTGAATACAATAAAGGATGTGTATGATGATGACTGTGTGTGTGTGTGTGTGTGTGAGAGAGAGAGAGAGAGAGAGCCTTGAATGGAGCGAGAGAGTGAGCTCTAGGGTGGGTGTGCGCGCATGCACATCATTGGGTGTGTTTTAAAGACAATATAAATCACAGTACATTTCCCATGTATTGGAGCTGTAGTTCTACATTTCTAAAGCACTTACCACAACATGCTAGAGTCGGGAAGAAATATACCTCTGTGTCTGGGCATGGGAAGCAGGGGTGGGGAATACTGCCACCTAGCGCGTTAATTAACAACTGAGTAAAAATAATGGAAGTGCTGAAGAGCTCAGTGACTTTCAACATGGACTGAGGATGCCACCTTTCCAGTAAGCCAGTTTGTCAAATTTCTGCCCTGCTAGTGTAACCGATGTGAAATGGCTAGCTAGTTAGCGGGGTGCGCGCTAATAGCGTTTCAATCGGTGACGTCACTCGCTCTGAGACCTTGAAGTAGTTGTTCCCCTTGCTCGGCAAGAGCCGCGGCTTTTGTGGAGCGATGGGTGACGATGTTTCGAGAGTGGCTGTTGTCTATGTGTGCAGAGGGTCCCTGGTTCGAGCCCAGGTAGGGGCGAGGAGAGGGAAAGAAGCTATACTGTTACACTAGAGCTCTAAGTGCTGTTATGGTGAAGTGAAAACGTCTAGGAGCTCACAGAATGGGACCGCCAAGTGCTGAAGCACGTAAAAATGTTTGTCCTCAGTTGCAACACTCACTACTGAGTTCCAAACTTCCATGGCCGAGCAGCAGCACACAAGCCTAAGATCACCATGCGCAATGCCAAGATTCGGCTGGAGTGGTGTAAAGCGCTCCACCATTGGACTCAGGAGGAGTGGAAACGCGCATTCTGTAGTGATGAATAGCGCTTCAACATCTGGCAGTCCGATGGACGGATCTGAGTTTGGTGGATGCCAGGAGAACGCTACCTGCCTGAATGCATAGTGCCAACAGTAAAGTTTGGTGGAGGAGGAAAAATGGTCTGGGGCTGTTTTTCATGGTTCAGGCTAGGCCCCTTAGTTCCAGTGAAGGGACATTTTTACACTACAGCATACAATGACATTGTAGATGATTCTGTGATTCCAACTTTGTGGCAACAGTTTGGGGAAGACCCTTTACTGTTTCAGCATGTCAATGCCCACGTGCACAAAGCGAGTTCTATACAGAAATGGCTTGTCAAGATTGGTGTGCAAGAACTTGACTGGCCTGCACAGAGCTCTGACCTCAACCTCATTGAACACCTTTTGGATGAATTGGAATGCCGACTGCAAGCCAGGCCCAATCGCCCAACATCAGCGCTCGACCTCACTAATGCTCTTGTGGCTGAATGGAAGCAAGTCCCTGCAGCAATTTTCCAACATCTAGTGGAAAGCCTTCCCAGAAGAGTGGAAGCTGTTGTAGCAGGACCAACTCCATATTAATGCCCATGATTTTGGAATGAGATGTTTTAGTTTAGTTTATTAATTCGACCATTTAAAAAAACAAGCACACATAAAACTTAAAAGCCATACATGCACATGAATAAAATCATCGAGGATAACACACAATAAAGTCTGGGACTTATTTCCATTGTGGTCCTCTTGAGACAAGATGGCTATACAAGATCGAACACAGTATGACAGTGAAATAATAAAACAAAAACATAAAAGAAGAACATCTATCATCATTCCAGTTACATCATAGGGGTTACACATATGGGCACAGAGGACATCAAACATATTTTTACTTTATTTTTAAAGCTGTCCAGAGAGGATTTTATTTTTATAGGCAGAGGCAACTCATTCCATTCTGAGGCTCCAGTATACAAGAAAGTACCTTTCCCAGCATTACTCCTGAACCTGTATAAGCACACATCAGCAACACCTGATCTGGTGCTGTGATTGTGTGCATCCCTAACACGAGGAAAGTAATCACTTAAATATCTGGGCGCAGGACCATAAATACTCCTGTAAACCAAACCTAGTCTAATCTGGGACACCCTAGCCTCAACAGGCAGCCAGTTTAGTTCCTGAAAGCAGCTCCTGCCTATGTGAGTACGTGGACTCACCTTCAATACTACCCTGATCAACTTATTCTGGGCTATCTGGAGCTTTCCCTTCATAAGTTTAGATAAGCCCCCAAACCAGGAAGTACTAGCATAGTCAAAATAGCAGTAGGCAGTAGCTAGCACTTTCATGGAGTCCTTATCAAGCAGCTTGGACTTTCTAGCCAAAAACTTAATCCTGGCATTAACCTTTCCTACCACCTTATTGGCCATGCTCACACCTCCCAAGCTTCCATCAAGGATACATCCCAAGTAGCTAATATAGGTTTTAGTAGTCAGCACCTCACCCCCTAACTCCACTCTGATTTCAGACAGCCTACACAATTTAGGTCTGGATCCAAAAATAATTGCTTCACTTTTCCCTAAGTGCAGAGATAGTTTATTATCTCCAAGCCATTTGCTAATGTTAGTAAGCTCTGTGCTAAGTGTGCTCTCCAACATAGTTTTACTTTTGTGAGACACCAGAAGTGTTGAGTCATCCGCATAAAGAAAAATACGGCAAGAACAAGAATCTTTCATATCATTAATATAAAATAAAAACAGCAAAGGCCCAAACACACTCCCCTGCGGAACGCCACAACTCATTGGTTTTGCCTGAGACAGTGAACCATTAACTTCTCTAGGGTAGGGGGCAGCATTCGGAATTTTGGATGAAATGCATGCCCAAATTAAACTGCCTGTTTCTCGGGCCCAGAATATATGATATGCATATAACTGGTAGATTTGGATAGAAAACACTCTAAAGTTTCCAAAAACTGTTAAAATCGTGTCTGAGTTTAACAGAACTGATTTGGCAGGCGAAAACCTGAGAAAAATCCATTCAGGAAGTAGTTTTTGTTTTTGTTTTGTAGTTTTCTATTCAATGCCATTACAGTATCCATTGACTTAGGACTCAAATGGCAGTTTCTATGCCTTCCACTAGATGTCAACAGTCTTTAGAAAGTGTTTCAGTCTTGTATTCTGAAAAATGAGGAAGTAAGAGCAGTCTGAATGACTGTACCCTAAAGTTTCACGGAGCTTTTTCATGCACACAACCAAGAGAGTGCGTTTCTTGTTTACATTTTATATTGACGACGTTATTGTCCGGTTGAAATATTATCGATTATTTAGGCTAAAAACAACCTGAGGTTTGAATATAAACATCGTTTGACATGTTTCTATGAACTTTACGGATACAATTTAGATTTTTTTGTCTTCCTGTTTTGACTGCGTTTGAGCCTGTGGATTACTGAAGAAAACGCGCGAACAAAATGGAGGTTTTTGCGTATAAAGAGACTTTATCGAACAAAAGGAACATTTATTGAGTAAATGAATATCTGCTGAGTGCAACCATATGAAAATCATCAAAGGTAAGGGATTAATTTTAGCTCTATTTCTAAATTGTATAACTGTTCTATCTGGCTGGCTACTGTTTGTAATGATTTGTATAGTGGGCTATGTTCTCATAATCGTAAGGTATGCTTTCGCCGTAAAGCATTTTTTAAATCTGACACCGTGGTTGGATTCACAAGAAGTTCATCTTTAAACCTATGTAAAATATGTTTTGTTTTCTCAATTTTTATAATGAGTATTTCTGTATTTGAATTTGGTGCCCAGCAGTTTCACTGGCTGTTGAAGAGGTGGGACGCTACCGTCTCACGTGCCCAAGAGAGGTTAACCTCTACTACTTGCTCCCTTCCTGATAAATAGGACTTTACCCAGCCTAGAGGGACACTGCTTAACCCCAGTGCCTCCAGTTTAGAGATTAGGAGACAGTGGTTAACTGTATCAAAGGCCTTCTGTAGGTCAAGCAGTACCATTCCACACAGATTTCCCTCATCAATCTTTTTCCTGATGAAGTCAGTCAAGTAAAGTAGACATGAATCAGTGGAGTATGTTTTTCTAAAACCCGACTGAAAATCATACATAAGACCCTGTTTGTTAACATATTCATACATTTGCTCATGTAAAATTCTCTCCAGGATCTTTGATGTTACACAGAGGATAGATACAGGCCTATAATTCCCAGGGTCAGACTTTATCCCCTTCTTATACAGAGGTATAACTTTGGCTTGTTTCATGTCCCTGGGAAAGGTGCCTTGTTCAAGAGAGAGATTAACGATATGCGTAATACAAGGGCCAATTTGCTCAGCAGAATCTATTAGAAACCTTGCAGGAATATTATCCAGGCCTGTGGCTTTGGAGCATTTAAGCTCTTCCAGCATACTGACTATTTTGGCTGTTGCTACCTTTGCAAAAGAAAAAGAGTTTGGCTGAACCCCTAACTCTACATAATACTTCTTGACTTGGTTGCTTCCATACAAACCAGAACTGGTGGGCAGCTTGCTAACCAGCTTGCTGGCAACAGAAGTAAAAAAATAGCTGAATTCATTGGCAACCTCTGCCTTTTCATATACCATCTCCCCTTTGATGTTCAGTCCAAAACTGTTTAGTTTGTTTTTGGTAGTACTACTACAGCCTAGTTCCTTAACGGATTTCCAAAGCTTTTTAGTGTCATTTTTGTTTTCAATTATTTTCTCAGCAAAGTAACACCTCTTTGCTTCATCCATCCTGCTCTGTGCTTCATTTCTGTGACATTTACAGTATATAGGATAAAATCATGCTGTTCTTGAGAGTTCTTAAATTTCTTAAAGGCCTTATTCCTTGCTTGGATAGATTCTAGAATCTCATGATTAAACCAAGGGCTAGATCTCTGCTTTACCCTGACCCGTCTAATGGGAGCCATCACATTCACCACATCAAGGAATCTACATTTAAAGGCTTCCCAGGCACTGTCTACCCCTACACTATTCAGCACAGGTTACCAGTCAATTTTATCCACTTCCTCCCTAAACCTTTCTACACAGTATTTTTTGAGTCCTATGATTCTAACGGTTTTGTGACACTTAAATATATCTTTAAAAATCCTCCTTGTGCAAAATGTAATAAAATGATCACTGATTCCATAGACTATTTATGCTGCAGTAGTTTATGTGTCGGGGGGCTAGGGTCAGTTTGTTATATCTGGAGTACTTCTCCTGTCTTGCTCTATCTCCTGTATGCTCGATCTAATTCTCTCTTTCTCTCTTTCTTTCTCTCTCTCGGAGGACCTGAGCCCTAGGACCATGCCTCAGGAATTCCTGGCATGAAGACTCCTTGCTGTCCCCAGTCCACCTGGCCGTGCTGCTGCTCCAGTTTCAACTGTTCTGCCTGCGGCTATGGAACCCTGACCTGTTCACCGGACGTGCTACCTGTCCCAGTCCTGCTGTTTTCAACTCTCTAGAGACAGCAGGAGCGGTAGAGATACTCTTAATGATCGGCTATGAAATGCCAACTGACATTTACTCCTGAGGTGCTGACTTGCCGCACCCTCGACAACTACTGTGATTATTATTATTTGACCATGCTGGTCATTTATGAACATCTTGGCCATGTTCTGTTATAATATCCACCCGGCACAGCCAGAAGAGGACTGGCCACCCCTCATAGCCTGGTTCCTCTCTAGGTTGCTTCCTAGGTTTTAGCCTTTCTAGGGAGTTTTTCCTAGCCACCGTGCTTCTACACCTGCGTTGCTTGCTGTTTGGGGTTTTAGGCTGGGTTTCTGTACAGCACTTTGAGATATCAGCTGATGTAAGAAGGGCTATATAAATACATTTGATTTGATTATTACTCCACTCTGCGATATTTTAGATTTATCAGACACCAATATTAAGTCAGTTGTACTTTGCACTGTTTCACATATCCTGGTGGGATCTTTTATAATTTGGGTCAGAGCAAGTGATCTACAAAAGTGCATAAATACATTATGGGTTGGGCTATTCTTTTTGCAGACATCAGTATTGAAATCCCCTAACAAAATGATTTCCTTCAACAGCGAATCATTACAGTTTGACAACACAATTTCAAGACCTTCATAGAACGCATTCTGCTTGGGCGGCCTATAACACACCCCCAACAAAATCGGCTTGGTTTTGGGAAGGCAGATATCCAGCCAGACAATCTCCAGATCAGCGTTTAAATCTGATCTGACGTTAAAAGCAATGTCTGATCTTACAGACGCACATATTACCCCACCGTTCCGATTCCGATCCTTCCTGACAACAGAGTAATTACTTATCTCAATTTCTGAGTCACAAACAGATGAATCCAACCATGTCTCAGTAAAACATAAGACACCCATCTCTGATTTGCAAACCAACAGGCGTATCTCATCAATCTTCGGTAGTAGGCTTCGGACGTTTAAGTGCACAAAATGTAAGCCCTTCTTCCCAAAGGCCTCATTGAATTCCCGATCCACTTGTAACTCGCCTCCCACTGCGCTGCCATCTTCCCACTGCCCTGCAGCCGGTGGCCTCTCTGTCGCCATGGAACACCCCTCCCCAGGTGCCACTCCATCGTCCTCACCACCATGTCCCCCGTCACTCGTTAGACAAGCAGCATTCGTTTTTACTGTTCTAATTACCTTGGTAAACAGTTTAAAATAGCAATAAGGGACCTCAGGGGTTTGTGATATATGGCCAATATACCACGGCTAAGGGCTGTATCCAGGCACTCTGCATTGCGTCGTGCTTAAGAAAAACCCTTAGCCGTGGTATATTAAACGTATACCACACCCCCTCGGGCCTTATTACTAAAATATGAGAGGGGAGGAGGAGAATACCCCATAAGCACTGATATATGACCAGTTTAACCAATAACCACTAGAGGGAAATAAACTCAAAACTGACCCTAGTTCTGTGTATAGGGGGGTATTTCATTCTACTCACTGGCTTCACTGGTGTACCGGGCATCCTTGCAGCCCCCACAAGGCGGTGGGGCACACAATCTCTGGGTGCCCATGTGCCTGTCATCAGGCACAGTAACCCTCCAAAAAGTAATTCATAAACCAATTTAATTTCCATATGTACTAGGAAACGAAGTGTTCGTTTCTTGGGCTTCAGGGATGTGACCAAAAAAGGGCCTTAGGCCTTGAAAAAGAAAACATTTAACTGACTGAAAGTAAGGGGATATCGGTAAACAAATGCTGTGGTCAAAAACGCATATCAGACTGAGAGCCTGAACCTTCTTTGGTAGTTCTTTATGAATGTTAGTGAAGTTACAGTGTAAAAACAGCTTGATTGCGGTGGCAGCACCAGAGAAACTGGGTAGGAAGAAGTGGTGCTTCAAATATAGCAGTTCTATTATTGAGCCTCTCATTCACCTTAATTGCCGGCCTCAACATGTTACGGAAAGAGATTAGCTGAATAGGAAGCTCTGGGGATACTGGACAGCCAATAAATTGGCAGATGAAAAGATATCATCTTTAGCAGACAACGGTTCTTGAGAGCTTGAACAAAAAAAGGGATTTTTGATTTCATTTATACTGGTGAACTGGAAATTGAGTTGTATTGTTACAATATCAACGGTCCCTTATCGCTGGTATATCTTGGCATGCATCATTCAAGACTAAGTTTAAATTGTATGCAGCGCAATGGACAAATAATGCACAATGTTTCCGGAAAGTCTGTGTTGGCAATACTCAGTAGAGAAAAGAGTCGGGCCGCAAACTGGACCTATAGGCCGTGGTGAAAACATTTGCACACAAAAATGCAAGGCGATGCAGTCGGATACTGTAGGCCTCTATGTAGAAAAAAAAGAGAGAGACAAGCACAGACGCAGCGACACTTTTTTCTAAGAGAAAGAGGACTTCAGGAGACTTTTAATTTGATGTAATTTACCTTGAATATTGCAGCCCATTTGTGTAGGCTATTATTTCCCAGACACAACCTTCTGAGTTCAACAATAAAGTGGCTGAATTCATCCTCAAACCGACTTATTTTTTCCTCATTGTTAGGTTATTTGATGTGCAATTTTTATAAAATTTTCATGAATAGCAGCTAAATAACAGCTTAATACGGTATATATTACGTTACACTGCACAATGAAACAATTCCTAGTAAGCTAGAGTTTAGGGTGGACTGACTGTATTCTTTGTCATTAAAAGACTGACTGGTTTTACATATTTATGTTGTTTTTCGAATGCACAGATCGCTTTGTATTTTGTGAAAGAAACTACCGTAGATCGAAAATGTGGCATCATATTTCTGTCATACTGCTTTGTTGACAACTCAAATCTCCTCATGCACCGGGTATTCAGCCAAACAGCGGCCACTGGCTATGACCCAAAAGTCACACTTTTCCCTATGCCCTCATCAAAAGTAGTGCACTATATTGGGAATAGGGTGCCATTTGGGATGCATGCGCCCAGTCTTCCTTAAAAATATATACACTGCTCAAAAAAATAAAGGGAACACTTAAACAACACAATGTAACTCCAAGTCAATCACACTTCTGTGAAATCAAACTGTCCACTTAGGAAGCAACACTGATTGACAATAAATTTCACATGCTGTTGTGCAAATGGAATAGACAAAAGGTGGAAATTATAGGCAATTAGCAAGACACCCCCAATAAAGGAGTGGTTCTGTAGGTGGTGACCACAGACCACTTCTCAGTTCCTATGCTTCCTGGCTGATGTTTTGGTCACTTTTGAATGCTGGCGGTGCTTTCACTCTAGTGGTAGCATGAGACCTGCTGGAGGTCATTTTGGAGGTCACCGCCAGCGAAGAAGAGGTATTCAGAGTGGACTCCTAGTTCGACTCAGAAGGCACGCACACCACCCACCGCTTCCGAGTATATTACTTGCTAATGTTCAGTCTCTGGATAATAAAGTTGACGAGCTCAGGGCTAGGATCTCCTTCCAGAGAGACATCAGGGATTGTAACATACTCTGTTTCAGGGAAACATGGCTCTCTCAGGATATAGGGTCTGAGCCCATACAGCCAGTTGGGTTCTCAGTTCATCGCGCAGACAGGAGTAAAGATCTCTCCGGGAGGAAGAAGGACGGGGGTGTATGTTTCATGATTAACTACTCATGGTGTGATTGTGAAAACATACAGAAACTCAAGTCCTTTTGTTCACTCGACCTAGAATACCTCACAGTGTCACGTTCCTGACCTATTTATGTTAGTTTTTGTGTGTTAGTTGGTCAGGACGTGAGGTTGGGTGGGCATTCTATGTTTTCTGTTTCTGTGTTGGTTTTGGGTTGCCTGGTATGGCTCTTAATTAGAGGCAGGTGTTTGGCGTTCCTCTAATTAAGAGTCATATTTAGGTAGGCGTTGTCACAGTGTTCGTTGTGGGTGATTGTCTCCTATGTCTGTATGTATGTTCGTACCACATGGGACTGTAGCGTTTGTTTGTTTCGTTTCGTTCAACGTCGTTTTGTTATTTTGTAGTTTTGTTTCGTGGCTGTCAAATATATAATAAAGATGGCATATTTCCCTGAACCCGCATTTTGGTCAGAAGATCCTTCTCTCCTCACCTCATCCGAGGATGAGGAGAGCGACAGCCGTTACAGAATCACCCACCAACACGCTAAGACCAAGCGGCAAGGGAAAACGAAACGGAGTAAGGGACAGGAGAGAAAGGAGCAATGGACATGGGACGATGTTTTGGATGGAAAGGGTTGCTACACTTGGGAGGAGATCCTGGCTGGGAGGGATCGCCTCCCATGGGAACAGGTGGAGGCATTGAGGAGAGCAGAGGCTACCTGGGAGAGGAACCGGAGCTATGAGGGAACGCGTCTGGCACGGAAGCCAAAAAAGCCCGTGAGTAATTCCCAAAAATTTCTTGGGGGGGGGCTAGGAGATAGTGGGCCAAGGGCAGGTAGGAGACCTGCGCCCACTTCCCAGGCTTACCGTGGAGAGCGGGAGTACGGGCAGGCGCCGTGTTACGCAGTAGAGCGCACGGTGTCTCCTGTACGAGTGCATAGCCCAGTGCGGGTTATTCCACCTCCCCGCACTGGTAGGGCTAGATTGAGTATTGAGCCAGGTGTCATGAGGCCGGCTCAACGCGTCTGGTCTCCAGTGCGTCTCCTCGGGCCGGCATACATGGCACCTGCCTTACGCATGGTTTCCCCGGTTCGCCTACATAGCCCGGTGCGGGTTATTCCACCTCCCCGCACTGGTCGGGCAACCGGGAGTATTCAACCAGGTAAGGTTGGGCAAGCTCAATGCTCAAGAGTGCCAGTACGCCTCCACGGTCCGGTATTTCCGGCACCACCTCCCCGCCCCAGCCTAGTACCTACAGTGTCTACACTACGCACTAGGCTACCAGTGCGTATCCTGAGCCCTGTTCCTCCTCCACGCACTCTCCCTGTAGTGCGTGTATCTAGCCCGGTGCCTCCAGTTCCGGGCCCACGCACTAAGCTACCTGTGCGTCTCCAGAGCCCTGAACCCACTGTATCTTCTCCCCCTACTAATCCTGATGTGCTTGTCCTCAGCCCGGTGTCACCAGTGCCGGTACCACGCATCAGGGATAGAGTAGGCTTTGAGAATACAGTGTGCCCTGTCCCTGCTCCCCGCACTAGTAGGAAGGTGCTTATCATTAGCACGGTGCCTCCAGTTCCGGCACCACGCACCAGGTCTACAGTGCGCCGTATCCGGCCAGAGCCATCCGTCTCACCAGCGCCATCTGAGCCATCCGTCTCCCCAGCGCCATCTGAGCCATCCGTCTCCCCAGCGCCATCTGAGCCATCCGTCTGCCAGGAGCCTGCAAAGCCGCCCGTCTGCCATGAGCCTGCAAAGCCGCCCGTCTGCCATGAGCCTACAGAGCCATCCGCCAGACAGGAGCCGCTAGAGCCGTCAGCCAGACAGGAGCCGCTAGAGCCGCCCGCCAGACAGGATCTGCCAGAGCCGCCAACTAGACAGGATCTGCCAGAGCCGCCAACCAGACAGGATCTGCCAGAGCCGCCAACCAGACAGGATCTGCCAGAGCCGCCAACCAGACAGGATCTGCCAGAGCCGCCAACCAGACAGGATCTGCCAGAGCCGCCAACCAGACAGGATCTGCCAGAGCCGCCAACCAGACAGGATCTGCCAGAGCCGCCAACCAGACAGGATCTGCCAGAGCCGCCAACCAGACAGGATCTGCCAGAGCCGCCAATCAGACAGGATCTGCCAGAGCCGTCAGAGAGCCATGAGCAGCCAGAGCCGTCAGAGAGCCATGAGCAGCCAGAGCCGTCAGAGAGCCATGAGCAGCCAGAGCCGTCAGAGAGCCATGAGCAGCTAGAGCCGTTAGAGAGCCATGAGCAGCCAGAGCCGTCAGAGAGCCATGAGCGTCGAGAGCCGTCAGCCTGCCATGAGCGTCGAGAGCCGTCAGCCTGCCATGAGCGTCGAGAGCCGTCAGCCTGCCATGAGCGTCGAGAGCCGTCAGCCTGCCATGAGCGTCGAGAGCCGTCAGCCTGCCATGAGCGTCGAGAGCCGTCAGCCTGCCATGAGCGTCGAGAGCCGTCAGCCAGCCATGAGCATCGAGATTCGTCAGTCAGCCATGAGCTGCCCTTCAGCCTGAAAAGGCTGGATACCCAGAACTGCCCATCAGTCCAGAGCTGTCTCTCTGTCCGGAGCTGCCTTTCAGTCCGGAGTTGCCCCTCTATCCTAATCTCCCTCTCTATCTTCATCTATCTCTATATTCTTATCTATCCCTCTTTCTTGATTTATCTCTCTGTCCCGGGGTTGTCCCTATTAGATATGTTGTTAAGGGAATTTTGTGGGGGTCAAAAGAGGGTGGACATTCTTGGAGGGAGGAAGTTAGGATGGATTATGGTGGGGTGGGAACCGCGCCCCGAGCCTGAACCACCACCGTGGTTAGATGCCCACCCAGACCCTCCCCTAGATTTTGTGCTGGTGCGTCCGGAGTTCGCACCTTGTGGGGGGGGTACTGTCACGTTCCTGACCTATTTATGTTAGTTTTTGTGTGTTAGTTGGTCAGGACGTGAGGTTGGGTGGGCATTCTATGTTTTCTGTTTCTGTGTTGGTTTTGGGTTGCCTGGTATGGCTCTTAATTAGAGGCAGGTGTTTGGCGTTCCTCTAATTAAGAGTCATATTTAGGTAGGCGTTGTCACAGTGTTCGTTGTGGGTGATTGTCTCCTATGTCTGTATGTATGTTCGTACCACATGGGACTGTAGCGTTTGTTTGTTTCGTTTCGTTCAACGTCGTTTTGTTATTTTGTAGTTTTGTTTCGTGGCTGTCAAATATATAATAAAGATGGCATATTTCCCTGAACCCGCATTTTGGTCAGAAGATCCTTCTCTCCTCACCTCATCCGAGGATGAGGAGAGCGACAGCCGTTACACACAGTCAAATGCTGACCGTATTACCGCCCAAGATAATTATTTTCGGTTATAGTCACAGTCGTGTATTTTCCCCCTCAAGCCGATACCACGACAGCCCTCAAAGAACTACACTGGACTCTATGCAAACTGGAAACCACATATCCTGAGGCCACATTTATTGTAGGGATTTTAACAAAGCTAATCTGAGAAAAACAGGGGAGGGCCTCTCCCTTCGGCAAATCTGATCACGACTACATTTTGCTTCTCCCTTCCTATAGGCAGAAAGTACCCGTGCTACAGACTATTCAACGCTGGTCTGATCCATGCTTCAAGATTGTTTTGAACACGCGGACTGGGATATGTTCCCGGGTAACCTCTGAAAATAATATTGAGGAATATACAGTGACTGAGTTTATAAGGAAATGTATAGCAGATGTTGTACTCACTGTGACTATTAAAACCTACCCAAACCAGAAACAATGGATAGATGGCAGCATTCTCACAAAACAGAAAGCGCAAACCACCACATTTAACAATGGAAATGTGACTGGGAAAATGGCCGAATACAAACAGTGTAGTTATTCCGTAAGGCAATCAAACAGGCAAAACGTCAGTACAGAGACAAAGGAGTTGCAATTCATCGGTTCAGACACGAGACTTACAGTGGGTAAGAAAGTCACCACCCCCTTTCAAAACCTTTTGTTGCCTTACAGCCTGAAATGAAAACACATCAAATTTGACTTTTTCTGGCTTTAAGTGAACTTTTTTTTTTTTTTAACTCATTGCAAGTAAAACAGTAAAATTCCCTATTAGGAAAAGTGAACACCCCCCCCCCCCCCCCCCTTAGAATTGCAAACTTGCTGCGGTATATCCAACCACCTTCCAGATCACAAATCAATCAATTGTAGTGACTTTGATTAGTTCAGAAAAAAGCAGTTGTTCATAGAGGACTCCACTGCTTAGTAGTGCAATTCAAAGCAAAGAATCCACTATGGGCGGAATGGTACTTTCAAAAGATCTACGAGAAAGTTTTGGAAAGGCACAAGTCAGAGGATGGATATAAAAAGATTTCAAAGGCGTTGTCTATCCCTCGGAGCACAGTTAAGGCCATTATTAAGAAGTGGAAGGCGTATGGCACCACCCAGACCCTGCATAGATCAGGCCGTCCCTCCAAACTCAATGACCGGGCAAGGAGGAGACTGATCAGAGAGGAAGCCAATGGCGACTTTGAAGGAGCTTCAGGCATTTATGGCAAAGACTGGTCAATGTGTGCATGTGACAACAATATCACAAGCGCTCCACAAATCTGGTCTCTATGGGAAGGTGGCAAGAAAAAAAACACTCCTCAAAAAAAGCCAAATCAAGTCTCGTTTGAGCTTTACTAAAAAGCACATTGTAGATTACGAGGCCAATTGGCAAAACGTGCTGTGGTCAGATGAGACCAAATTTAACTTTTTGGCCTGAAATCAAAACAATATGTCTGGCGAAAACCCAATACATCTTTCTACACAAAGGACCTCATGCCTACAGTAAATCATGGCGGCGGCAGCACTTGTCAGGATAGAAGGGAAAATAGACAGTGCAAAATACCTGCCAGGAAGTGGAAAATGGGAAGATGGTTCAACATGACAATAACCCAAGGCACACCACCAAAGCAACCGTACAGTGGCTGAAGGACAAGAAGGTGAATGTCCTTGAGTGGCCTAGTCAGAGCCCCGACCAAAATCCCATTGAGAATCTGTGGAATGACTTGAAAAGTGCGGTCCAAGAGCGATCACCATGCAATATGATTTCGCTTGAACAATTCTGCAAGGAAGAATGGGCAAATGTTGCACAGTCTGGTTGTGCGAAGTTGGTAGAGACGTTTTCAAAGAGACTCATGGCTGTAATTCAAGCAAAAGGTGGTTCCACCAAGTTAATACTCAGGGGGGTGTTCACTTATCCAAATAGGGTATTTTCCTGTTTTAATTTTTATACATTTTCTGAGTTCCCCCCCCCCCCCCACTTGGATATTGTGGGTTATGGTGATTTTTCAGTAGCATATTGTGAAATAATAATATAATGAAACAGAATCATTAAAAGGTTTAAAGGAACCTGTAACCACACCTGTATAGTATAAGAAAAGCCAAAATACAAAATAAATAGACAGACATTGTAATCCAGATGCATTCCCTGATAAGAAGTGTCATAATCACTGTAATGAATGTACTTATGACTATAGCCTGGTGGGTGCTGATATAATCTATATAATGAATGTACTTATGACTATAGCCTGGTGGGTGCTGATATAATCTATATAATGAATGTACTTGTGATTGCAGCCTGGGAGTGGCACCTATTATTTTTTTAACCAAACTGTCACAGTTGCACCACCAATATAATCGGTTCAGTGATTTGTAGAGTGTTAAATGATTTGTAGAGGCGGGAAAAAGCCCGCCTCAAAGAAAGAACTTAGGGTGTGAAACAATAGTGGTGCTAAGCCAAAAAGAGTTGATCATTTACGTAGAGAGGAGTGACCATGTATGTGATGTAAAGATGAAACTGTAATAAAGGAGTGTGCTGAGGCTGGGAAAAACAGTTGATCCATGGACCAGCTCGGCTTGTTACTTTGTAATAAAGTCTACTTTGAATTAGCAAGATCCGGTATTTGAGAAATGTTCATGTGTAACGGCTGTTGTCGGAAGAAGGTGAAGACCAAAACGCAGCGTGGTAAGTGTTCGTCATGTTTAATAGAAACTGAACACTAAAAAGCAAAAAAACAACAAAGTGACAACCGAAACAGCTCCGTCAGGTGCAACACACACTAAACAGAAATTAATCACCCACAACACAAAATGGGAAAACAGGCTACCTAAGTATGGCTCCCAATCAGAGACAACGATAGACAGCTGCCTCTGATTGGAACCACACCAGGCCAAACATATAGAAAACCAACAACATAGAAAAAAGAACATAGACTGCCCACCCTAGTCACACCCTGGCCTAACCAAAATAGAGAATAAAAAACCTCTCTATAGCCAGGGCGTGACATATTGAACCAATATTTCTACGACACCGTGTGTAAATAAAGCCGGAAAAAGACTGATTTGATGTGTTTTCATTTCAGGCAGTAAGGCAACAAAAGGTGAACATTTTGAAAGGGGCTGCTGACTTTCTATACCCGCTGTATATGGCAAGGTCTACAGACAATTGGGGACTACAAAGGGAAAACAAGCCACGTCGCGGACACTGACGTCTTGCTTCCGGATAAGCTAAACACATTTTTCGCTGGCTTTGAGGATAACACAGTGCCACCAAAGTGGCAAGCTACCAAGGACTGTGGGTTCTCATTCTCTGTGGCCGATGTGTGTAAGACATTTCTATCGGCCCAGACAGCATCTCTAGCCACGTCCTCAGTGTGCAGACCAGCTGGCTCCCTATCCCAGTCTGTTGTCCCCAGTTGTTTCAAGATGGCCATCATTGTTCCTGTACCCAAGAAAGCAAAGGTAACTGAACGAAATGACTATCGCCGTAGAGCACTCATTTCTGTCATCATGCTTTGAGAGACTAGTCAGGTATCATATCAACGCTACCTTACAGCCTAGATGCACTTCAATTTGCTTACTGCCCCAATAGGTCCACAGGTGATGCAATCGCCATTGCATTGCACAATGCCCTATCCCATCTGGACAAGAGGAATACCTATGTAAGAATGATCTTCACTGACTATAGCTCAGCATTCAACACCATATTACCCCCATGCTCATCATTAATCTAGGGGCCCTGGGTCTGAACCCCGTACTGTGAAACTGGGTCCTGAACTTCCTGAAGTGCCGCCCCCAGGTGGTGAAGGTAGGAAACAACACCTCCACTTGGCTGATCCTCAACACAGGGGCCCCACAAGGGTGCGTGCTCAGCCCCCTCCTGTATTCCCTGTTCACCCATGACTGCGTGGCTACGCACGCCTCCAACTCAATCATCAAGTTTGCAGACAACACAACAGTAGTAGGCCTGATTACCAACAATGACGAGACAGCCTACAGGGAGGAGTTGAGGGCCCTGGGAGTGTGGTGTCAGGAAAACAACTTCTCACTCAACATCAACAAAACAAAGGAGCTGATCGTGGACTTCAGGAAACAGCAAAGGGAGCATCCCCCTATCCACATCGACAGGACCGCAGTGGAGAATGTGGAAAGTTCCTCTGCATACACAGGCACACTGAAATGGTCCACCCACACAGTGTGGTGAAGAAGGCGTTACAGCGCATCTTCAACCTCAGGAGGATGAAGAAATGTGGCTTGTCCCCCAAAACCCTGACAAACTTTTACAGATGCACAATCGAGAACACCCTGTTGGGATGTATCACAGCTTGATACGGCAACTGCACCGCCCTCAACCGCAAGGCTCTCCAGAGGCTGGTGCGGTCTGCACACCGCATCACCGGGGGCAAACAACCTGCCCTCCATGACACCTTCAGCATCCAATGTCACAGAAAGGCCAAAAAGATCAAGGACAACAACCCGAGGTACTGCATGTTCACCCCGCTATCACCCAGATGGCGAGGTCAGTACAGATGCATCAAAGCTGGGACCGAGAGACTGAAAAACAGCTTCTATCTCAAGGCCATCAGACTGTTAAATAGCAATCATTACCACCTTAGAGGCTACTGCCCTATATAAGTAGACTTGACATCACTGGCCACTTAAATAATGGAACACTAGTATCTTTAATAATGTTTACATATTTTGTATATGTATATACTGTATTCTATTCTACTCTATTTTAGTCTGTCGCTCCGACATTGCTAGTCTAAATATTTATATATTCTTAATTCCATTCCTTGTGTGTATTTTTTGTATTGTTGTGAATTTTTTAGATACTACTTGTTAGATTTTACTGCACTGCTGGCGCTACAAATACAAGCATTTCGCTACACCCGCAAAAACATTTGCTAAACATGTGTATGTGACCAATAGAATTTGATTTGATTTATTGCCATAAACACAAAAATATTCATGTGTGTATACTAAAGCAGAGCACAGAGGGAGAGTTAGGGAGAGCGCCGGGTGAGCCAAGCATAATTTTAGTTTGGAGTGATTTTGATGGACAGCCCTGCTTGGACTGTTTACATGAGAGAGGGATGGTGATAGTGAGGCTGAACTGGCAGTATCAATGCCCTTAATTAACTCAAACGCTGTGCAGGACAAGAGGGGCTCATTGAGTTATTTTTATAGGGGTTGTTTGAGTTATATGCTGCTTCCCAATAACCTGTCCTTCTTCCCTAAAGTGTGCACTTATTCACTTCCCTTCATGGATTTAAAGGAAGGGGCCGGTATAAGAAACATAGTGGAAACTCTGTCTAGCCATGTTTACACTCCAATAAAATGCTTTGAAAGGTTCCGAAACAGTCAAAATCATGTTTTTCATCAAATTGGATCATATTTGGATGAAACCAGAGGAAAGTAGGACTTCAAAAGAATGAAAAATTACTGTTGATTCTTCATTGATAAAGTTTGATGATAAAGTTGCGGGTTCCCTCCCCTATGTCAAACATTGGGTGGATTCGATTATGCTGAGCCGCGGGGCACTGGGAGGTAAAGCCCTTCTCAAATCCAACAGTAATCTGCGTCGCTCTGTCATGTTGTCAACAAGGCAACATGGTGCATCATCCAGAACGTTGGGTGAGTTCGTTTTACCTGGCCCGATGCCCCGGGTAGGCAGTCTTACGCCTTGTAGGCTATTCTATTGGTGCTTAAGTGAAATCTCGACCCAACAGGGGCACCAGGCCACGCAAAATGAACTCAATTTAGCCAAAAAAGTCTTTCAAAGATAATTTAAAAATCCAAATAACTTCACAGATCTTCATTGTAAAGGGTTTAAACACTGTTTCCAATGCTTGTTCAATGAACCATAAACAATTAATGAACATGCAGATGTGGAATGGTCAGTAAGACACTAACAGCTTACAGACGGTAGGCAATTAAGGTCACAGTTATGAAAACTTAGGACACTGAAGAGGCCTTTCTACTGACTATGAAAAACACCAAAAGTTGTCCCTGCTCATCTGCGTGAACATGCCTTAGGCATGCTGCAAGGAGGCATGAGGACTGCAGATGTGGCCAGGGCAATAAATTGCAATGTCTGTTCTGTGAGATGCCTAAGACAGCGCTACAGGGAGACAGGATGGACAGCTGATCATCCTTGCATTGGCAGACCACATGTAACAACACCTGCACAGGATCGGTACATCCGAACATCACACCTGCGGGACAGGTACTGGCTGGCAACAACAACTGCCTGAGTTACACCAGGAACTCACAATCCCTCCATCAGTGCTCAGAACGTCCGCAATCGGCTGAGAGAGGCTGGACTGAGGACTTTTAGGACTGTTGTAAGGCAGGTCCTCACCAGACATCACCGACAACAACATCGCCTATGGGCATAAACCCATTGTTGCTGGACCAGACAGGACTGGTAAAAAGTGCTCTTCTCTGATGAGTCGCGGTTTTGTCTCACCAGGGGTGATGGTCGGATTCGCGTTTATCGTCGAAGGAATGAGCGTTACACCGAGGCCTGGACTCTGGAGCGGAATCGATTTGGAGGTGGAGGGTCAGTTATGGTCTGGGGCGGTGTGTCACAGCATCATCGGACTGAGCTTGTTGTCATTGCAGGCAATCTCAACGCTGTGCGTTACAGGGAAGACATCCTCCTCCCTCATGTGGTACCCTTCCTGCAGGCTCATCCCTACATGACAATGCCACCAGCCGTACTGCTTGTTCTGTGCGTGAATTCCTGCAAGACAGGAATGTCAGTGTTCTGCCATGGCCAGCGAAGAGCCCAGACCTGTTGGATCGGAGGGTGAGGGCTAGGGCCATTCCCCCCACAAATGTCTGGGAACTTGCAGGTGCCTTGGTGGAAGAGTAGGGTAACATCTCACAGCAAAACTAGAAAATCTGGTGCTGTCCATGAGGAGGAGATGCACTGCAGTACTTAATGCAGCTGGTGGCCACACCAGATACTGGCTGTTACTTGTGATTTTGACCCCCCTCTTTGTTCAGGGACACATTATTCCATTTCTATTAGTCACATGTCTGTGGAACTTGTTCAGTTTATGTCTCAGTTGTTGGTTATTGTTATGTTCATGCAAATATTTACACATGTTAAGTTTGCTGAAAATAAATGCAGTTGACAGTGAGAGGACGCTTCTTTTTTTGATGAGTTTATTTTCCATTCCTTAAATTTTCACACTAGTTTTC
The DNA here is from genome assembly GCF_045679555.1 of Salvelinus alpinus. NCBI lineage: Eukaryota > Metazoa > Chordata > Actinopteri > Salmoniformes > Salmonidae > Salvelinus > Salvelinus alpinus. The sequence continues at coordinate 5,612,044 of NC_092102.1, forward strand.
ATTCGGAAGGCAGATAAATTAGGCTATTTTATTACGCTATTTTTGTTACATCACAAAAATTCTAATTTTTATACAGCAATGGTAACGTCTTATTCTCTTGATATTCTCATTGCAACACTGTTTAATGCGCTCTGTTGCTTGACATAGGCGTTTTCAAAGAACCGCCAGTCAGAGATGGGAAGTATTTATTTTACATGCATTTGATATATGTATTTCAACTCCTTGTGAGTATTTTGTCATTTCTATTACACTGGGCTGAACTACACTCCAATATATTTAGTACCAATATACTTTCAAGAGCTGTAATTTGCATTTTCAAAATACCTTTCTGTACCATTTGTATAGCTGTTCACCAATTTGTGGCCCCCTTTTACCATGCATGGGTATCAGAAGTCTGATGGTACTATGGTGTGATGAGCGTCTGCTGAATGAACTATATACAGTGCTGTGAAAAAGTATTTGCCCCCTTCCTGATTTCTTATTTTTTAGCATATTTGTCACACTTAAATGTTTCAGATCATCAAACTAATTTTAATATTACTCAAAGATAACCCAAGTAAACACAAAATGCAGTTTTTAAGTGATGATTTTATTTATTAATGGAAAAAAGCTATCCGAACCTTCATGGCCCTATGTGAAAAAGTAATTGCCCCCTAAACCTAATAACTGGTTGTGCCACTCTCAGCAGCAACAACTGCAATCAAGGTTTTGCAATAACTGGCAATGAGTCTTTCACATCGCTGTGGAGGAATTTTGGCCCACTCTTCTTTGCAGAATTGTTTTAATTCAGCCACATTGGAGGGTTTTGAGCATGAACCACCTTTTTAAGGTCACGCCACAGCATCTCAATTGGATTCAAGTCCGGACTTTGACTAGGCCACTCCAAAACCTTAATTTAGTTTTTTTTAAGTCATTCAGAGGTGGACTTGCTGGTGTGTTTTGGATCATTGTCCTGCTGCAGAACCCAAGTGCGCTTCAGCTTGAGGTCACAAACTGATGGCCGGACCTTCAGGATTTTTTGGTAGAGAGCAGAATTCATGGTTCCATCAATCACAGCAAGTCATCCAGGTCCTGAAGCAGCAAAGCAGCCCCAGACCATATTTGACTGTTGGTATGATGTTCTTTTCCTAAAATACTGTGTTACTTTTATGCCAGATGTAACGGAATGCACACCTTCCAAAAAGTTCAACTTTTGTCTCGTCAGTCCACAGAATATTTCCCCAAAAGTCTTGGGGATCATCAAGATGTTTTTTGCCAAAAGTGAGACGAGCCTTTATGTTCTTTTTGGTTAGCAGTGGTTTTCGCCTTGGAACTCTGCCATGGATGCCATTTTTGCCCAGTCTCTTTCTTATGGTTGAGTCATGATGAACACTGACCTTAACTGAGGCAAGTGAGGCCTGCAGTTCTTTAGATGTTGTTGTGGGTTCTTTTGTGACCTCTCGGATGAGTCGTCGCTGCGCTCTTGGGTTAATTTTGGTAGGCCGGCCACTCATGGGAAGGTTCACCACTGTTCCAAATTTTCTCCATTTGTGGATAATGGCTCTCACGTGGTTCGCTGGAGTCGGTTCGCTGGAGTTACAAATGGCTTTGTAACCCTTTCCAGATTGATAGATGTCAATTACTTTGTTTCTCATCTGTTCCTGAATTTATTTGGATTGCGGCATGCTATATTGCATTTTGAGATCTTTTGGCCAACTTCACTTTGTCAGACACGTTCTATTTAAGTGATTTCTTGATTCAACAGGTCTGTCAGTAATCAGACCTGGGTGTGGCTAGTGAAATTGAACTCAGCTCTCCAAAGAATTTGATTAATAATCACAGTAAATTCATGATTTCACAAGGGGAGGCAATTACTTTGTCACATAGGGCCATGATGGTTCAGATAGCTTTTTTCCCTTAATAAATAAAATTATCACTTAACTGCATTTTGTGTAATATTAAAATTAGTTTGATGATCTGAAACATTTAAGCGTGACAAATGTGCAAAAAAATAAGAAATCAGGAAGGGGGAAAATACTTTTTCACAGCACTGTGTGTTTGTAAAAATGGACAATTGCAAAGCTTGCTGAGTATTATGCTAAGGAACTCTGCTCCAAAACAAGGTTTTATCTAGAAGGCGTACAGCTTTTGTCAAAATGTACTTTTCGTAGCAGGTTTAGGATAATTTACACAGCAGGTTAGGAGAATTAGGTTAAACTGTATCCCATCTAGACATGACCCTGAAACAAGGCCAATAGTAATACCCAGTGTGCTTTGCAGTTCATTGTGGTATGTTTATTTTCACATATACATTTACATTTTGGTAATTTAGCAGACACTCTTACCCAGAGTGATTTCAACTAAGGTATCACAGTCATAGCAAGTGAAATGTTTCTGAAAATGTTGTTGCTGTTTGGGCTGGCTAATTGCAAATGTATTTCTGTTTTATAAAATACAAAATACATGTATTTTAACCAATACATTTCAAAATACAAGTATGTTGTATTTTGTTTTAATACATTGATCTTTATGGTATTTTGTAATTGTATTTAGACATTTTTGACCATCCTTACTGCCAGTCAAGGTGAGCTACCCGATCACTCAGCCTACTCGCTCCCTGCCTACTCAGTCTGTCTTTTCAGACTTCCTGGTAGTTTGACATGAGAGAAAAGGTCATTCAAATTTTAAAAAGTATGGGTAATGTTTTAGTCACTCAAAAGGCTTTTTTACATGGGAATCGGAATGACTGTTCGGGACCTTTGAATATATGTGGGGAGGAATGCACAAGGGCACACTTCCGGTGAAAGGGCTATTATTAGAATGCTGTGAAGAAGCGTTGTGTGTTGGTCAGGCAGTCATCAGTGACAGGTAAGTCAAACGCTTGAGCAGTTTGCCTGCTCTCATTTGTCTCCCTCTTCCTCTTGTATCTAAGCACAGTTTCATAATAGCACAATTTATATCCTACAACTCGAAATAAAAGTTATGTATACTTAATTATTATGATTATTAAATAGTATTAGTAGCATCCATGCAGTATGGTGTTTTATTGTACAATTACTGTATGTTATTAATTGTCCATTGACTTGTTTAACAAGCCATACTGATTTCATAACAGATGACACAACAGGCTCAAGAGTTCACCAAATTGAAAATGGGGATTGGCCAACACAGATAGAAGGAATGGATATGCCTTCAGCGAAGGATGCCCAAACCCAATGGGAAGACCCATCGCTAAGTGATCACAACCACAGCTCAGGTGATCATGTAAAGCCCACTACCTGTGAGGCAGGGACACAGTGCCCAGCAGCACCTCTCTACAAAACCCTGCTGAGGAACGAAGTTAAACTGCTTTACAGAAGTGCAAGAATCTGGATTCAAGGGGGGAGTCATTCAGCCATTACTACGCCCAGAACACTATCAAGTACCTGGTGGCCATTGCACCTTGTGGTCTAGTGATGTTCTTCTCCTCAGCATATGGAGGTAGTTGTAGCGACAAATATATAACATCGGATTCTGGGTTCCTGGGGTACCTCTGTACAGGTGATGAGCTCATGGCTGACCGGGGCTTCACAATCCATGATCTGCTACACGAGAGGAAGGTCAAATGAACAATTCCAGCCTTCACAAAAAGAGGTGCACAGCTGTCAGAGGAGGACACCACATGTACAAGATGGCTAGCTAATGTGAGGGTTCATGTGGAACGCGTAATTCAAAGGCTCAAATGGTTTAGAATCATCTCACAGATAACGCAATCAACCTCTCACCTAAAATGTGTAACCTGCGTAGTGATATCATTCACCACGCAATACTTTGAATATGTGCTGAATGAACTGACCAGTCAAATGCCATTCAGAGGGTCGATTTCCCAATATGAATTAAAGTTGTGTCAAAAGTTACGTTAAATAAATGTCAATTCATTCTATAACAACTCGACTTAATTATTTGTTTTACATACTCAATAATATGAATAAAAAACAAAGCCACCAAAACATTTTCCACAATACTGTGACTGTTGATGCATTAAGTCAGGCCTTTTAATTGAAAAACAATGGGTTAATAGTAACTGCAAACAGGAGAGACATCTGACTACATACATCTACAGAGCTGCATATATTTGCCACTCAGTGACAATCTGCCTGCCTGATGCTCCTCAACAATAAATGGCAGCATTTGTGTTGAGTAGAAGACCTTCAACCTCAGGACAGCCTCTGCACAGAACTGTGCATCATAGGGAACAGGGATGACAACTTGAAGGAACGGAGTCCAGACCTTACTTTCTCTCAGTCCTGTGCAAAATATACCAATTTGCACCTGCATGTAGTTGCCACGTGGCCCATGTGGTTGCAGTCGGGGTGTGCCCTCCACCACCTTCACATCACAGGCTTTCCCATTGAGGACATCCTCCAGAGAATCGCAGCCCTTCCCCATGACAGGACACTTGATCTCCAACAGCTCCTTGGAGTTCAGCACTCCATCAGGGCTTGCTGATAGCCATGGCTCTTCAACACTGACAGCAGTGCCTCTATGGTCCACAGAGTATCCACAGTCTTCCAGCCACTGGGAGGCCATCAGCTCATTATCTTTCCCGTAGTGCGTGGCTGCATTTCCTCGGGAACCTGGGATACAGATGCTCCTGGAGAAACTTACCAGGGTTGGTGGATTCCCTGATAGGGACCTTCTTCTTTTTTTGAGCGTGCAGTAACTCAAAGCTTCCTTGAGTCATGCCACACGTGTGAGGCACTCTGCTCCTTTGTCATCTGTTCCAAAGCAGTCGACTGGGTTGTGTCAAGCTTCACTGGGTTGTGTCAGGTTTCACATTGTAGAAGGACAGGGACTTCTGGCAGTTGTAATTGACATGCTCTCCATGTGGCTGGGAAAGAGTAGAGACTATATTAAGTTATTATATGGAGTTAGAAAGCATTGAACAGAAGAGACACACATCAGTTCAAATACGTTAAAATGGTACAGCCACAAATAAATATTCCTTTCAGTCCAATTTTACCTGGGATACTACTGGCTGTGATATTACTGTCGGTTCAGCATTAACAGATTAGAGCAGACTCCCCACAGGCAGATCCAGGTGTCTCAGGCTCCTATTCAATTCCTCCTGTGAGTGGAATGCAGGAGTGGGAACCAGGGGTGGACATTCTGGACGCTTTTCTGCATTTTGGTCACTGGCCTTATGGTGTGTGAAGTCAATGCTGTTTAACCGCTTTGGCTCAAGGTTCATCCGTGTCCCTGAATTCCATTGTCGCTGCTCATCTGTGCAGGCTATGCCAGTTAGCCCACTGGACACTGCATTCTGCACCTGTGATAGAATGTTTGTTACAAAAAAAGACATTCAGAGAAAATGAGAAGATCCCATTATTAACAAGTGTGTGACTAAGGAATAGGTGAGGACTATGCGATCAACTTTCCAAAACACATGCAAGTTTTATTGTAAACTTACCTTGCCATTGTTCCCAATGAGATGAGATCACTTATACTTACCATACTTTAGGCATTACCCCCAACCACAAGGATATTTTACAAACCTTATTCGCCCAGAAAAACAATAACACTAAAGACACTAATAACACCAAAGAAATGCATGTGATGCTGACATGTTAAAATACATTATATACCCTACTCACCTGGATAAACCTACCTTGCTGCAGCAACGTGAGATTTGACAGGATACTTGATAGATTCCCCACAATGATACAGCAGTTCTGTTGATCCACAAATACATGTTAACATAACCAATAAATCATGACATTCTCAATTCAGCTGTCATCCAACAAAATGTTTGGTCTAACTGCTATGTCAAGCCTGACTATTTTATCATTCTGTGTCTAGATAAGGCAGTATTGCGCACTTTCATCTATAAAAGGAATGATGAAAATAGGCTATAAACATTAAATTACAAGACCAAGTAATGCAGAGATTGATCATATAATCTGAGAACTCTACCATAACGTTAGCCTATGGATTATAGTAACTGTCACCACAACACATGTAGGCTTCTTGTATGCTGTAATCGCTTATGTTAAGTACTGTTAGACATAGAAATGCAAGTGACTTTGCTTATTAGCCTACCTTCCACAAAATTGAGGCTGCATGACGGCATCCAGCCGTCTCTGCTGATCCGTTGTTGGATACAAGTACCGAAGCAGAGTGGTAAGAGCTGCTTGATTGGCTGAGCTGAACATCGGTCTTAAAAAATACCAATCCTTTTCCCTCCTCCTGGTGAAGCCGTTTGTGTGTGTTCCCAAATGTGAGCCATGTTTTGTTTTTGTTTATTCGTTAATGATGCACGTTCGATGTAATTCGCTAGCGTTGACGGAAGTTGTGAAACGGAAACACAAACAGCGTTTGAATGGAACTGGGTCAAGTGGGCGTGTCTAAATAAGTCGAATATAGTGCTTACTTTTGACCACACATAGGACCTTGCGAAAGCCTCAGAGCGGTAGGGTAAGCTGTTTGGAGTGTTTATCTGACTGGATGAAAAAACATTTTTATGTCCCCCCATTTCTAAGGTATTTATTCTATGTGAAATGAAAATGTTCAGTTATATTCCATGACATTCTTAAAATATGCGTGTTGGCTGAATATAAGCAGCAAGTGATGTGTGCTAAATAAACAAGTTGATGGCTCAGTCATATGGCCTCAGCTACAAGGCACAGATCAAATACAACTCAAAAAAAGGTTTCACATATTTTCAAGACCTGAGCTATTTCATTAATTTGTTTTATTTATCACATTTACTTTTGGAATGTTCCGGAATAGATAACAACAATAGAAAGAAGCTGGTGGAGCATGGAGTGAAAGTGTGCTGTACTGTAAGTAGGCTACAACGCTGTGGGCCAGGTGGAAACAGTTTAGCAGCCTGCCAATAAATTGGAATACAAAAGAAGCAATCCACCCTTGATGTCAATGTCAGATTTTGCTTTTCACTGAATCTCCGTTAGGATATTGGTTAGACTACAATTAGGCTATGGAATAATGTAGCATAAATAAAGAGTAAGCCTATTATTTTGCTCAACCCCGTACACTATAGGCAACTCCAAACGCTCACAGAGGATGTGAAATACAGTATGAACACGAGACTCACATGTTGCAGTTCATTTATTGTTTAATTATTCAAAGCTCCCTTTGTTATTTTGTTTAATATAAATAAAATGCTTGAACGAATGAATGATATATATATATATATATATATCGAAGAACACTTGAGATTATGGGGCAATTATCAGATCAAATGTGAGGACGGACACAACAGTTAATCTGATACAAGACTAAAGTTATCAATATCACAGACCTGCTTTGCCCTAAAGAAAAATGCATCAACCACTTACAAATATGTAAATTTATTATAATCCAAATAATAATCAAAACAACCTTATAATAGGTAATGATTTATATATTTCCAAAATAAATACTCATTTACAGTATTTGTTCATCAACATCTTTATGTTTTTGAATAATTGTTTCTAGGCTTGGCAGCGTTACGGATGAATGTTTTCAGTTGATGCCAAACAAGTTTGATCGGGTTTAAAATCAGGAGACCTACATCTAAAGATGAAAACAATATTTCTAGATGTACTGTAGGTGAGGTGAGTCCCACTAGTGTTGAGTAATGTGCTGTTGTAGGTTTACTTACTCTGCTGGAGTCTTGACCCAGTTTATGCCCTCATTTGCAATGCAAACCTAGGCGGCAGTGTGTTTTGGGTCATTGTCTGCATTTGAGAGAGATCGCTCATCATCATAGCTACAGTATGTGCTACAGCATAATCAAAGTGAGGACGTGGGAGGTCTGCTGTATACTTATGGCCTGTTGTAACCTGGAGTCACACCTTTCCAGTACTCCTTCACCCCACCCTTAACTCCGCCCTTAACAGTTACCATTAAAAAAAAGTATCAGCTTATCTCCAAATTTTTCCATTGAGACCAAAGAGAACAGATGGAATGGACATAGTTTTCAGCAAGCCAGCTTCTTTCTATGGTGCTACACATTCCAGAGCTACGGGCGATACAGAGAGTCAGGCAGCATTAGCAGAGAGTCAGGTGGAGAATGACGCGTTGAAGAGGGTGAGAGACGAGATGATGGAGTCACAATCCATGCCAGGCACACCTATGAGCTCTGGAACTCCACCTCCGACAGGCAGAGGCAACAATCGTGGCGGGTTCGTCAGGTCGTCTGTTCAACCTGACATTCCTCTTCCTCTTCTGACACCAGAACTTGATGGACTGCTCACCACGAGTGGACACAGAATACCAACTGGGATGGATCCCGAGGCAAATTTGGCTTACCAGTGAACATCCTAGTGTTCATCATGAATGCTATGTCTCAGAAGTTTCTGTCTATGAGCGATGCAACCTGAAAAAGCATTAAAGACATGAGGTCACTAAGAAAGTCTGGACATGGCCTGCTCTCCCTTATCTAAGGAACCTGTTGGTTTTTGTCACACGGCACAGTAGCCTAATAAACATATGCATTTTGAAACAGTAAAAAACAAAAAAAACAAATTCAATAATATATTTCTACCACTGTAGATGTGTTTTTATTTTTAGAATACAGTTCTCAGTTTACAGTTGGTCACAGTTCGCACGTTGATGAGACATTTAAATTGGACAATAGCCAGCCAAAACCCTCATAACAGTTAATTGGTCATCAAAGCTAATTTGTATCTGGCCAATCAGATACAATGACAAATGTTTTTCACAAGTCTAGCAGGTTGTGAATTCTGCAAACAACGATGCCACTACGAAAATGAGAATGGTAAATGACTATAATTAATACATTCATTTAATACTTTGGAATACAAAAGAACCCATCCACCCATGATAGGCTATTAGGAGGACAATAGACTCCCTTGTTCATGCATGGAGGGACCAATCATCAGCACTATCTGCAGTGCCTCTATTCAAATGAGTCTCTTCTAACACACACTCCATACGTTGCTGCTACAATTTTTTTTAGCCGGCTGCTCAGCCACTATACCCCTGATTGTATGCATATACAGTTGAAGTCGGAAGTTTACATACACCTTAGCCAAATACATTTAAACTTAGTCTAACGATTCCTGACATTTAATCCTAGTAAAAATTCCCTGTTTTAGGTCAGTTAGGATCACCACTTTATTTTAAGAATGTGAAATGTCAGAATAATAGTAGGGAGAATGATTTATTTCAGCTTTTATTTCTTTCATCACATTCCCAGTGGGTCAGAAGTTTACATACACTCAATTAGTATTTGGTAGCATTGCCTTTAAATTGTTTAACTTGGGTCAAACGTTTTGGGTAGCCTTCGACAAGCTTCCCACAATAAGTTGGGTGAGTTTTGGCTCATTCCTCCTGACCGAGCTGGTGTAACTGAGTCAGGTTTGTAGGCCTCCTTGCTCGCACATGTTTTTTCAGTTCTGCCCACAAATGTTCTATAGGATGAGGTCAGGGCTTTGTGATGGCCACTCCAATACCTTGAGATTCAAATATCCACATAATTTTCCCACCTCATGATGCCATCTATTTTGTGAAGTGCACCAGTCCCTCCTGCAGCAAAGCACCGCCACAACATGATGCTGCCACCCCTGTGTTTCACGGTTGGGATGGTGTTTTTTGGCTTGCAAGCCTCCCCATTTTTCCTCCAAACATAATGATGGCCATTGTGGCCAAACAGTTCTATTTTTGTTTCATCGGACCGGAGGACATTTTTCCAAAAGTACGACCTTTGTCCCCATGTGCAGTTGCAAACCGTAGTCTGGCTACACAGTGGCTTTTTTGGAGCAGTGGCTTGGTCCTTACTGAGCGGCCTTTCAGCGGCCTTTCAGGTTATGTCGATGTAGGACTTGTTTTACTGTGGATACAGATACTTTTGTACCCGTTTCCTCTAGCATCTTCACAAGGTCCTTTGCTGTTGTTCTGGGATTGATTTGCACTTTCCGCACCAAAGTACGTTAACCTTTTAGCGCTAGGGGTCAGAATTGGTTATTTTTTTTAAATAACGTGCCCAACGTAAACTGACATTTTCTCTGGCCCAGATAGTAGAATATGCATATAATTTACAGATTAGGATGAACACTCCAAAGTTTCCAAAACTGTCAAGTATTATTTTTCTCACAGACAATATTTTATTCTGCAAGCAAAAACCTGAGAAAAAGTAACCCGGAAGTGATATATACAGTGGGGAGAACAAGTATTTGATACACTGACAATTTTGCCGGTTTTCCTACTTACAAAGCATGTAGAGGTCTGTAATTTTTATCATAGGTACACTTCAACTGTGAGAGAAGGAATCTAAAACAAAAATCCAGAAAATCACATTGTATGATTTTTAAGTAATTAATTTGCATTTTATTGCATGACATAAGTATTTGATACATCAGAAAAGCAGAACTGAATATTTGGTACAGAAACCTTAGTTTGCAATTACAGAGATCATACGTTTCCTGTAGTTCTTGACCAGGTTTGCACACACTGCAGCAGGGATTTTGGCCCACTCCTCCATACAGACCTTCTCCAGATCCTTCAGGTTTCGGGGCTGTCGCTGGGCAATACGGACTTTCGGCTCCCTCCAAAGATTTTCTATTGGGTTCAGGTCTGGAGACTGGCTAGGCCACTCCAGGACCTTGAGATGCTTCTTACGGAGCCACTCCTTAGTTGCCCTGGCTGTGTGTTTCGGGTCGTTGTCATGCTGGAAGACCCAGCCACGACCCATCTTCAATGCTCTTACTGAGGGAAGGAGGTTGTTGGTCAAGATCTCGCGATACATGGCCCCATCCATCCTCCCCTCAATACGGTGCAGTCGTCCTGTCCCCTTTGCAGAAAAGCATCCCCAAAGAATGATGTTTCCACCTCCATGCTTCACGGTTGGGATGGTGTTCTTGGGGTTGTACTCATCCTTCTATTCCTCCAAACACGGCGAGTGGAGTTTAGAGCAAAAAGCTCTATTTTTGTCTCATCAGACCACATGACCTTCTCCCATTCCTCCTCTGGATCATCCAGATGGTCATTGGCAAACTTCAGACGGGCCTGGACATGCGCTGGCTTGAGCAGGGGGACCTTGCGTGCGCTGCAGGATTTTAATCCATGACGGCGTAGTGTGTTACTAATGGTTTTCTTTGAGACTGTGGTCCCAGCTCTCTTCAGGTCATTGACCAGGTCCTGCCGTGTAGTTCTGGGCTGATCCCTCACATTCCTCATGATCATTGATGCCCCACGAGGTGAGATCTTGCATGGAGCCCCAGACCGAGGGTGATTGACCGTCATCTTGAACTTCTTCCATTTTCTAATAATTGTGCCAACAGTTGTTGCCTTCTCCCCAAGCTGCTTGCCTATTGTCCTGTAGCCCATCCCAGCCTTGTGCAGGTCTACAATTTTATCCCTGATGTCCTTACACAGCTCTCTGGTCTTGGCCATTGTGGAGAGGTTGGAGTCTGTTTGATTGAGTGTGTGGACAGGTGTCTTTTATACAGGTAACGAGTTCAAACAGGTGCAGTTAATACAGGTAATGAGTGGAGAACAGGAGGGCTTCTTAAAGAAAAACTAACAGGTCTGTGAGAGCCGGAATTCTTACTGGTTGGTAGGTGATCAAATACTTATGTCATGCAATAAAATGCAAATTAATTACTTAAAAATCATACAATGTGATTTTCTGGATTTTTGTTTTAGATTCCGTCTCTCACAGTTGAAGTGTACCTATGATAAAAATGACAGACCTCTACATGCTTTGTAAGTAGGAAAACCTGCAAAATCGGCAGTGTATCAAATACTTGTTCTCCCCACTGTATATTTTTTTATCTGTGTTTCCTGGCCCATCTAACCTCCATTTAAAGGGGTATCAACCAGATTCCTTTTCCAATGGCTTCCTCAGGCTGTGACCAGGCTTTAGACATAGTTTCAGGCTTTTATTTTGAAAAATTAACGGGTTTTTTCAAAACTAGTCAAGTGTCCTGCGAAATATTTCCTGCGCGCCAGAGAGGGTCACCCCATTTTCCTTTTGTCTCTTAATGAATAGGTTATGCTCCGGTTGAAATATTATCGATTATGTTTGTTAAAGACAACCTGAGGATTGATTGTAAAAAACATTTGAAATGTTTCTACGACCATTTCGGATAGTTTTTGGGATTTGTCGAACGGAACACGGCTTTTGTTTTCTCAAAATAATGCGCAACCCAAATGGCGTTTTTTTGTGATACAAGTAATATTTATCGAACAAAAATAAGATTTGTTGTGTAACTGGGAGTCTCGTGAGTGGAAACACCCGAAGATTATCAAAGGTAAGCGATTAATCTTATTGCTTTTCTGACTTTCGTGACCATGCTAATTTGGGGCTATCTGTTGTAGCATTGAAAGCTACAATCACAAAAGCTTGGATTTCTATCGCTGTAAAATATATTTTCAAAATCTGACACAATAGGTGGATTAACAACAAGCTAAGCTGTGTTTTGGTATATTTCACTTGTGATTGCATGATTATAAATATTTTTTGTAATATTTATGCATTTGGCGCCCTGCAATTCTAGCGGTTGTTTAGGAAAGTTATCCCGTAAAAGGGATCCGTAGTGCAGAGAAGTTAAGTATTTTTAAGTCTTTAGCTGACACTAGGATTCTTCTTAACCTCATTGAGCATTCTGCACTGTACTCTTGCAATCATCTTTGCAGGACGGTCACTCCTAGGGAGTGCTGAACTTTCTCCATTTATAGACAATTTGTCTTACTGTGGACTGATGAACATCAAGGCTTTTAGAGATACTTTTGTAAACCCCTTTCCAGCTTTATGCAAGTCAACAATTCTTCATCTTCAGTCTTCTGAGATCTCTTTTGTTGAGGCATGGTTCACATCAGGCAATGCTTCTTGTGAATAACAAACTCAAATTTTGTGTGTTTTTAACATGGCAAGGCAGCTTGAACAAACATCTCCAATCTTATCTCATTGATTGGACTCCAGGTTAGCTGACTCCTGACTCCAATTAGCTTTTGTAAAAGTAATTAGCCTCGGGGTCCACATACTTTTTCAAACCTACACTGTGAATGTTTAAATGACATTTTCAATATAGACAAGAAAAATAAAAAATGTGTGTGTTGTTAGTCTAAGCACTGTGTTTGTCTATTTTTGTGACTAAAATGAATATCAAATCTAATTTTATGCCTAATTTATACAGAAATCCAAGTAATTCCAAAGGGTTCACATGAAATCAAATTTATTTATATAGCCCTTCGTACATCAGCTGATATCTCAAAGTGCTGTACAGAAACCCAGCCTAAAACCCCAAACAGCAAGCAATGCAGGTGTAGAAGCACGGTGGCTAGGAAAAACTCCCTAAAAAGGCCAAAACCTAGGAAGAAACCTAGAGAGGAACCAGGCTATGAAGGGTGGCCAGTCCTCTTCTGGCTGTGCCGGGAATATTTTTTCTTGCCACTGTATATGCCACACTAAAATCCTCTCTGGTCTGGAAAATCATGCAAAGATACCCTGTATTAGATAATCCATGTTCAGCTGGAACTGAAAATGGATAGAGAGTCGACTATGGAAGCACAACCCATGTTATCTTGTATCCGAAGGTTAAATGTAAGACCTCTGAAGTGTTGTTTTTCCTCCCATGTATGTGGATAACATTAAAGGCCTTCTCCATCTGCTCCTGTGCTGATAACAGACCTGGCTGTTTTCCCCTCTGTGCATGATAGAACACAAAATGCTCAATGCTATGGCGCTACGAGGTTCCTGGCAGCCATCTGCAATTCTAATCTCTGGATGATCAAATGATACAAAGGGTTTCCATCATTGCCCATGTGGTAATGGGTCCGCCAGTGCCCTTTCTTTGCCAATTGCGAAGCCTTTCGGTCGCTCGTGTGCCCTCTGCCCTCCCCTCTGAAAAGCTTGCACATTATGGCTCTTTTAAAAGGGTTTTATATAAAGGTGGAGGACAATGCCTTTTTCACGCAACATTTAGGATGCTGACATTTTTCCTGAACTACGTTAATCCTGTCAGAGACATTCTGGAGGATTAGGACCGGAACGTTGCAAAGGGTAATGCCCTCTGAGGGAAACAAACAATGAAAACAGTTCGTTGATAGATATGTCTGGATCGAAGTGATAGTTGCAGCTAGAGAAGATGGATTTCAGTCCTCTATCTTAAACTCACAGCAGCACATTACTACAGAAGAGCCTGCACAGGGGATCCAACTTGTTTACTTCCACAGCTGACACCAAACACAAGAGCTAAGGGTTGAGTTGGAAGGATGGAGTTGGAATGAGGTAGGGAAAGAGGGTAGAACATTATGTGGTAGAGAGGTAGCTTAAACCGGTTTCTAACTGCACACATTACACAGACAAGTTTCTGGGGTTGGGAGGGCTGGGGATTGCTCCCATTTTTATCAGACTACCCTGACCATATTGTTTGAGAATTGATGGCCACATTTTTCTACCCTGATGTGTTTTTATCTGTCATGCTTGCCTTCAGGTCTCTGGCAAGGTTCTTTATCGGGTGGGAATAATTAACTGGGGATTGAACCCGGGAGCTAACAAGAACCTTCAGGTCCTCAAGACATGTTAGTTGATACACAGACAATTCAACGGGAATCAAACCGGGTAATGAACACGAGTCTTCAGCTCCTCAGGTAAGGTTAGTCATCACACGGGCATAGTTATCACCACCCATTACTTGCTACTAAAACCTACTAGAGAATACTATGGGTAATTAGAATATCAGGGGTCACATATATTTGTGCTCAGACCACATTTGCCACATGAGCCACTACATTTCTGCTAGGGCTAAAGTGGGCAAAAGATGGGCTTTACCCGTAAAACAAGGGGAATTAAAATAGAATTCAATTAGAATTAAATCGATAACAATTCACAGGTTTTCCAAGGTTAACAAATAACATTTATTCATGAAAATGTATAAATAGATCAATCATAAAATATTGGTGTATTTACAGCGAGTGATGAAAATATTCATCACTGTCCACAAAAGACACACAAACATACAGAACCAGTCAAAAGTTTGGACACACTTACTCATTCAAGGGTTTTTCTTTATTTTTTAAAACTATTTTCTATATTATAAAGTAATAGTGAAGACATCAAAACTATGAAATAACACATATGCAATCATGTAGTTACCAAAAAAGTGCTAAACAAATCAAAATGTATTTTATATTCTTCAAAGTAGCCACCCTTTACCTTGATGACAGCTTTGCACACTTGGCATTCTCTCACCAGCTTCACCTGGAATGCTTTTCCAACAATCTTGAAGGAGTTCCCACGTATGCTGAGCACTTATTGGCTGATTTGCCTTCACTCTGCGGTCTAACTCATCCCAAAGCATCTCAATTGGGTTGAGGTCGGGTGATTGTGGAGGCCAGGTCATCTGATGCAGCATTCCATCACTCTTCTTCTTGGTCAAATAGCCCTTACACACCCTGGAGGTGTGTTGAGTCATTGTCCTGTTGAAAAAGAAATGATAGTGCCACTAAGCACAAACCAGATGAGATGGCATATCGCTGCAGAATGCTGTGGTAGCCATGCTGGTTAAGTGTGCCTTGAAATCGAAATATATCACAGACAGTGTCACCAGCAAAGCACCCCCATGTCATCCCACCTTCTCCATGCTTCACAGTGGGAACCACACATGCAGAGATCATCTGTTCACCTACTCTGCATCTCACAAAGACACGGCGGTTGGAACCAAAAATCTCTAATTTGGAATCATCAGATTAAAGGACAGATTTCCACTGGTCTAATGTCCATTGCTCATGTTTCTTGGTCCAAGCAAGTCTCTTCTTCTTATTGGTGTCCTTTAGTAGTGATTTCTTTACAGCAATTAGACCATGAAGGCGTGATTCACGCAGTCTCCTCTGAACAGTTGATGTTGAGATGTGTCTGTTACTTGAACTCTGAAGCATTTATTTGGTCTGCAATTTCTGAGGCTGATAAATCTATTGAACTAATCCTCTGCAGCAGAGGTAACTCTCCTCATGAGAGCCAGTTTCATGATTGCGCCTGATGGTTTTTGCGACTGTACTTGAAATTATTTGAATTGACTGACCTTCATGTCTTAAAGTAATGATGGACTGTCGTTTCTCTTTGCTCATTTGAGCTGTTCTTGCCATAATATGTATTTGGTGTTTTACCAAGTAGGGTTATCTTCTATATACCACACGTACCCTGTCACAACACAACTGATTGGCTCAAACACATTAAGAAGGAAAGAAATTCCACAAATTAACTTTAAACATGGCACGCCTGTTAATTGAAATGCATTCCAGGTGACTACCTCATGAATCTGGTTGATAGAATGCCGAGAATGTGCAAGCTGTCATCTAGGCAAAGGGTGGCTACTTTGAAGAATTTCAAATACAAAATATATTTTGATTTGTTTAATTCACACTTTTTCTTGGTTACTACATGATTCCATGTGTGTTATTTCATAGTTTTGATGTCGTCACATTTTTTTACAATGTAGAAAATAGTAAAAATAAAGATAAATCCTTGAATGAGTAGGTGTGTCCAAACTTTTGAATGGTACTACATATGAAGTTGACAGCGCCAATTCTCTTCCAATTAGCTTCCCACCTATAATTATGCCACAATGGCCCATTCTTCATCTCCAAATGTGTAATTTGCAATCCATTCTCAAAACCTTTCCGGGGAATTTGTTTCTCTCAGTCTAATGTTTTTATTGGTTTTGTATTCCACTGGGGCTGTCATTTGTGTGATTTCTTACCTGTGTCCAACCCAAAATGTCTTCTAGACGCATACTTCATGTATTCCAATTATTATTGACATATACATTAAAGCGATTAATATTTAACACTATTAAATAACATCATGAATTATTCAATAATTACATTTTTTTTTTTTTTTTTTAATATTGAAAGGCATGTAAAAGCTGAACGCAACCCATTGTTTTATTCATTTCAATTTGCAGTGAATGTAAGCAAATAATCTAAGTCAAGTTTGTGTAATCTTCCTATACACATTAAAAACAAAATGGTTCTATACAGAGGCTTGCGAAACTATTCAACCCTCTTGGCATTTTTCCTATTTTGTTGCCTTAAAACCTGTATTTAAAATGTGTATCATTTGATTTTACCACTTTGAAGATGCAAAATATTTTTTATTGTGAAACAAACAAGAAATAAGACAAAAAAAACTGAACTTGAGAGTACATAAATATTCAGCCCCCCAAAGTAAATACTTTGTAGAGCCACCTTTTTCAGCAATTACAGCTGCAAGTCTCTTGGGGTATGTCTCTATAAGCTTGGCACATCTAGCCACTGGGATTTTTGCCCATTCTTCAAGGCAAAACTGCTCCAGGTCCTTCAAGTTGGATGGGTTCCACTGGTGTACAGCAATCTTTAAGTCATACCACAGATTCTCAATTGGATTGAGGTCTGGGCTTTGAATAGGTCATTCTAAGACATTTAAATGTTTCCCCTTAAACCTCTCAAGTGTTGCTTTAGCAGTATGCTTAGGGTCATTGTCCTGCTGGAAGGTGAACCTCCGTCTCAGTCTCAAATCTCTTGAAGACTGAAACAGGTTTCCCTCAAGAATTTCCCTGTATTTAGCGCCATCCATCATTCCTTCAATTCTGACCAGTTTCCCAGTCCCTGCTGATGAAAAACATCCCCATAGCATGATGCTGCCACCACGCTTCACTGTGGGGATTGTGTTCCCGGGGTGATGAGAGGTGTTGGGTTTGTGTCAGACAGTGTTTTCCTTGATGGCCAAAAAGCTAAATTTTAGTCTCATCTTAACAGAATACCTTCTTCCATGTGTTTGGGGAGTCTCCCACCTGCCTTTTGGCGAAACACCCAAACGTGTTTGCTTATTTTTTTCTTTAACCTGTCTGTGAACTAGCGGAACCCCTCGCCAACAGCCAATGAAATTGCAGGGCGCCAAATTCAATCAACAGAAATCTCATAATTTCACATTTCTCAAACATACAAGTATTAGACACCATTTTAAAGATAAACTTCTCGTTAATCGAACCACGGTGTCCGATTTCAAAAAGGCTTTTTGGCAAAAGCAGAACATGTTAGGTCAGCAACTAGTCACAGAAAGCATACAGCGATTTTCCAACAAAAGAGAGGAGTCACAAAAAGCAGAATTAGAGATAAAATGAATCACTAACCTTTGATATTCTTCATCAGATGACACTCCCGGGACAACATGTTACACAATACATGTATGTTTTGTTCGATCAAGTTCATATTTATATCCAAAAACCTTAATTTACATTTGGCTTTGCCTCCAAAACAAAACACAACATACAAGTGTTATTCACAGAATTAAAGATATACTTCTCCTTAATGCAACCGCTGTGTCAGATTTCAAAAAAACTTTACGGAAAAAGCAAACCATGCAATAATCTGAGTACGGCGCTCAGACAACAAATCAAGCCAAACAGATATCCGCCATGTTGGAGTCAATAGAAGTCAGAAATAGCATTATAAATATTCACTTACCTTTGATGATCTTCATCAGAACGCACTCACAGGAATCCCAGTTCCATAATAATGGTTTGATTTGTTCGATAAAGTTCATCTTTATGTCAAAATACCTCCTTTTTGTTTGCGCGTTTAGCCCAGTATTCCAAATTCATGACGCGCCATCACTAGGAGCAGACGAAAAGTCAAAAAGTTACGTTACAGAAACATGTCAAACGAAGTATAGAATCAATCTTTAGGATGTTTTTAACATAAATCTTCAATAATGTTCCAACCGGAGAATTCCTTTGTCTTCAGAAATGCAATGGAACTCAAGCTACCTCTCACGTGAACTCGCATGGTCAGCTCATGGCACTCTGGGAGAGACCTTACTCAATCCCCTCTCAGTCGCCCCAAATTCACAGTAGAAGCATCAAACAAGGTTCTGAAGACTGACATCTAGTGGAAGCCTTAGGAAGTGCAATATTACCCCATAGACACTGTGTATTAGATAGGTCAAGAGTTGAAAAACTACAAACCTCAGTTTCCCCACTTCCTAGTTGGATTTTTTTCAGGTTTTAAACCTGCCATATGAGTTCTGTTATACACAGACATAATTCTAACAGTTTTAGAAACTTCAGAGTGTTTTCTATCAAAATCTACAAATAATATGCATATGTTAGCAACTGGCACTGAGTAGCAGGCAGTTTACTCTGGGCATGCTTTTCATCCAAAAGTGAAATTGCTGCCCCCTATCTCAAACAAGTTTTAAGCAATGGCTTTTTCGGGCCACTCTTCTGTAAAGCCCAGCTCTGTGGAGTGTACAGCTTAAAGTGGTCCTATGGACAGAAACTCTAATCTCCGATGTGGAGCTTTGCAACTCCTTCAGGGTTATCTTTGGTCTCTTTGTTGCCTGTCCAATTAATGCCCTCCTTGCCTGGTCCGTGAGTTTTGGTGGGCGGCCCTCTCTTGGCAGGGTTGTTGTGGTGCCATATTCTTTCCATTTTTTAATAATGGATTTAATGGTGCTCGTTGGATGTTCAAAGTTTGGGATATTTTTTATAACCCAACCCTGATCTGTACTTCTCCATAACTTTGTCCCTGACCTGTTTGGAGAGCTCCTTGGTCTTCCTGGTGCCGCTTGCTTGGTTGTGCTCCTTGCTTAGTTGTGTTGCAGACTCTGGGGCCTTTCAGAACAGGTGTATATATACTGAGATCATGTGACAGACACTTAGATTGTACACAGCTGGACTTTATTTAACTAATTATGTGACTTCTGAAGGTAATTGGTTGCACCAGATCTTATTTGGGACTTCAAAGCAAAGGGGGTGAATACATATGCACGCACCAGTTTTCCTTTAAACAAGTATTTTTTTTCATTTCACTTCACCAATTTGGACTATTTTGTGTATGTCCATTACATGAAATCCAAATAAAAATCCATTTAAATTACAGGTTGTAACGCAGAAAATAGGGAAAACGCCAAGGGGGATGAATACTTTAGCAAGGGACTGTATAGTGCCAAGTAAGTGGTCTTCCATAGCGGAACCCTTTTTGTATATATGGAACCATGCTCATAAGGTGAACCCTTTCCTAAAGTTCTGTAAATAATTATTAAAAAAGTTTCTATATAGCACCAAAAAAGGGTTCCGTATGGTTACAACCCTTTTTGAGTCCATATACTATATGTACAGTGTATGTCTGCATGTCTAATGCATTTTTTTGTTTGTGATGTGCTGCACATTTGTCTATGTGTATAGTTATGCTGACATACTGTATGATGTAATCATCATCTAAACGCAGCAAAATAAAGAAACGTCCTCTCACTGTCAACTGCGTTGCTTTTCAGGAAACTTAACATGTGTAAATATTTACATGAACATAACAATATTTAACAACTGAGACATAAACTGAACAAGTTCCACAGACATGTGACTAAAAGAAATGGAATAATGTGTCCCTGAACAAAGGGGGGGGTCAAAAGTAACAGTCAGTATCTGGTGTGGCTACCAGCTGCATTAAGTACTTTAGTGCATCTCCTCCTCATGGACTGCACCAGATTTGCCAGTTCTTGCTGTGAGATGTTACCCCACTCTTCCACCAAGGCACCTGCAAGTTCCCAGACATTTGTGGGGGGAATGGCCCTAGCCCTCACCCTCCGATCCAACAGTTCCCAGACATGCTCAATGGGATTGAGATCCGGGCTCTTCTCTGGCCATGGCAGAACACTGACATTCCTGTCTTGCAGGAATTCACGCACAGAACAAGCAGTATGGCTGGTTGCATTGTCATGCTGGAGGGTCATGTCAGGATGAGCCTGCAGGAAGGGTACCACATGAGGGAGGAGGATGTCTTCCCTGTAACGCACAGCGTTGAGATTTCCTGCATTGACAACAAGCTCAGTCCGATGATGCTGTGACACACCGCCCCAGACCATGACGGACTCTCCACCTCCAAATCGGTTCCACTCCAGAGTACAGGCCTCGGTGTAACACTCATTCCTTCGACGATAAACATGAATCCGACCATCACCCCTGGTGAGACAAAACCGCGACACGTCAGAGAAGAGCACTTTTTACCAGTCCTGTCTGGTCCAGCGACGATGGGTTTGTGCCCATACGATGGGTTTGTGTCTGAGCACTGATGGATGGATTGTGCGTTCCTGGTGTAACTCAGGCAGTTGTTGTTGCCATCCTGTACCTGTCCGGCAGGTGTGATGTTCGGATGTACCGATCCTGTGCAGGTGTTGTTACATGTGGTCTACCACTGCAAGGATGATCAGCTGTCCATCCTGTTTCCCTGTAGCACTGTCTTAGGCGTCTCACAGTACAGACATTGCAATTTATTGCCCAGGCCACATCTTCAGTCCTCATGCATCCTTGCAGCATGCCTAAGGCACGTTCACGCAGATGAGCAGGGACTCTAGATATCTTTCTTTTGGTGTTTTTCAGAGTCAGTAGAAAGGCCTCTTCAGTGTCCTAAGTTTTCATGACTGTGACCTTAATTGCCTACCATCTGTAAGCTGTTAGTTTCTTAATGACCGATCCACAGTTACATGTTCATTAATTGTTTATGGTTCATTGAACAAGCATGGGAAACCGTGTTTAAACCCTTTACAATGAAGATCTGTGAAGTTATTTGGATTTTTACTAATTATCTTTGAAAGACAGGGTCCTGAAAAAGGGACGTTTCTTTTTTTGCTGAGTTTACATACACATGTGATGGGGCTCTGGCCGTAACTATCTACTGCCAAGGCACAATACAACAAGGCCCAGAGAGAGAGGGCATATAGTCCTTCTCTCCATACAGAGAAGTGACACCTAGGAATTCATCCATGGTCTGCATTGACCGATGTAGTTTTTCTGTCACACTCTGCAATCGCGGTTAAATGCACAAATGAAAAATTATAATGAGATATGAGAGTGCATGAAATATGAACTGGAAAATTTGAGGACTCAGTACGCCTGTGCTGTTAACCTGAAATGATTGCAATTAATTGGGTTCAGCAATCCTTACTAAATCAAGTTGGAGTGACATTTCCATCTCAGTAACCACCTGACATGTACTGATAGAATTGTCAACAGTGAGTGTGGGGCTGATGACGAACATGCTCCAAGGGAACTAAGGTTGATGGTCTGTAAGCATTGGGTGTTTATTTGCAGCAACAAGTATTATAAACATAGACAGCAAGGGATTATTCGACATGAAAACATATGAGAATTCTGCCTGGATGATATTTACTGGTCTACTCGCAAATGTGTGCTCTCGCCTGATGTGTAACCATCCTTGTTCGTTGTGGCCCTTGAAGGATATGTTCTCTACAGGAGAGACAGAAGCATACAAGGGGAAGGCATAGGGATGTACGTCAAGCAAACCATCTCACAGGACCTGAGATTGAGTTGGATGATGAGACCTGATGTGTAGAGATCAGACCACCAGAATACGTGCAACCCAGGGGAGATCACCCACACACCTACCTGAAGCTAAAGCCAGGAGCAGGGACAGTTTTGTAGGAGAGGATTTTCAAAACCACACACTTCAAGGATTGAAAAGTAGCCTCTCACAGAGCTAAAACCCATGCCAAATCCAAGTGGGTGCAATTGGTTTGAAAACTGGTCCAAGCCGTCGCACACCTTTTAGGAAGCACACGACCAGGGTTGAGCCCCCGGCGTGTCTCCATCAATACCCACATGACCTGCTGATATAGCAGCCTTGCATACTCTCAAAGTGGAGAATGAACGACACTGTTCAAAAGCTTCTGTAAAGCATAAAAATATCTATAATAGAACTTTGGAGAAAAAAAAAATCCTTTGCCTCCCAGTGCACCTGAGACAGTAAATCCCTGTGCAATGTGAGTGGCGAACCATGTTTTTTTGGACCATCAGAGGCCACGAGAACCAACAACAAGCCCTCCAAATGCATCCCCTCCAGAGTGGGCTAAATCAGTCACAAGAGAGGCAATGCGTAAAGAGTGCCAGCGCATCAACCAACAGAGCGCGTAAAACTGCTCGTATGAACAAGCATTACAGCTCCGCCTGGAAAACACCTCCATTCACCTTTTATGGTGAAAATAACACCCTTTATTTGCTGTATAATTTAGAACAAATGGTATTATTATGCCACTGCATGAGTTATTGTTCAATATTTAGTTTATCATTAGATTATTGGGTTTATATGTCCTGCCTTGGTATAGGATCTGAGATTAATACAAGAACCGCTGGGCCTTGAGGGACCCCCCTTCAAACTAATGAGCAGTCATTCTGACTGCAACATTCGAACAGTGTAAATAATACATTTCATGTATGCTATCTCTAAAACAATAATTTGGTTGTGTTCTTGAAGGTGTTAAGTAACATCAGACACTTTTTTATTTTCAAATAACAAAATAGCATTTTTATTTGTTTATGTTACTGTAGGCTATATGTGAAAACAAATACATTATATTCGTAGAGTTCCTTTGTTACAACTATGAAACAGAAATCATGTGTGTTGGAACACAGTAACAGATTATTATTTAAAAAAATGTTATTTAATACCCCATCAACAAAGACACACGGTCAGCAAAACGCATAGTCAAATTATGAAAACAGTAGCATAAACATCATTATAAGCGCCAAGTGTGCATGAAAAATAGTGAAAATCAGCACTAAAGCAATAATGGCATTATAATGAGTGTTTGGTCTGTTTCCGAAGTCATTTGGTATTTTTTCTGCAAGTTGTAGGTAAAAAGAAATCCTTAGCTGTGCACTGGATCACAACAATTTCTGCTGGTGGGCCCCTTACATAAGACAACAAAACTTTCAAATGAATCAAAACTAGTGAAAAGCCCAACAAGGGACGGGATCTATGTGAGGATAATGTGTGAAGCAGGTTAGATCATATTCTATTTCAATTTACAAGCTGTATTTCTTCTACCAACAAGTTACACTCAATTCTGTAACTTAATGAGGAATCTCCTACTGTATATCTCTAACACATTTACTGTATGTTATTTATTTTCAAGGAATTTATGAGGAGACACTTGAGAAAGCAGACAAAGCATGTGTCATGTCTGATATGAATTCGGAACCGGAGACCGTGAAGATAATACCCAAGTAAAATAACTGTTATTTAAGCTTACATATTAAATTTAAACTGAATGTGTAAAACTTTCAAATATTTATTTGACACCATCTACCTCACCTTTTTTTTAAGCAAATGTTTCCGATATTTGTTTTTGTAAGTACTATTACTTATCTTGACAGATGTAGGATGCTTACTTCTGACAATGAGACAAACATAAGTTGTACATTATAGATAAAGCTTGTCAAAAAAGTGGCTTATTTTTTGTTTGATGGATGGTGTATGCCCAATCAGAGAAGGGGGCAGGACAGTATATGTCCAATCAAAGAAGGGGGCGGGATGTAAGATGTCCTATGACGTGATGCGGTCATAGGGTACATGAATGAATCATAGGGTTTATGGTTGATATCTCATTTCAAATACTTTGAAGTGAGATTTCATGGATCCTGTTAAACTTTGAAGTGACATACGTATTTTAGGTAAACAATTTGGTCAAAAATGAAACATGACATTTGTTTGGCTCTGTTAAAAATACACTAAAGAAAAAATATTATATTCATCATAGTGATTCAGGAGTAACATTAAAACAGAACATACCCTACCAATATTAGACAACTATACTGAAAACCAAACTCAAATTACTGAAATAAGTAAATGCAATCAATGAGAGATTAGTCAGATTAACTGATAATCAAAATAGCATTGTAGATGGCACTCTTTTGCTAAGTGTAGAAATGTGTTATAGGTAATGAACGTGTAGGGGGACTTCTGAATTTATACAAACTTTGTGGTGCAGCAGAAAAAGTAGCTTACCGCAAACCTGAAGTTTGCTAGTTCTAAATTCAGGTGGGGTTATATTGAAAAGTCAGTACTAAGTGACAATGTCAAATATAGTCATTGATTATTTACGCTATTTTAGTTGAACAGCGTACCACTTACCTTAAAACCTCCATACCATTTAATTGCTTTAATTATAATGGTTTGGAATACATAAGACCCTCACACAACGTCCAAGAACATTCAGGGGACCTTCAGGGGATCATGACACAACGTCCCAAGAACATCCTAAAAACGTCTCGGGACCAACCGAGAAGTAGACAAAACCTAGACAAAACCTCCCAAGAACGTCTTCAAAATTCCCTAGGGGACGTCCCCAGGACAAACCAGGAACTAGAAAAACCTTCAGGGGACTATAACATAATATCCCGAGAAAGTTCAGGGGACCATGACCCAAAGTCCCAGGAATGTCCTAAAAATATACTGGGACAAACCGGGAACTATAAAAATGTCTCCCAGAGAACATTCCCTTGGGAAAAATCACTCTACGCCCTAAGAACTAGTAAAATTAAAGTTCTGAGAACATCCTAAAAAGGTCCTGACATGGTCATCAGTGACATCATGGAAAGCTACAGGGAAATATACAAAGGTCCCCCAAATTCCTACGTGTCAGGACTGCTTAATCGGATATAAAATGTTAAAGAGACACCTCACAAGTATTCAACTGGCAGTTTCATTAAAAAGTACCCGCAAAACACCAGTCTCAACATCAACAGTGAAGAGGCGACTCCGGGATGCTGTCCTTCTTGGCAGAGTTGCAAAGGAAAACCCATATCTCAGACTGGCCAATAAAATAAAATATTAAAATGGGCCAAAGAACACAGACACTGGACAGAGGAACTCTGCCTAGAAGGCCACCATCCCGGAGTTGCCTCTTCACTGTTGACAATGAGACTGGTGTTTTGCAGGTGCTATTTAATGAAGCTGCCAGTTGACGACTTGTGAGGCGTCTGTTTCTCTAACTAGACACTCTAATGCAGTGGTTCTCAATCCTGGTCCTGGAGACTCAAAGGGGTGCACATTTTTTATTTTTGCACCTAGCACTACACACCTGATTCAAATCATCAAAGCCTTTTGATGAGTTGATCATTTGAATCAGCTGTGTAGTGCTAGGTCAACAAAAAAAAAGTGCACCCCTTTGGGTCCCCAGGACCAGGATTGAGACCCAGTGCTCTAATGTACTTGTCCTTTTGCTCAATTGTGCACCGGGGCCTCCCACTCCTCTTTCTATTCTGGTTAGAGACAGTTTGCTCTGTTCTGTTTAGGGAGTAGTACACAGCGTTGTACGAGATCTTCAGTTCTTTGGCAATTTCTCACATGGAATAGCCTTAATTTCTCAGAACAAGAGTAGACTGACGAGTTTCAGAAGAAAGGTCTTTGTTTCTGGCCCTTTTGTGGATGTAATTGAACCAACAAATGTTGATGCTCCAGATACTCAGATAGTCTAAAGAAGGCCAGTTTTATTGCTTCTTAATAAGAACAACAGTTTTCAGCTGTGCCAACATAATTGCAAAAGGGTTTTCTAATGATCAATTAGCTATTTAAAATGATAAACTTGGATTAGCTAACACAATGTGCCATTGGCACACAGGAGTGATGGTTGCAGATAATGGGCCTCTGTAAGCCTTTGTAGATATTCCATAAAAAAATCTGCCATTTCCAGCTACAATAGTAATTTACAACATTAACAATGTCTACACTGTATTTCTGACCAATTTGATGTTACTTTAATGGACAAAACTATTTCCTTTTCACATCTAGATACACAGTAGTGTATATAGACGTGATGCAGGCATTGGTTTCTTGTTACAATACATTGCATCATCGTTCTATTCAAATGAAACCTATGGAGGGGATGCCGGAGAACATATTTGAAGTGATTAAAATGTTAAGAGCGGTAAACCCCATTAGCAACAAAACTTTTCGCTTTGAGGTAGGTGAGAATTAGTAAAGAAAGACACCCTTTTACTAAGGTCTATAAACAAACTTCCACAAGTGAATATTTTAATGTGATTGAGAGATTACCTCGTCAACCTCCAGTGTACAAATTAGCTGATAATGAACCCATCAGCAGTTCATTTAGCCACCGTGCTTCTACACCTGCATTGCTTGCTGTTTGGGGTTTCTGTATAGCACTTTGTGTCATCGGCTGACGTAAAAAGGGCTTTATAAATACATTTTATTGAAATGCAGAAAATGATCCCTGCCGCTAATAAAAAGTTTAGAATTGAGCTTGGATACCTTTAAATACATTGGATATGAAATCTATCCGTGATCAAAAGTCTAAGGTCTCATAGCCAAATCACTAGACAGTGACATAACTATCATCCGTTTCCACATCAGCAGTGTCATGACTGTCCTGTGAGGACCACAATGGCAATGGTTGTCAATAACCAGACCCTCTCTCACCCACAGAAGAGGTGAGGAGGGAACTGGGTTGGTTTGACAGTTCACACCCTGTTGTAAATTGCAGGAGAAGGGGGGGGTCTTTCTCCCCATCCAGTAAAATCCACCAGAGGAATGTCTCTGTTATTAACTAGCCTCTCAAAGCACTTCATGGTGACAGAAGTGAGTGTGACGGGGTGACAGTCATTTAGTTCAGTTACCTTTGCCTTCTTGGTACAGGAACGATGGTGGAAGTCATTGTGACAATGCAAAGCGTCTTAGGGGGGGGGGGGGGGGGTCGTTGGTCTTTGTTTTTTTTTCCCTTTCCCTGGGGAAGCTTTTGGGAGAAAAAAAAAGTTAAACCTTTCATATTTAGATTCATTCAACATGCTCAATTATGCTCCTGTTGTGCCAAGGAATGTGTTTTCTCTCTGTCTCTCTATTTTACTGTGACGTAATGAAAATTGTTGCCGTCCTTCTCTTATTAACGTTGGGCCAGTAACCGAAAGGTTGCTAGATCGAATACCCGAGCTGACAGGGTAAAAATCTGTCGTTCTGCCCCTGAACAAGGCAGTTAACCCACTGAATATTCAGTTCACAACAGGACGTTGCATGTTGACACAGGATAATTGGTGGTAGATAATTAAACACAACAAATCAACAGGTACAGGAGCCTAAACGCAGGCATTTAATAATTACCACGGAGTTTGGTTTGGTTGTTTGAGCTGGCTGCAGCAAAGTAGGACTGTAAACAATTATCCAACACAAGCATAAACAATTATCCATTGTACACATTCTCAATGAATTGTCATATCCTCAACTCATCTGATTGTTTCAAACATCACATTTCCCCAGAAATGACTATCAAAATTGTTTGACATTATATTCCAGAAACAACACATTCACAACTGTTGGACACTACCTGCTAGATGTAGTGTCACAACATGTAACGGTTTTCCTCCTCCTCTTCATCCGAAGAGGAGGAGCAGGGATTGAACCAAAATGCAGCGGATTGTGAAGACAGTGCGTGTTGTCGGAACTGGAGGCACCGAACTGGATACACGCACCATAGGAAAAGTGCGTGGAGGAGGAACAGGGCTCTGGAGACGCACTGGAAACCTGGTGCGTAGTGTAGGCACTGGTGGTACTGGGCTGGGGCGGGGAGGTAGCGCCGGAAATACCGGACCATGCAAGCATACTGGCTCTCTTGAGCATTGAGCCTGCCCAACCTTACCTGGTTGAATGCTCCCGGTCGCCCGACCAGTGCGGGGAGGTGGAATAACCCGCACCGGGCTATGTAGGCGAACCGGGGAAACCATGCGTAAGGCAGGTGCCATGTATGCCGGCCCGAGGAGACGCACTGGAGACCAGACGCGTTGAGCCGGCCTCATGACACCTGGCTCAATGCCCAATCTAGCCCTACCAGTGCGGGGAGGTGGAATAACCCGCACCGGGCTATGCACACGTACAGGAGACACCGTGCGCTCTACTGCGTAACACGGTGTCTGCCCGTACTCCCGCTCTCCACGGTTAGCCTGGGAAGTGGGCGCAGGTCTCCTACCTGCCCTTGGCCCACCACCTCTTAGCCCCCCCCAAGAAATTTTTGGGGTTTCTTCACGGGCTTCCGTGCTAGCTGCGTACCTTCATAAATCCGGTCTCGAGCTTGATTCTCCGGCTTCCATCCACGTCTCCTTGCTGCCTCCTCATACCACCGCTGTTGGGCTCTCGCTGCCTCCATCTCCTCACGAGCGTGGCAATATTCCCCAATGTGCGCCCAGTGTCCTTTTTCCCTCCAATACTTCCTCCCAAGTCCATGATTCCTGTGTAGCAGGCCACTGCCCGAATTCACGCCGCTTGGTTCTGGATCGGTGGGTGGTTCTGTAACGGTGGTTCTGTTATTGAACCAAAATGCAGCGGATTGTGAAGACATAATGATTTATTCAAGTAAAGACGGAAAAACACGAAAACAAAATACACTTGAATAATTAACAAAATAACAAAACGGAGTAGACAGACCTGGACATGGAACTTACAATAAACACAAAGAACTCACGAACAGGAACAGACTACAAAAACCGAGACAGTCCCGTATGGTGCGACAAACACTGACACAGGACACAACCACCCACCAACAAACAGTGTGAAAACACCTACCTTAATATGACTCTCAATCAGAGGAAATGAAAAACACCTGCCTCTAATTGA
This sequence comes from Salvelinus alpinus, assembly GCF_045679555.1. NCBI lineage: Eukaryota > Metazoa > Chordata > Actinopteri > Salmoniformes > Salmonidae > Salvelinus > Salvelinus alpinus. The sequence continues at coordinate 5,641,423 of NC_092102.1, forward strand.
GAGCCATATTAGGTCACCCTTTAAACCAACATAGAAACAGAAAACATAGACTGCCCACCCAAACTCACGTCCTGACCAACTAACACATACAAAACTAACAGAAAACAGGTCAGGAACGTGACACAACAATGCAAACGTTTGTGCAGATAGAATCTTTACAATATCTTCTATGTTGATGATACTGCGACGTTGCTTCCATTTGGTAATATGGAAATGCGACTTCCAGTTACCACATTCAGTACATGTGAGCAGGAATCAAACTCACTACTCTGCAAGCATGACACTCCAACCAGTTTCCCAGTTAGATATTTCTTAGATATTCGGGATCTCATGGTCTGACAAACACAGCTGTAGCTCGGCCACCTTCCACCGCAGATGCAGCAGGCCGACATAAGCAGATGTGATGGATGTGATGATGTGATGGATTCAGATGTAGCCCATGCAAAAAAACAGATATCTCTAGCTTAAACTGACGGATTTTGATGGTGATTCTTTTTTTTCTTTTTTTTCTTAGATTGACGCACGTCCCCAGAAGAGTTGTAATGAAGAAACCTGAAGGATATTGAGATAGGAGAAACACGCTTGCAGACGATGATAGATACAGTGGGGAGAACAAGTATTTGATACACTGCCGATTTTGCAGGTTTTCCTACTTACAAAGCATGTAGAGGTCTGTAATTTTTATCATAGGTACACTTCAACTGTGAGAGATGGAATCTAAAACAAAAATCCAGAAAATCACATTGTATGATTTGTAAGTAATTAATTTGCATTTTATTGCATGACATAAGTATTTGATACATCAGAAAAGCAGAACTTAATATTAGGTACAGAAACCTTTGTTTGCAATTACAGAGATCATACGTTTCCTGTAGTTCTTGACCAGGTTTGCACACACTGCAGCAGGGATTTTGGCCCACTCCTCCATACAGACCTTCTCCAGATCCTTCAGATTTCGGGGCTGTCGCTGGGCAATACGGACTTTCAGCTCCCTCCAAAGATATTATTTTGGGTTCAGGTCTGGAGACTGGCTAGGCCACTCCAGGACCTTGAGATGCTTCTTACGGAGCCACTCCTTAGTTGCCCTGGCTGTGTTTTTGGGTCGTTGTCATGCTGGAAGACCCAGCCACGACCCATCTTCAATGCTCTTACTGAGGGAAGGAGGTTGTTGGCCAAGATCTCGCGATACATGGCCCCATCCATCCTCCCCTCAATACGGTGCAGTCGTCCTGTCCCCTTTGCAGAAAAGCATCCCCAAATAATTATGTTTCCACCTCCATGCTTCACGGTTGGGATGGTGTTCTTGGGGTTGTACTCATCCTTCTTCTTCCTCCAAACACGGCGAGTGGAGTTTAGACCAAAAAGCTCTATTTTTGTCTCATCAGACCACATGACCTTCTCCCATTCCTCCTCTGGATCATCCAGATGGTCATTGGCAAACTTCAGACGGGCCTGGACATGCGCTGGCTTGAGCAGGGGGACCTTGCGTGCGGTGCAGGATTTTAATCCATGACGGCGTAGTGTGTTACTAATGGTTTTCTTTGAAAAGGTGGTCCCAGCTCTCTTCAGGTCATTGACCAGGTCCTGCCGTGTAGTTCTGGGCTGATTCCTCAACTTCCTCATGATCATTGATGCCCCACGAGGTGAGATCTTGCATGGAGCCCCAGACCGAGGGTGATTGACCATCATCTTGAACTTCTTCCATTTTCTAATAATTGCGCCAACAGTTGTTGCCTTCTCACCAAGCTGCTTGCCTATTGTCCTGTAGCCCATCCCAGCCTTGTGCAGGTCTACAATTTTATCCCTGATGTCCTTACACAGCTCTCTTGTCTTGGCCATTGTGGAGAGGTTGGAGTCTGTTTGATTGAGTGTGTGGACAGGTGTCTTTTATACAGGTAACGAGTTCAAACAGGTGCAGTTAATACAGGTAATGAGTGGAGAACAGGAGGGCTTCTTAAAGAAAAACGAACAGGTCTGTGAGAGCCGGAATTCTTACTGGTTGGTAGGTGATCAAATACTTATGTCATGCAATAAAATGCAAATTAATTACTTAAAAATCATACAATGTGATTTTCTGGATTTTTGTTTTAGATTCCGTCTCTCACAGTTGAAGTGTACCTATGATAAAAATTACAGACCTCTACATGCTTTGTAAGTAGGAAAACCTGCAAAATTGACAGTGTATCAAATACTTTTTCTCCCCACTGTATGTCAATACAGAGACTACCTCTTTCCTTGTACAGTACAAAACTTGGCTTTTGTTTGTTCCCGAAGGTTAAATCGCAACTTACCCAAACTTAGATTATTTATAATTATACAACGGATGGGTCTAATCCTGAATGCTTATTGGTTAGAAGCGCATTCCAGCCTGTGTCTATTCCACAAGTTACCACTGGCTAAATCTATGAAGTTAACTGGCTAAATCTTTTCACACATACCAACAAATGGGTGTGATCATTCTACAGTGGTTCCTGCAGCGTACCCTCAAACACGTGTGATCAGAACACTTATTTAGAACGTCCAGTTTCAATTGACGCAACAGTCAGCATGTGAGCTGGCCACACTGTTTTTTCACAGATACATTTTGCACAAGCACAGTCCTTACAAAGTTATGTCCTGAATGTGACCAGTTTATTTTTGGATGCAATGTTCAGACATTCACAGAAGTAGGGACTGTATACACAATCATCCAAACCGGAAAATGTAGGCTCCATTAGTCCTATTGCTAACTGAGGAAAGATTGACATAACACAAGTGGTCATATTTAGATAACTCTCGGGTGTCAGAAGCCACAATATGAATTAGATAATAACAATTAGTATTTATAATTCATCACATCACGGGTCAGCTCACCATTGATGGAAATGATTGAGTAAAACACTTTCTAGAAATCAAAAGTAATCCGAAGATGGGTAGTTAGTGGCGCAGCCATGTTTGTTTTTTCGGGAACAAGTAAAAATAATAAGAGGAGACGAGTTTGGTCTGTTTGCAATATGCATGTTGAAGGGGGTGTGTCGTCTATGATCATTCACTTCCCTACATTCACTTCTGGAAGTTTACACTTCACCTCCTTATAACATCTTTGGTCTGACAGACTTTTACGTGACAACCAGAACGCAGTGTATAATGTCAACAAACATGGCGCCACACATAGCTGGCAAATAAACTCAGCAAAAAATGAAATGTCCCTTTTTCAGGACCCTGTCTTTCAAAGATAATTCGTAAAAATCCAAATAACTTCACAGATCTTCATTGTAAATGGTTTAAACATTGTTTCCCATGCTTGTTCAATGAACCATAAACAATTAACGAACATGCACCTGTGAAACGGTCGTTAAGACACTAACAGCTTACGGTCAATTAAGATCACAGTTATGAAAACTTAGGACAATAAAGAAGCCTTTCTACTGACTCTGAAAAACACCAAAAGAAAGATGCCCAGGGTCCCTGCTCATCTGCATGAACGTGCCTTAGGCATGCTGCAAGGAGGCATGAGGACTGCAGATGTGGCCAGGGCAATAAATTGCAATGTTCGTACTGTGAGACGCCTAAGACAGCGCTACAGGGAGACAGGACGGACGGGTGACTGACAGAATCGGTACATCCAAACATCACACCTGCGGGACAGGTACAGGATGGCAACAACAACTGCCCGAGTTACACCAGGAACACACAATCTTTCCATCAGTCCTCAGACTGTCCGCAATAGGCTGAGAGAGGCTGGACTGAGGGCTTGTAGGCCTGTTGTAAGGCAGGTCCTCACGAGACCTCACCGGCAACAACGTCGCCTATGGACACAAACCCACCGTCGCTGGACCAGACAGGACTGGCAAAAAGTGCTCTTCACTGACGAGTCGTGGTTTTGTCTCACCAGGGGTGATGGTCAGATTCGCGTTTATCGTCAAAAGAATGCGAGTTACACCGAGGCCTGTACTCTGGAGCAGGATTGATTTGGAGGTGGGGTGTCCGTCATTGTCTGTAGCGGTGTGTCACAGCATAATCGGACTGAGCTTGCTGTCATTTCAGGCAATCTCAACGCTGTGCGTTACAGGGAAGACATCCTCCTCCCGCATGTGGTACCCTTCCTGCAGGCTCATCCTGACATGACCCTCCAGCATGAAAATGCATTCAGCCATACTCAATTCCATTGAGCACGTCTGGGACCTGTTGGATCGGAGGGTGAGGGCTAGGGCCATTCCCCCCACAAATGTCTGGGAACTTGCAGGTGCCTTTGTGGAAGAGTGGGGTAACATCTCACAGGAAGAACTGGCAAATCTGGTGCAGTCCACGAGGAGGAGATGCACTGCAGTACCTAATGCAGCTGGTGGCCATACCAGATACGGACTGTTACTTTTGATTTTGATCCCCCCTTTGTTCAGGGACACATTATTCTATTTCTGTTAGTCACATGTCTGTGGAACTTGTTTAGTTTATGTCTCAGTTGTTGAATCTTGTAATGTTCATACAAATATTTACGCATGTTAAGTTTGCTGAAAATAAACGCAGTTGACAGTGAGAGGACGTTTCTTTTTTTGATGAGTTTATGTCATTAGCCACCCATATGTTCATCAGTGTATATCTCTCCAGGACAAGGGGTCTTTTATCAATATATTTGCCTGTATTTAAAAAAATCTAATGCAATTCTATTTGTCACATGCACCGAATACAACACCTTACTGTGAATTGCTTACTTACAAGCCCTTAACCAACAATGCAGTTTTAAGAAAATAGAGTTAAGAAAATATTTACTAAATAAAATGAAGTAAAACTTTTAAAATAAATAAAAATAACAATATGAAGCTATATAAAAGGGGTACCGGTATCGAATCAATGTTATTTTTACATGTAGGTAGGGGTAAAGTGACTATGCATAGATAATTAACAGCTAGTAGCCACAACTACTGAAACATAAGCTATTACAGTTTTAAATGTCCCGTTGGTAGGATAGTCTCGAACGGAGCTCATCCAATTTATTCTCCAGTGATTACACGTTGGCCAATAGAACGGATGGTAGAGGCGGGTTACACACTCACCGACGAATTCTCATAAGGCACCCTGATCTCCACCCCCTGTATTTCCTTATTTTCTTCATGCGAATGACGGGGATATGGGGCTTGTCTGGGAGCAGCATTATATCCGTCCCCAAAAACAAAATGCTAATTAGCTGCTAATGAGGCTATCATAAAGAACTACAAATGCCATGATGATCTGGATGAGACTGCAGAATCGAGGCAAAGGAAATTTTCTCTGGATTAACTATCTAATGTTAGCTAAATGTAGTAATTCATACATTGGCTACCTTTCTTTAAATGGAAAATTCTGTGAACAGTATTGTGCAAGTTTTAAAATGACACAAGGTGTCAGCTAGACATGATGTGCAGGAGCTTGCTGTCACGACTTCCGCCAAAGTCGGTCCCTCTCCTTGTTCGGGCGGTGTTCGGGCGGTGTTCGGCGGTCGACGTCACCGACCTACTAGCCATCACTGATCCATTTTTTATTTTCCATTGGTTTTGTCTTGTCTTACTCCACAACTGGTTAGAAATCCTATCAATTACATGTTGTGTTTTTAACCCTCTGTTTCCACTCATGTCCTTGTCGGAGATTGTTTGATTGTGCTAGTATGTGTTGGTGTGCGACGGGTTTTGTACCTACTTTGTTATTTTTATATATTTTGTTTTTTGCAGTTTGATCAGCACTTATTAAACAACTCAGTTTATACCAAGTTCGTTCTCCTGCGCCTGACTTCCCTGCCACCAACACGCGCCCTTTACACTTGCAGGGATTTGTAGATATGCATGTCTACTTTTATGCTAATTAGTATTTATAAATCTGTGAGTAAATAGAGCCAAATATATTGATAAAAGTCACCTTGTCTGAGACAGATTTACATGGTTATCAAAACGTCACGCCAAGGTAAGCCTACACGAAACACATTTATTTTAAGTCTTTCTAAAATCCCTTTTGGGAAAAATGAATGGTGAAAAAACGATTGGAACCATTCCCTGTTTAACTGCTAGGTTTTATGGGCATTATGACACCTCCAATGTGGGGCTCTATACAGGACTAGTGACTAGTGGACTAGTGGCCAAAAGGGAATGCCCCCTTTTGGCCAGAGTGCTTAAAAGGACTCGCTAACAAAATTTACATCAGCCCACAGAGTGAACTGCACGTTACGAAATGGTTTAAACTCTACAGACCAGAAAACGTGGGACTGAACGTAGTACTTTTGTAAAAATATATGAAACATTTAAATGTCCAAACATTTTCTTATTCTTATTTTTTAGGGGGTGCTGCACCCTCAGCACTTCTACTACCCGCAGCTATGGATACAGGGCTTTCCTGGAGTGACCGGCTTGTAGGTTTTCTCCAACCCTAATCTACAGCACCTGATTCTAATAACTAGCTGGTTGATACACTACAGTAGGGAAACTCTCTATGACATCTGAACTTCAGCTAGTCGCCCCACCATTTTCTCTTGTAACCTCTTTCCCTCTGCTACAGCCGTCTTTGGCGATTGAACTGAAAGGAGTGTAAACACAGCTTAAAGCTACCACATTTAACAATGTGTGATTCATTCACCATTACATCATCATCTAAAATAAAGTGAATAGGCTGTGTTTCATGTTCTTGTTTGTTTGCGCAAAGAAGGTCCAGTAGGTTAATGACTTGAGTGACATATGTTTTTTTGTGTTTTGGTATTGAAATACTTTCTCTAACTGGTCTCATCACCTGCTGCTTGCATTTCAATAGCTAATTTGTTTATGAATTACACAATTGTCAGAAAGGGAGGATAAATCAGGCTAAGATGCTGCAACATCAGTCAACAGCCATCTTAGTGCAGAATAACATTGCCTCGACACTTGTATGACTTTGTGATAAGACTCCAAATAATATTGGAGATATGGCCCAAAAAGTAGCTAATACAGACGATCAAGGTAAGAACAGTGTCATGACTCTCTCTCCTTGGTGAGGATCAAAGGTGCCAGATCAGCTTGGCACATGGCGGACAGATAGCCTGACCCCCCCCCTCTCCCACAGGAGGTGTTTATGACTTAACAGCCAGTCATAAATAGTTTTCAGAAACTCTCCTGCCTTGCCCTGCAGTATTGGGAAATAAATCCCTTTGTCTACAGAAGACCTTTCCCACCAAAAACTCTTCACGACCAAAGAATGACCTTTGGAACGATACTCATAAGACAGGAAGTAAGAATAGTCCGTGGGGATCGAAAGGATATTCCTGTTATATTTTGTGATGTCATTAAGGACGCTATGACAAAGTAACTGTAACTCTGAAAGTCTACGCATCCTATGTATCAGGTATACATCTAAATGTTGTATCAAATATATGATTAACAATGAAAATACTTTTGTGAAGATAACAATGTGATTTTTGCCTTCTAAATGATATAATTGCTTTCATATGCACAGACATTATGTCAGTGTGATGGAATGCCCCCTTTTGGCCAGAGTGCTTAAAAGGACTCGCTAACAAAATTTACATCAGCTCACAGAGTGAACTGCACGTTACGAAATGTTTTAAACTCTACAGACCAGAAAACGTGGGACTGTAGTCCATATGTTTGAAATGGTGAAACTCTGAAACTCTCAATCTCTACAGAAGAAGATAACCTCACTTAGGAGACCAAAAACATTCAGTCTGCAGCTGTGCAGGTAAAAAGTGGTCCTAGAAGCTTGACTAAAAGACACAAGGTAAGAAGGAAGAATCCTTCTGATACAACTGTTGGTACGTCTGAAGTATATATTCGAACAAACACTCCAAGATCAGAGAAGCTCTACAACTAAGAAGGACCTTGTGACCTCTGGTGGTCAACCAGAGCCATACATCGAGCTACTACCCATAGACAGATCAATTGGTTTAACAGAGAGACGACAGAGAAAGACAGCTACACGTAAGTATATATTGCATTTCTAATCCGAGTGAGCGGTGGTTAGAATATTCTGGTTACTGTGAGCATAGTTTCCAAATGTATGTACGATAAGTTGACTCTCTATGTCTCTCTCTCTCTCCTTTTCTTTCCCCACCCCCTTTCCATTGTGTAACAAGCCGTCATATCATGTCAGTCCACTAGGGACTTTTATTTCATGTAGGTGTGTATGTGTATTCTGTGTTATTATTTAGTTAGTTAGTAAATAAATAATTAAGCCAATTTGTGTATTGCTATTTCATCAATAAGGCCTAGGGTTCTTGCGGATCCAAGGATTAGGCGACGTTCAGAATGAGACTGATGAGGAAAATAAGGATTCATAAGTGACTTATTGATGTAAGAGATATCTATATATCTTTAGAGTTTAAGTCGAGAGATAGCAACTCATTAAACAACTCTTCCCGTGGTGCCTCGATTTCCTAATGAGTTAATTGTTACATGATTATTTTAATCGAGAAACAATTAAAAATAGTTTGTTTGATTCAATAAATGACAGTCATCATATTAATGATAGTCATGTCACGACAATAGACATCGCCACAACGTTCTACTCCAGTTTAATGAAACTGCATTATGCTATGGTATGTAATTTGAGCATCGTTTTTTTAGCTAACATAGCTAACTAGCTAGCTACGGTGGAGAGGTCTATTTGATGCAACAAAATGTTTTTTTTGTAACCGATCTGAACTTATGTCTGCATGTTAAATAGTTCATCTGCCTTGAATTTAATTGTGAATATGACTGAGAGAATTTAACAAAATAAGATATGTTGAGAGTCAATGTGGTCAAGGACTTAAATAACTCATGACAAAAAGAATAGTGAATATTATTTCAGACACTGACATGGTTCATTTCAAATTAATAAATTGAAGATGTTATAGGGATAGTTCACTTTTCTATATCTTATAGCCAGATGGCTAACAAAAAAACGATGAGAATAATGGGGCAATTAGATAAAGTCCAATGTATGTGGCTAAATCAACTCAAAGTATCTACCAATAAAGTCAGAAAGTTGAGTCAACATTTGAGTTGATTTGCCCAATTTTTAACTGATATTTTTTTTATTAGCCGTGGTTAAAATTAGCTGAATTTAGTTTTGGCTATTTAAACAACTCTAACCCATGGATTACAGTTTACCCTGGCCCATGGACTACTTTCAGGGTAAGGAACCATCTGACTATAAGGTGTAAAAAAGTGAACTATCCCTTCATTGAATTTACAAATCGATCATTGCATATAGGGAATGAATACGGATGTCGTATTAAACTGAATTTGATAAGCTTTTCACATAAAGATTTTATATTTTTTAAATTGAATTTAAATAAATTCTTGAATTTACTGAATTGACACTAAACCTGACCCCTAACTGTTCTATGTGATCTTTAATTTATATTTGTTGGTTTCCTCCCACAGATGCAATGAAGCACTTCCCTGTTGGAACAAAGGAACAAGTGGGAATGGCTTAAAACAGTAAAATGGCTGAATTGAGAAGAGATGAGAGAAAAAAAATATTATATTACGTTTTTAGTGATGTGTCGTTTGTTCATCAATTTATTTTAAGAATGTGAAATGTCAGAATAATAGTAGAGATAATGATTTATTTCAGCTTTTATTTCTTTCATCACATTCCCAGTGGGTCAGAAGTTTACATACACTCAATTAGCATTTGGTTGCATTGCATTTAAATTGTTTAACTTGGGTCAAACATTTCGGGTAGCCTTCCACAAGCTTCCCACAATAAGTTGGGTGAATTTTGGCCCATTCCTCCTGACAGAGCTGGTGTAAACGAGTCAGGTTTGTAGGCCTCCTTGCTCGCACACGCTTTTTCAGTTCTGCCCACACATTTTCTATAGGATTGAGGTTAGGGTTTTGTGATGGCCACTCCAATACCTTGACTTTGCCACAAATTTGGAAGTATGCTTAGGGTCATTGTTCATTTGTAAGACCCTTTTGCGACAATGCTTTAACTTCCTGACTGAGGTCTTGAGATGTTGCTTCAATACATCCACATCATTTTCCTCCCTCATGATGCCATCTAGTTTGTGAAGTGCAACAGTCCCTCCTGCAGCAAGCACCCCCACATCATGATGCTGCCACCCCCGTGCTTCACAGTTGGGATGGTGTTCTTCGGCTTGCAAGCATCCCCCTTTTTCCTCCAAACATAACGATGGTCATTACGGCCAAACAGTTCTATTTTTGTTTCATCAGACCAGAGGACATTTCTCCAAAAAGTACGATCTTTGTCCCACCTGTCGTGTCTTTGGCTATGTCGGATTAAGTGATATGACATGCTATTCTATAAAATCCTGATTGAGCTAATCATGTAAATGTAATTAACCTGTTAGTGTGTAGGGGGCGCTATTTTCACTTTGGGAAAAAATCGTGCTCAATTTAAACGGCCTCGTACTCTATTCTAGATCGTACAATATGCATATTATTATTACTATTGGGTAGAAAACACTCTCAAGTTTCTAAAACCGTTTGAATTATATCTGTGAGTAAAACAGAACTCATTTTGCAGCAAACTTCCTGACAGGAAGTGACAAATCTGAAATCGAGGCTCTGTTCCAGGGCCTTCCTATTAATTTGCCTGAAATCTATGGATCTACATGCACTGCATACGCCTTCCACTAGATGTCAACAGGCAGTGAGAGGTGGAATGGGGTGTCTAGCTTGATCTGAGGCCGAACAAGAGCTTTTGGAATGACGTGTCTGGAATTTTCATTGTCTTCGAAGGCGCGAGAAGGAACACCAGATTGCCTTCTGAAAAGCTTTCGGGTATACACGTTAGATATCTCCGGCTCTGATTTTATTTGATATATGTGATAAAAACATCATAAAGTCGTTTTTTTAAACCGAGTTATATCAGTTTATTGAACGTTTATTGCGATTTTCGGAATTTTCTTTTCTTTGCGTCATGTGAAGTTGGGCACGTTTGCGCCACATGGCTAGCTATGTTTGCTAATTCGACAGGAGAAGAGGACATTTTAAAACCAAACAACGATTATTCTGGACAAAGGACTCCTTGTACAACATTCTGATGGAAGCAAAAGTAGGAACCATTTATGATGTTATTTCGTATTTCTGTGGAAAATGTTTAGTTCTATTTTCCGCCCTCATTGCAGGCGCTGTCTCGCTATAACGTAAGCTGTATGTCGTACTAAAGTTATTTTTAGAATTCTAACACGGCGATTGCATTAAGAACTAGTGTATCTTTCATTTGCTGTACAACATGTATTTTTTAGTAAAGTCTATGATGAGTTCTTTGATTAGATTAGGTGAGTGTCAGAAATATATCCGGATAATTTTGTGCAGTTTGGCTACGTATTCACATTGTAAAACCACGATTTGTACCGCTAAATATGCACATTTTCGAACAAAACATATATGTATTGTGTAACATGGTGTTATAGGACTGTCATCTGATGAAGTTTGTCAAGGTTAGTGAATCATTTTATATCTTTTGCTGTTTTTTTGCGATCGCTACCTTTGCGGTGAATGAATGCGGTTGTGTGTTTGGCTATTGTAGTAAGCTAATATAATGCTATATTGTGTTTTCGCTGTAAAACACTTAAAAAATCTGAAATATTGGCTGGATTCACAAGATGTTTATCTTTCATTTGCTGTACACCATGTATTTTTCATAAATGTTTTATGATGAGTATTTAGGTATTTCACATTGCTCTCTGTAATTGTTCTAGCTGCTTTGGTGATATTTGTGATTGTAGCTGCAATGTAAAACTATGATTTATACCTGAAATATGCACATTTTTCGAACATAACATAGATTTATTGTATAACATGTTATAAGACTGTCATCTGATGAAGTTGTTTCTTGGTTAGTGACTAATTCTATCTCTATTTGGGGGTTTTGTGCAAGCTACCTGTGCTGTGAAAGAAATGTCTGTGCTTTTTTGTATTTGGTGGTGAGCTAACATAAATATACGTGGTGTTTTCGCTGTAAAACATTTAAAAAATCGGACATGTTGGCTGGATTCACAAGATGTTTATCTTTCATTTGCTGCATTGGACTTGTTAATGTGTGAAAGTTAAATATTTCTAAAAAATATTTTTTAAATTTCGCGCGCCTTTTCAGTGGAATGTGGGGGGGGGGACCCCGGGGCTAGACAGGTTAACTAGAAAGTCAGGGCACCACGAAAGTGTTTATAGAGCTGTTATCTTCCGAATAAACTCTGAAAGACCTAGTAATATTTTACATCAATAGCAGTCAATATTAATCGTCACCTTATTTCCGTCTCATCTGAAAGTTGTAAATTCTTGGTTATCTTCATGAACCCTGGCTAACAAGTTGAATCAGCAATACAACATTTGGTTTAAATATTTATTTTCTAAATACCTAAATAATCACACAGAATTACATAAACACAGAATGGATAATACATTGAATACAAATTATGTCATAAGAAAACGTCCCTTGTGGACGGAATCGTTATGACGGCTGGTTACACAAAGAAAGGAGGTTGGGTTTTGAATGAAAGAGCGGGAAGACTGAGAAACAAAGGGAGAAGCTATGTCTCTATCGAGCCGTAGGCCGCTACTCTATCGTAAATACAGAATCTTATGCATTCTAAATAACCGCCCATTTGGAAAAGGAAAATGCAATAAATATATTTTTATTTTGTACAGGCTTCCTTCTTTTCACTCTGTCAATTAGGTTAGTATTGTGGAGTAACTACAATGTTGTTGATCCATCCTCAGTTCTCTCCTATCACAGCCATTCAACTCTGTAACTGTTTTAAAGTCACCATTGGCCTCACGGTGAAATTCCCATAACAAAGCATTACGCAGAGTGCACCATTTGCACACTCCCTACAATCCCCAGAGCTCGGGAATTGTTGAAAAAAAACTGCTGAGATGGGACTGCAGGTAGTACCAACCCAGACCCCTCTAGGAGAACAGCCACACCATTCCTTGCAACTGGGTGACTGGGTCTTGATCAAGCAGCACTTTTGAGACGGGCCCTTGGACCCCAAGTGGAAGGGATTGTTCCAGATCCTGCTGACCACCCAGACTGCAGTGAAGTACCAGGGTCAAAATGCTTGGCCCCATGCCTCCCACTGCAAGAGAGTCCCAGAGCCGGAGGAACCTGAGACAACTGCTGCTGGAAAGCGATAAAGGCACTGCAGTAAATCTGGGCCTGGTATCATGCCTGGCCCTGTTTATATTACTAGAGTCCAGTGAAGCAGGGCCAGGAGATCCCCAGAGAAGAATGGTCATTACCACCATGTTGACCCATATGATTGTGCCCTTAGTCAAAGGAGTGATTGTCACATTTGCAAAGGTAAACCCTGTACTCCCTTAAATCCTTGTTAATTATGTTTCTTATTTTCATTGTTGGTAACGCAAGATTCTGAAGCCTCTGGTTGGAGACAGGGGAAGATAACGTTTCCCTTTGATTGATTGCTGGTATAGTTGTGCTTATGTAAGTCTCCATAGCACAAAAGGAGGAATTGTGAAGGAAAAATTAAGCTTATACAATTGTGTTAGACAACTGTACTGTGTGCTTTAAAGCTATTATCCAAGTTGAACTAGAACCGGACAAATCTGGATTTGAAGTAGGGGAGTATGAGGAGGAGGGGGGGGGGGGGGGCGGTGAATATCACTTGGATACCTACAGTATATGTATGTCTTATATAATAGATAAGCTTGCCAATAATAGAGAATACTGATCTAAACCAGATATTCCTTGCCTATATAAGGTCAAATGTATTCGTGTCTAAGAGAGTCCAATGCTGGTCTCCCCTGCGCAGGTCACTATTGAATAAACTCTGGGTGAATGCTTAACAGTTCTCAACTACAAGAGCTGATTTGTCTACAACATTAACACACAGACACATCACACAACCCTCACACGCGCAACCACACACACACATACACACACACACACACACACACACACAGAGACTCACCTGCAGTGCCTGTGTACTCCTGCTACTGTCTCAATGATGGAGCACTCGCCCTCGTTGAGGCAGAAGGCCAGGTCCTTGTCGTCGATACATGACTTGAAGACATCCGAACGCAGACTAGGGGATGTGGGAGCCACTGTGAAAAGAAGCGAGAGAAAGAGAGATGTTACTGGTTTTCACAAAGAGACTATTTGCTTTGGGTAACATATAAACTTCAGAACCACACCAAAAAACAACAACATTTGTTTATTAAGAAAGACAACAGAGAGAGGGAGAGAGAGAGAGATGTGCCCAAAATGAGCAAAGAAGACTGCAATTCTATGCTACTGTATTTCTGCCAGGAGTACTTTATTATTACTTGATTTGGCTAATTGTATGCTACTGTATTTCTGCCAGGAGTACTTGATTTGGCTAATTGTATGAACAGTAAGGATTTTTTTATGTTTTGACAAATATCTTGGCCCTATGATCATGGACTATATCATTAAACATGCATCATACATGCAGCTTCCATACACACTGACAAGGCTACTTGGGCGCTTGCGGTGCTATGTTGATATGAATAATATTCAGTAGCAGGTGTCACAGTACGGCCGGTCAGAATCAATAGGTTAATGGAGAGGAGCTAAGTAGACACGGCAGTCTCTCTCCACTCCTTCCTGTTAATTAATCATCAACGGTGTTGACACCAACTGCAGTAAGGAGAGATACACAGATACATGAACAAACCGGTCTGCATCGACTCAGTATTAATTTGTTGAATGGGAAATCATTATTTGTTCCCCAAGGAGGCTTTGATATACAGATTATCAGAATAATGCAAACATTTGATGTATAGCACATCAATAATATGGATACTCCACAAAAAAATGTGTTTTGGTTAAAAATTACAAAAGGTTTTGAAGGATGTTGATCAATACACTTTGGATTTAAGGGCTCTATTCAATCTGATCTGATTTAGCCGACATCCGCATAGCAGTTGTTTTGTCGGAGGTGTTGGAGGTGGAACTGAATTACAGCTGTCAAATCCACAAGTGGCTCCCAGCATTATATGGAAAGTGGACATTGCCATTGGCTGTATGGAGTCACGTTAACAGAAATCCCATGCAGCCTTGTTTACAAGTTGAACACTAGAATATGAGATGTAGTCTACACCTCGGTTAGGATGATAGAAATCCCTCATTGTTTGGTTTAATGATTTTTCAAGTTGAGTGTAATTATTTCTATATAGCCTAAACTTTCTCACGCTGACCTTCTAACATGAGTGGAGCGGGTGTGACTTTGTGACAATGATGCAAGAGCAGCTGCTCACTGATTTGACTGCTCGCAACGCAGTTCCACCTCCAACACCTCTTATCGCAGCTTAACTTCTTATGGGCAGGTGGGACGGTAGTGTCCCTGGCCAACATCCGGTGAAATTGCAGAGCGCGAAATTCAAACTACAGAATTATCAATATTTAACTTTCATGAAATCACGAGTGTAATACATCAAAATAAAGCTTAACTTCTTGTTAATCCAGCCGCTGTGTAAGATTTCAAAAAGGCTTTACGGCGAAAGCACACCATGTGATTATCTGAGGACAGCGCCCCGCACACAAAACCATGAAAAACATATTTCAACCAGGCAGGTGCGACACGAAAGTCAGAAATAGCGATATAATAAATGCCTTACCTTTGATGATCTTTTTCTGTTGGCACTCCAAAAGGTCCCAGTTACATCACAAATGGTCCTTTTGTTCGATAAAGTCCTTCTTATCCATAAAAACTCAGTTTAGCTGGCGCGCTTCATTCAAAATTCCATCCGTTTCCCTCCTTCAAAATGCATACAAAATGAATCCCAAACGTTACCAATAAACTTATCCAAAAAAGTCAAACAACGGTTATAATCAAACCTTAGGTACGCTAATATGTAAATAAATGATCAAATTTAAGACGGAGAATCGTTATTGTCTTTACCGGAGAAAAATACCAAAGAATGCGTTCTCATTCACACGCTTGGCAACACTACAGCCAAAATGGGAGCCACTTAGAAAAACTACAATTTCTGGCAAATTTTTCCAGGGTTTCGCCTGCCATATCAGTTCTGTTATACTCACAGACATTATTTTGACAGTTTTAGAAACTTTAGAGTGTTTTCTATCCAAATCTACCAATTATATCCTAGCTTCTGGGCCTGAAGCTACAACCACCAACCACCATACTGTACTCTAAAACCACCAACCACCATACCGTACTCTAAAACCACCAACCACCATACCATACTCTAAAACCACCAACCACCGTACCATACTCTAAAATCACCAACCACCGTACCGTACACTAAAACCACCAACCACCATACCGTACTCTAAACCCACCGTACCGTACTCAAAAACGACCAATCACCATACCGTACACTAAAACCACCAACCACCGTACCGTACTCTAAAACCGCCAACCACCGTACCGTACTCTAAAACCACCAACCACCATACCGTACTCTAAAACCACCAACCACCATACCGTACTCTAAAACCACCATACCGTACTCTAAAACCACTAACCACCGTACCGTACTCTAAAACCACCAACCACCGTACCGTACTCTAAAACCACCAACCACCGTACCGTACTCTAAAACCACCAACCACCATACCGTACTCTAAAACCACCAATCACCATACCGTACTCTAAAATCACCAACCACCGTACCGTACTCTAAAACCGCCAACCACCGTACCGTACTCTAAAACCACCGTACCGTACTCTAAAACCACCAACCACCATACCGTACTCTAAAACCACCAACCACAATACTGTACTCTAAAACCAACAACCACCAGCCACCATCCACGATTGAGCTCAATATTAAATTGAACAACCATCCGTAATAAGTGGATGGTGGGGGAAGTGTTTAACAAATTAATGAATACAAAGACTCCAAGATTCAAAGGAGCGATTAGAATCTTTCTTCCTCTGATGTCCGACCACTGATAAGTTTATTAACTCCAAAAGTGTTTGCCTCGGGGACGCCCCCTCCGCTACTTGATACACATAATGTTTGCATTCCAAATGGCACCCTATTCCTTACAAAGTGCAATACTTTTGACCAGAGCACTATGGGCCCTGGTCAAAAGCAGTGCACTACATAGGGAATAGGGTGCCATAATATAATTTTGGACCTCATCGCCTTGCACTACTATTCAAATCAAATCAAATCTTATTTGTCACATACACATGGTTAGCAGATGTTAATGCGAGTGTAGCGAAATTCTTGTGCTTCTAGTTCCGACCATGCAGTAATATCTAACAAGTAATCTAACAATTTCAAAACAACTACCTTATACACACATGTGTAAAGGAATGAATAAGAATATGTACATAAAAATCTATATGGATGAGCGATTGCCGAACGGCAT
The DNA here is from genome assembly GCF_045679555.1 of Salvelinus alpinus. Lineage (NCBI taxonomy): Eukaryota > Metazoa > Chordata > Actinopteri > Salmoniformes > Salmonidae > Salvelinus > Salvelinus alpinus. The sequence goes on from NC_092102.1 coordinate 5,658,694, forward strand.
AGGCAAGATGCAGTAGGTGGTATAGAGTACAGAATATACATATTAGATGAGTAGTGTAGGGTATGTAACCATTATATAAAGTGGCATAGTTTAAAGTGACTCGTGATACATTTATTACATCCAGTTTTTAATTATTAAGTGGCTAGAGATTGAGTTAGTATGTTGGCAGCAGCCACTCAATGTTAGTGATGGCTGTTTAACAGTCTGATGGCCTTGAGATAGAAGCTGTTTTTCAGTCTCTCGGTGCCAGCTTTGATGCTCCTGTACTGACCTCGTCTTCTGGATGATAGCGGGGTGAACAGGCAATGGCTCAGGGGGTTGTTGTTCTTGATGATCTTTTTGTATCCTATTTGACAGGGTATTTTGTCACGTCGAGTAGGCCAGAAGGCTAAACTGGAAAACCTAACCTCTATCAAAATAAAAAGATGTCGGCGCCGCAAAAGTTCTTCTGTGCAAGGGTGTTTATTTACATAGTGATTCCGGAACAAAAACAACAGTACTACCATCAAAAGTATACCTGATGGGGACAGGTTAAAACAATGCTGCCCCCATCCACAGGTCAATCCAAAATGCCTTCCTCAATGAACTGAAAGAGGCTCCATTTGTAGGGAAGCCCCTCACATCAGAATAATTAACACTAATTAATTAAGCAATTACCTATTCAAACCTACATTTTCCATTAAACTAAACATACTAAAGTATACACATTGCAACACATTTTTTATGTAACAATATCCCAATATAACATTTACAAAATCATATCACTACTGAACGAAGACCGAATGCTTGTGCGGACCAATCTCCAAGCATTTAGCACTTCAAATGGTATTTCAACATTTACCCTTCCAACCTCCACCTCCCCACTTGCACACAACACATTTCAGAACCCCCAAACCCAATCCCAACGGTGGTGTTGGTTCTGACTCTCGTCTATCTTAACTTTTTTCATTTTTTTATTATTATTATTATTATTATTTATTTTTTGTGTCCATACATATTATATATATGTATGACTGCGCTCTTCATGGGAGAGAATTAGTCAACTAATGGACACAGAAATGTGACTTTTTCAGGACTTTTAGCGTGGTTTTATTGCTGTTTTGGTAGCTTTGTCTGCAAATCTCAAGTGGTGGTATCCATGGAGACGCAGGATACAAGCAAAGCAGACAGAAAAGGAGAGCCAGGGCAGGGGGGCATCGGGACTAAATACTGTGGAGCCTGGATAAAGAACCACTGCTTGCTACATCGGAAAGTCCATAGGCCCGGGGAACAGGAACGTGAAAGGTGCGGGGGAGTGATCTCCAAGCTCCGTCTATGTAGCTAGCTAACTACAGTAGCTGCCAATCTGCTAGCTAGTAAAAGCCTGTAGCCTAGGCTACGCACAGCCGGCTCACGCTGTTCCATCTATCATATCTCCTCTACATCAAAGATCAGAGACACTGGTCAGCCAGCACCATGGAAAGCGGCTGACCAGTGTCCTGTCCTCCTCTGTTATTTGTGTACACTCTAAAAGATGATGGATTAAAAACAACCCAATTTGGTCAATAACCCAGCATCAACAACCCAACCTTGCTCTTTTTAAATAAAACAACCCAACTAAGTGACCCAATGCCTGCAACCCAGCAGTTGGGTCATCAAAACAACCCAGCATTCTTTTGACTATATCCAAGTTCACCCTAGTCGCTTGGTCTACACTGTAAATCCCAAGGCAACTTCTAGTAAATTGAACTCAAAGTCGTGGAAAAGTATTTATTACGTAACATTTCTATGTGGTACTGACTCAAAACTAAATGAGAAGTCGCATCAACTCTGTTGTTTAAAGTTATGATAACAAATCCACTTTTTTCCCCAGCATGCTCTACTGCAGGTATATCTTTAATTGTTTTTAATTTTTGTGTTTTTGCATGTACATTGAGTGATTTCTTTAATAATGTTATGCTACACAAATATAAATAAATTACATTTTTATAAACTAATCCAAACATTTAGTTAGATTTTTTGCACCCGTTACTGAAATGGTTGTTCCAGTTAAAATGACTTAGGTAGTCTCCTCATTCTGTTACTAACTCTGACAGTCTTTATGAATGCCTGAATAAAAATGAATAGAAATGTCAGCAGTTGACTATCCTAACACTGGCTGGCTTCCAATAGGAATTACACATCACTTTGCAAGCCAGCATAATTTGATTTAAAAATTCTGGTTGGAAGGGTACTTCCTTCAACCAGGGTGTTCTGAAAATCTGGTAATTTGAGGGAAGTTACCAGGATTTTGCAACCCTACTCACAGGCCTGAAGTGGCCTGTAAACCATGAGTTTCAGGCCAAGGTATTGGGGTAAAGCTAGGCCTAAAAAAAAGGTGAACTATGTAATGCATTGTCGTAGAGCGTTTAATTATAATGATAACATCCAAATAGAAACTCACTTTGTGAATGCCACAGCACTGACACTGTACAAATTCAATAATCATGTCTCTGTCACGAACAAATACAGTCATGGGTGGTAACTACAATACACTCAAAGGCAAAGAGCACAGGGAAATTATATTGGAGGCTTGGCTTAGTGGGCTCTTACTCAAACATTTCAAGCTGATACTAGTGATGTTACATTTGATACCGGAGCTCCAAAGCATGCATCAAAATCGTAAGCAGTTTACTTCGAAGCATTGTGCCGATGCATGTATCACTTTATCAGAAGTACCTCATCAATCATGTCCAAAGCTTCCTTGAAACATGTGCTTTTTCAAACTGTGTGTTGCAAAATGCAAGATCGCACTGACTTCGCCGTGGTTCCGGTGATTTCTTCGATTCCAAGCTGGTTTCAAACACTGACCACTACTGGACACCGTACTTACAAATATAGTTACCTGACTGGTAGCTTAGCTGGTAGAGTAGGGAACTTTGGAGCTATACTGAGGGATGTGAGAGTATTAGGTTGAAGCCTGTTGAAGGGACATTATTTCAAACATTATTTTATGTGAAACTACCCTTTCTGCCCTTTTTTTTCAAATAATTTGTTTTATTTAGTATATTATAAGCATCTGAAGCATCCTAAATAATACCATAATACCAGCTCAAATCTGGACACCCTACAGCCCTCAAACTCATCTCTGGACATCGAAGACAGTTTCATTGCTTGTTTTCATTGTTCCCCTCTAAATCAGGGCCTGATTTAGACCTGTCACACCAAGTGGGTGCAATTAATTAATAGGTAGAACAGAGAAGCAGCAGGCTCCGGGGGGTAAGAGTTGAAAACCCCTGCCCTACAGGGTCAAAGTGACTCTATTAGTTTGAGTAATGACTACACAATCACCTTAAGTAACTCTTTTCAGATATGTTAAGTGCAATGGGTTTCATCAAAAGTTTTAATTAATGACAGCACATTGGGGTATCTATCTATATGTGTATATATATATATACAGGGGAAAAGTCAAGGGGTTTGAATACTTTCCGAAGTATTCAATATAAGTAAGTATTAAGTAATATAACATCAGTATTCAATATATGTGCCTCTTCGGAAAGTATTCAAACCCCTTGACTTTTTCCACATTTTGGTAGCTTACAGCCTTATTCTAAAATTGATTAAATTGTTTTTTCCCTCATCAATCTACATACAACACCCCATAATAACAAAGCAAAACCAGGATTTTTGAAATTTCGAGACCAGAGAATCTTCTTTCTCATCGTCTGAGAGTCTTCAGGTGCCTTTTAACCTTTATAGAGTCACAAACCCGGATCCGGGATCCCCCCCATCAAAAAAGCTGACTAGCATAGCCTAGCCTAAAGCCACAGGGATATCATATAATCAAATGTTCATGAAATCACAAGTCCAAGACACCAAATGAAAGATACAGATCTTGTGAATCCAGCCATCATTTCCGATTTTTTAAATGTTTTACAGGGAAGACAAAATATGTATTTCTATTAGCTAACCACCATAGCAAAAGACACAACTTTTTTTTGTCCACCATTTTTTTCCTGCATCAGTAGCTATCACTAATTCGACTAAATAAAGATATATATAGCCACTAACCAAGAAACAACTTCATAAGATGACAGTCTGATAACATATTTATGGTATAGGATATTTTTTTTATAGAAAAATGTGCATTTTTCAGGTATAAATCACAGTTGTACATTGCAGCTGCAATCTGAAATAGCGTTGGAAGCAGCCGGAATAATTACAGAGACCGACGTCAATTACCAAAATACTCATCCTAAAACATTTCAGAAAAATAAGCAGCCTACAGCAATCGAAAGACACAGATCTTGTGAATCCAGACAATATTTCAGATTTTCTAAGTGTTTTACAGGGAAGACAAAATATGTATTTCTATTAGCTAACCACCATAGCAAAAGACACAACTTTTTTTTGTCCACCATTTTTTTCCTGCATCAGTAGCTATCACTAATTCGACTAAATAAAGATATATATAGCCACTAACCAAGAAACAACTTCATAAGATGACAGTCTGATAACATATTTATGGTATAGGATATTTTTTTTAGAAAAATGTGCATTTTTCAGGTATAAATCACAGTTGTACATTGCAGCTGCAATCTGAAATAGCGTTGGAAGCAGCCGGAATAATTACAGAGACCGACGTCAATTACCAAAATACTCATCCTAAAACATTTCAGAAAAATACACAGCCTACAGCAATCGAAAGACACAGATCTTGTGAATCCAGACAATATTTCAGATTTTCTAAGTGTTTTACAGCGAAAACACAATATATCGTTATATTAGCATACCACATGAGCTAACATCACCCCAGCATTGAATCAATGCAAAAGGGGTGATAACGTTATCGCCACCAAAATATATTAATTTTTTCACTAACCTTCTCAGAATTCTTCAGATGACAGTCCTGTAACATCATATTACACAATGCATATAGAGTTTGTTCGAAAATGTGCATATTTAGCCACAAAAATCGTGGTTATACAATGAGAAAAGTAGCTAAACTGGGCAGAAAATGTCGGGCGCCATCTTGGAGAGTGACTTAGTCTAATCATTAACCCTTTCATGCGTGAGTTCCAAATATCTCTAACGGTCGCCCCAGCGTGAGTTGTTTTATGCACGTGATGTTAGAACGTTCTCTCCAATTCCAGAATGTGATTGTTATGTAACAGTACATTTAATCTGCTTTGCCCTCAAACCAAAGCACGCCGCCTGTTTTATTTGTCAATTTTAAATTATTTTCTAAACAGTTTTTTATTTTATAATAACAGTTTGAAATGAGGTGTGTTCCGCCTCATTCATTCACATAAAAGTAGTCATTTTTACTTTTGCGGACCAATTAATTTTTTTGACATTTCTGACCCGGACAAAATTCCCCAAACACTTCTCAATTGTTTGTGCAGTTCAAGTCTGCAGACATTTACTCATCTGCCGTCCTGCATACACGTGTTCATATTTTCCACCTGTCGCCTGCATCGCAATCAAAGTTGTTTTCGTTACCAATAATAACTTTGGAAATGAGTGCGTTTCTATCCAAGTGCCTTATTACGTTATAATAGTTTCTGCATGTCGTGTTATGTCGTTTCTACTGTAGCATCATGTTTTTGTGTATATTCCTTATAACCGCGGACACGCGATGTAACGTTACTCATTTCATAACATGTATGGTGTTATACTCAATGCTTAGGTATCTAGCTACAGTCTTATTAGCTCTGGAAAACAATGCTAATTGCGTCACGGATGTATTAGCATGTGTTGTATGTTGAAGCTACCCTGGCCTTCTGACTCCCAAGTGGCACAGCGTCTCAGTGCTAGAGGCGTCACTACAGACACCCATCTTCAAATCCAGACTGCGTTTCTATCAAAGTAAGTGCCTAATTACGTTATAATAGTTTCTGTGTCGTGTTATACCGTTTCTACTGTAGCTCACTGTGTGTATGGAGCATAATATATTTGTGTATATTCCTTATAACCGCGGACATGCTAGGTAACGTTACTCATGTTTCACTTTTTATGGTGTTATATTCAATCGTGCTTATGTAGCTAGTTACATGATTCTATTAACTCTGTAAAACAATGCTAAATGCGTCAGAAGTATTGGCATGTTGTATTTTGACGCTACCCTGGAAAAATATCTTATACCACTTGGTCGTTTTCTGAGTTCATTCCACAAAGCTGTTTATCATGTCGGCCTTATCCACTGCCCCCATTTTGAGGTAATAGTCAAGCACGCAGTCTGGTTTGATGTTTCTCTGTCTGGTTTGTTTCTCTCTCCCGTCAGGTGGTTCACCTTCCCTGTGGCCGACATGGTTGCTGTATGGACAGTGGAGAGGACATGGACGTCTCGTTTGTCATGGCACTTTACTGCCAGCTGTTGACATCTCTTGTTTTGTATAACGGGTCATTTAGGATGGCAGTAGCGTTGATGATGAAATGCAGTCATAGCAGCAGAACTAGAAAGCAGTCTTGGGAAAAGAGGGTGGCAAAGAAGGGAGTTGCAAACATAGGATCTGTGCTCCAGTATTCTCTTAGGGAGTTTTTCTTTACTGTCACCAGGAATGTATACATTTCACTAATTGTGGTTGTCCCCCCACTCCTGGTGTAACAGTATAACTTTACGTCCGTCCCCTCGCACCTACCCGGGCGCGAACCAGTGACCCTCTGCACACATCAACAACAGTCACCCACGAAGCATCGTTACCCATCGCTCCACAAAAGCCGCGGCCCTTGCTGAGCAAGGGGAACCACTACTTCAAGGTTTCAGAGCAAGTGACGTAACTGATTGAAACGCTATTAGCGCGAACCCGCTAACTAGTTAGCCATTTCACATCCGTTACACTGGCTCTCTCTTATCCTGCAGCTCCAAGGCATAGCGATTGGTCTCTACTATGTCTCCCACCAGCTCCTCTGTCAGAAACAACTTGAGGCACTCTGCCTCAGATGGAAATGGCAAGGGGCGTTGCACTCCAGGCTGGGACTCATCAACACAATCAGCAGGGCCAGGAGGGGTGAAATGGCTGGCAGCCTTCCAGCTACCACAGAACTCCTGTACTTCATCCACTGTCAGTCTGCCACCATCACCACCAGCATCTTCTAATGGAACGGGGACTTTGTCAGTGGACAAGGGGTCCTCAGATTCAGGGTTCTCAATGGCTACAAGGTTGGGGGGCAGCTCCTCACTGTCAGAATCTGATTCCTGACTTTCATACTCAGACTCAAAATCTCCAGAATTTCCACATTTGTGAGTTGTCTCCTTTTGAAAGTTATTGCTAATGCTACAGCTTAGCTCACTATCTACATACATAAACAACAACACTGAACGGTTTAGAGTGAGAGGGTACGTGGTTGACTGCCGGCACGCGCCACTTGTCTCAATAAATCACTATCCGAAAATGTTTTGTGTGGCAATTATTTGTGTATTTACTGTTTTATTCACATGTTTTCAATTCTAGGTGACAAATCATGCATTCCGATTCTTGCACAGATTGTAATGGGCACATATGTGTGTAAAATACTTTTTTGAAGGTTGTACTGATTATGATGAGCTAAGCTAATTCCAGCTGTGTAGCCATGTTTGTTGACATACAATGCATTCTGGGTTTCACGTTATCGTCTGTTTGACCAAAGATGTTATAACAAAATGAGGTGAGTAAGAGTTCACTCATTTTTTGAAGGACTTCCGGAAATTAAGGGTGGGATGTGAACGACAGTGATTGACACACCCCTTCAACATGCATACTATAAACAGACCAAACTCATCTTGTCTTCTCTTATTATCTTCGGTTTCTGTGAGGAACAAATGCATAGCTGCGCGCTGAAACTAATCGTCGGATTACTTTCGGTTTCAAAAGTGTTTTACCTAATTATTTCGATCAATGGTGAGCTCACCCGTGATGTGATTAATTATACATAATAATTGCTATTAGCTAATTCATATTGTAGTTTATGTCAGCCGAGAGTTAGAAAATATTACTGCTTGTGTTGGGTCAATCTTTCCTCAGTTAGCGCTTGGACAAATGTAGCCTACATTTTTCCGGTTAGGATGATTGTGGTATGCTATATATACTTCTGTGAATATCTGAACATTGCATCCCAAAATAAAGTGCTCACATTCTGGACATAACTTTGTACGGACTGTGTTTGTGTAAATAGTTTCTGAAAAAAGTGTGGCCAGCTCAAATGCTGATTGTTGCGTCATTCGAAACTGGCCATTCTAAACGAGCGTTCTAAATGAGTGTTCTAATCACACGGGTGTGATCGTACGCTTCAGGGACCACTGTAGAACAATCACACCCGTGTGATGGTACGTGTGAAAGGGTTAAATAATCATAAACTTGACTAAAAAATACAGCGTGGACAGCATTTGAAAGACAAATTAGTTCTTAATGCAATCGCTGAATTACATTTTTAAAATTAACCTTACTGCGCAATACAAGTTGCGCCAAAGCGAAGCTACCCCCAAAAAAATGTCAGCTTATGCGTTTACCATTTTTCAACAGAACAACGATTTATCAGCATAAATAGTTCTTACTATTAGCTGAGCTTCCATCAGAATCTTGGGCAATGTGTCCTTTCTCCGGTCTAATCGTCTTTTGGTCGAAAGATGTCCTCTTGTCCTGTCGAAATGGCCACTAACGTTCGGCATGTACAGGGAAAGTGTCCAACTCTTGAAAGTGCGTCACAAAGAAATGCCAGAAAATCGCAATAAACTGATATAAACTGAAATAATTCGGTTCAAAATAACAAGATTATGATGTCTTTAAAGCTTATATCGAATAAAAACATGACCGGAATTATCTAAGGAGCTAAAACCAGAGCTTCCACAACGATATGCAAAGCTCCTCTTTGCGCCCGAGCGCAGATCCCAAAGAATGGCCACCGTGATTCCAATCAATTTATAAACTTTGGGAATTACACAGAGACTCCATTTCAAGTCTCCCTATTCGCTGACACCCAGGGGAAGGCGTATGCAGTGCATCTCAACCAATAGAGGACAGGCAAATTAATACACAGATCTCAGAACAGCCAGTACAATTCTGAATTCTGACATACATATAGGAAAATCGCTCTAAATCGAGTTCTGTTTCACCCACAGACATAATTCAAACGGTTTTAGAAACTAGAGTGTTTTCTATCCAATACTAATAATAATATGCATATTGTACGAGCAAGAATTGAGTACGAGGCAGTTTAATTTGGAGACGAATCTGGACTATGTCGAAATGGCACCCCCCTAGTGGCAAGATGTTAACTTCTTGGAACTATAGGGGGTGCTGTTCCGCATTAGCATATTTGGGTCTCCAAATTAAACTGCCTCGTGCTAAATTCTTGATCGTACAATATGCATATTATTGTTATTATTGGATAGAAAACACTTTCTAGTTTCTATAGCCGTTGGAATTTTGTCTCTGAGTGGTACAGAACAATATCTACAGCACTTTTCATGACAGGGGTCAGATTTCAGAAATTTTTACCCCTGATCTGGAGTCTGTTTTTAAGGCGACAGTGAATGCTATGAAGAAACCGACACTGCCTACGTCTTCCTCTGGGTGTCTGTACGTCATCACGTTTTGAATGGAGTCTATTGCACAATCACAGCCACTATAAAACACGAAAACGTAGAAGTACCGCTCTCTTCCTGCATGCGTCGTGCGCAAGATGGGCATCAGACCTGCCTCCTTCCAAATCGTTGTTTAGAGAGTAATATTTCTCCGGTCATGTTTTTAGTCGTTATAGTTGTTAAAAACATCATAATGTAGTTAATTTGAACCGTTTTATAGCAATTTATATCCGTTTAGTGCGATTTTGAGGAATTTCTTTGTTGTGCACTCTGAAACTTTGGACACGTTTTGGGGTCCCGTTCGATCGTTAGTGGATATTTCGAAGGACAGAGGACATCTATCGACCAAAAGAAGATTACAACATAGAAAGGATACATTGCCCAAGAATCTGATGGAAGAACAGCTCAAAGTAAGCAATATTTAATATGATAAATCGTTGTTCTGTCGAAATATTTTAAACGCATATTTCGCCATTTTGTTTGTTATCGCGTCACTTGGCGAACCCTGTATTGAAAAGTAAGGATAATTTAAAAAATGTAAGTCAGCGGTTGCATTAAGAACTAATTTGTCTTTCGATTCCTGTCAACCCTGTATTTTTTAGTCAAGTATATGATTAGCTTTCGATTAAACTAGATCACTCTGAAAGCTGACGTCCCTCATTTTGATGCTTGAGTTGCTACTATTTTCATTGTATAACCACGGTTTTGTATGGCTAAATATGCAAATTTTCGAACAAACTGTATATGTATGTTGTAAAATGATGTTACAGGAGTGTCATCGGAAGAATTCTGAGAAGGTTAGTGAAAAAATTAATATATTTTGGCGGTGATTACGTTATAGCGCTCTTTGGCTGGAATCGATGCTCTGGTAACGTTTTCACATGTGGTATGCTAACTTATCGATTTATTGTGTTTTCGCTGTAAAACGCTTAGAAAATCTGAAATATTGTCTGGAATCACAAGATCTGGGTCTTTCCATTGCTATGCTTTGTCTATTCTTATGAAATGTTTTATTAAGAGTAAATTGGTCATACACGTTGCTCTCTATAGTAATTCTAGTCGTCTTGTGATGGTCGGTGCAATTGTAAACTGTGATTTCTACCTGAAATATGCACTTTTTTCTAACAAAACCTATCCTATACCATAAATATGTTATCAGACTGTCATCTGAAGAGGTTTTTTCTTGGTTAGTGGCTATCAATATCTTAGTTTAGCCGAATTGGTGATATCACCTGAAGTAGTAAGAAACTGATGGAGTTAGAAAAGTGGTGTATTTTGCTAACGTGTTTAGCTAATAGATTTACATATTTTGTCTTCCCTGTAAAACATTTTAAAAATCTGAAATGGTGGCTTTATTCACAAGATCTGTATCTTTCATCTGGTGTCTTGGACTTGTGATTTAATGATATTTAGATGCTACTATCTACTTGTGAAGCTATGCTAGCTATGCTAATCAGTGTGTGGGGGGATGGGGGGTGATCCCGGACCCGGGGTAGAGGCTCGTTAGAGGTTAATGAGGAGTGGCTTCCGTCTGGTCACTACCACAAAGGCCTGATTGGTGGAGTGCTGTAGAGATGGTTGTCTTTCTGGAAGGTGCTCCCATCCCCACAGAGGAACTCTGGAGCTCTGTCAGAGTGAAGCTGACAGGTTCTTGGTCACCTCCCTGACCAAGGCCGTTCTCACCCGATTGCACAGTTTGGTTCCAAACTTCTATCATTTAAGAATGATGGTGTTGTGTCTCTGACTATCATTAAATGTGAAAACTTATTTTATCAAATCAATTCTCTATGTGTAATTACTTTTATGTGATTTTACTCAGGGTGGCAGGTAGCCTAGTGGTTGAGCATTGGGCCAGTAACCAAAAGTTTCCTGGATCGAAACCCAGAGCTGACAAAATAAAACATCTGTCATTCTGCCCTTGAACAAAGCAGTTAACCCACTGTTCCCTGGTAGGCTGTCATTGAAAATAAAGATTTGTTCTTAACTGACTTGCCTGGTTAAATAAAGGTTCAATTAAAAAATAATAATCTACATTTTTATTAACTAGGAAGTCGGGGCACCACGGGAAAATGTTTATAGTCTCTTTTTCCCGAATCGACTCTTCAGATATTTTCATATCTTATCGATTAGTCTTCTATTAATGCATAATTATTAGCTCATCAGTTCTCATTACTGAATGTCGCAAACCATTGGATATCTGCACGAACCCTAGCATAAATGATGTATCAGCGATATACAAATTGGCTTAATTATTTATTTAATAACTAACTAAATAATCACAGAAACACAAACAAACAGTAGATATTGGTTACTAACACAATGCATAGATAAGTCCCTAGTGGGCTAAACCGGTATGACGGCTTGGTATACAATGGAAAGGGGTGGGGACAGATAAAAGAGCGGGAAAGACTAAATGGATTCACTACGCACAGTTGATAATTATATTAATTGAAATGCTAATCCTTTGCACATGAGAATAATTACAATGTACATATTTACGCCCGTATGTCATTGTTGTCTTCTCTGTTGGAATCGCCGGTCCGTCTGCTGGAGAGTCAGTTCTTCAGAGAGTCTCTGGTTAACTTCCCCAGATGTCTTTCGTAGTTGTCGCTTTCTCAGCGGCTCTGGATAGTGTCTGTTGTAATGAATACGTCAGGTCGTTGCATAGAATAGATGCTTCCGCAGTTGTTGGTATTCTTGTACTGGACTTACGTAATTTCCAGCTGCAGACTAGTAATTATACGTCTAGGATTTGCTCTTATTCTGTAGTGATAGTCTCAGAGTTTAACCATTTACAACCATGTAGCCAACACTACACACTGCCTGGTCTCCTGGGCCTATAGAGTTGTAGTTCTTAACCATTTCAACATGTAGAGCCAGCTCCATTATTTCTGGTCTAATGTACATTTCGTCAGGAGTGGGTTTTATACACTTCTGAGAAAAAGGTGGTCCATGACACCGACGTAATGTCTATGTTCACGTGGGCGTGGCCACTGATTTGGTTAACTTTATAAGAAAAATCTTATCTTCTCACTTAGAAGGTTGACCTCACATTGCATCTTTTCACAAATAGTTTAATGTTTAATTACATATGTTTTACAATATTTAGATGTAAACCCCACAATTGAGAAGTCTACACAAATAGAGATACAGTAATGTGGGTTTCCTGTCCTTCATGAGATCACCAAGTGAAACACACTCGTCATGACTGTCCCTTAAGTGTCCACGGCCCACTCCCACATTCTCGAAACTAGAAATATTGTTTAATTATTCAAACTTTTGATTTCCAAGTGTCTCTCTGTGTTCCACAGTTTACATTCCAATCTCGAACACTACAGAGCATAGGGGCAGTGTATTTTATGACCGGTCATAAAACAGCTGACATCCCGCTCTCCCCCTCACACACTGTAGAGCAGACCCACTGTATCCTGATCCTTCAGATCATCACAGGAGAGTTATGACAGGAGCCACATTACAATCTATGCAACAATCAGAATGCTTGATTTGTCATAAGGACTTGAAAACATGTGAATAAAACTGTGAATAGATTATGCTCCAGTAGAAACGACACTTTGATAGTAATGCACACATGTCCAAAATTACTATTTGTAAAGAAAACAACAATTAAAGGCAATGCAAGCACCAGCCAGAAAATGTGCTAGGAGGAAAAAGTGTGTGTAAGACTGTGGTAAGGTCTGCATACTTGCAATCCTCAAAGAGAGAAGTTTGTCTGGCTCAGTAAAGCCTCAAACGTAAATTGTCTGCAACAGTGAAATGGGCTACTTCTATGTGATTTAATGAGGAGGCTGAAATTGACAAGTTGAAACATAGCCTATAATTATCCAGCAGCATATCTTGGCTTGAAAGCAGTGAGGGTTAACTGTTCTGTTGCGTAACAATCACATTTTGGAACAGTGAGTGCATTCTGACATCACGTTCATAAAAAAACTCACCCCAGGGCAACAGAGATATTTGGAATTCACATGTTTTCAAGTACTAATGACAGATCATGCATTCCGATTATTGCAAAGATTGTATTGGACACCTATGATGTGTGTAAAATACTATTTGGAAGATTGTACTGATTATGATGAGCTAATAGTAAGCTATTTGCTAGATATGTGTGGCGCCTTGCTTGTTGCCATTATACAATGCATTCTGGGTGGCGCGTAAATGTCTGTCAGACCAAAGATGTTATAATAAAATGAGGTCAAGGAATGGTTCACTAATCTTTCGAGTAAACTTCCAGAAGTGAATGAAGGGAAGTGAATGATCGTAGATGACACACCCCCTTCAACATGCATACTGAAAACAGACCAATCTCATCTTGTCTCTTCTAATCTTTAGTTGACGTGAAAAAACAAACATGGTGGCGCGCACAAGCTAACCATCATCTGATTACTTTACCTTTTGATCATTGGTGAGCTCACATGTAATGTGATGAATTGTAAATAGTAGCTAATTGCTATTAGCTAATTCATATTGTGGTTTCTGTCAGCCAAATATGACCGCTTGTGTTATGTCAATCTTTCCTGTTAGCGATAGGACTAATGTAGCCTATATTTTCCAGTTTGGATTATTGTGGTATGCTGTCGCTACTTCTGCGAATGTCTGAACACTGCATCCAAAAATAAACTGGACATAACTTTGTAAGGACTGTGTTTGTGCAAAATGTTTCTGTAAAAAACTTTGTGGCCAGCTCAAATGTTCATTGTTGCGTCAATCAAAACTGGACATTATAAATAAGCGTTCTAATCACACCGGTTTGAGGGTACGCTGCAGGGACCACTGTAGAATGATCACACCCTTTTGTTGGTATATGTCAAAGGTTTAAGAGGCACCTTTTACATTTACATTTACATTTAAGTCATTTAGCAGACGCTCTTATCCAGAGCGACTTACAAATTGGTGCATTCACCTTATGACATCCAGTGGAACAGCCACTTTACAACAGTGCATCTAAATCTTTTAAGGGGGGGGGGGGGTCAGAAGGATTACTTTATCCTATCCTAGGTATTCCTTAAAGAGGTGGGGTTTCAGGTGTCTCCGGAAGGTGGTGATTGACTCCGCTGTCCTGGCGTCGTGAGGGAGTTTGTTCCACCATTGGGGGGCCAGAGCAGCGAACAGTTTTGACTGGGCTGAGCGGGAACTGTACTTCCTCAGTGGTAGGGAGGCGAGCAGGCCAGAGGTGGATGAACGCAGTGCCCTTGTTTGGGTGTAGGGCCTGATCAGAGCCTGGAGGTACTGAGGTGCCGTTCCCCTCACAGCTCCGTAGGCAAGCACCATGGTCTTGTAGCGGATGCGAGCTTCAACTGGAAGCCAGTGGAGAGAGCGGAGGAGCGGGGTGACGTGAGAGAACTTGGGAAGGTTGAACACCAGACGGGCTGCGGCGTTCTGGATGAGTTGTAGGGGTTTAATGGCACAGGCAGGGAGCCCAGCCAACAGCGAGTTGCAGTAATCCAGACGGGAGATGACAAGTGCCTGGATTAGGACCTGCGCCGCTTCCTGTGTGAGGCAGGGTCGTACTCTGCGGATGTTGTAGAGCATGAACCTACAGGAACGGGCCACCGCCTTGATGTTAGTTGAGAACGACAGGGTGTTGTCCAGGATCACGCCAAGGTTCTTAGCGCTCTGGGAGGAGGACACAATGGAGTTGTCAACCGTGATGGCGAGATCATGGAACGGGCAGTCCTTCCCCGGGAGGAAGAGCAGCTCCGTCTTGCCGAGGTTCAGCTTGAGGTGGTGATCCGTCATCCACACTGATATGTCTGCCAGACATGCAGAGATGCGATTCGCCACCTGGTCATCAGAAGGGGGAAAGGAGAAGATTAATTGTGTGTCGTCTGCATAGCAATGATAGGAGAGACCATGTGAGGTTATGACAGAGCCAAGTGACTTGGTGTATAGCGAGAATAGGAGAGGGCCTAGAACAGAGCCCTGGGGGACACCAGTGGTGAGAGCACGTGGTGAGGAGACAGATTCTCGCCACGCCACCTGGTAGGAGCGACCTGTCAGGTAGGACGCAATCCAAGCGTGGGCCGCGCCGGAGATGCCCAACTCGGAGAGGGTGGAGAGGAGGATCTGATGGTTCACAGTGTCGAAGGCAGCCGATAGGTCTAGAAGGATGAGAGCAGAGGAGAGAGAGTTAGCTTTAGCAGTGCGGAGCGCCTCCGTGATACAGAGAAGAGCAGTCTCAGTTGAATGACTAGTCTTGAAACCTGACTGATTTGGATCAAGAAGGTCATTCTGAGAGAGATAGCAGGAGAGCTGGCCAAGGACGGCACGTTCAAGAGTTTTGGAGAGAAAAGAAAGAAGGGATACTGGTCTGTAGTTGTTGACATCGGAGGGATCGAGTGTAGGTTTTTTCAGAAGGGGTGCAACTCTTGCTCTCTTGAAGACGGAAGGGACGTAGCCAGCGGTCAGGGATGAGTTGATGAGCGAGGTGAGGTAAGGGAGAAGGTCTCCGGAAATGGTCTGGAGAAGAGAGGAGGGGATAGGGTCAAGCGGGCAGGTTGTTGGGCGGCCGGCCGTCACAAGACACGAGATTTCATCTGGAGAGAGAGGGGAGAAAGAGGTCAGAGCACAGGGTAGGGCAGTGTGAGCAGAACCAGCGGTGTCGTTTGACTTAGCAAACGAGGATCGGATGTCGTCGACCTTCTTTTCAAAATGGTTGACGAAGTCATCTGCAGAGAGGGAGGAGGGGGGGGGAGGGGGATTCAGGAGGGAGGAGAAGGTGGCAAAGAGCTTCCTAGGGTTAGAGGCAGATGCTTGGAATTTAGAGTGGTAGAAAGTGGCTTTAGCAGCAGAGACAGAAGAGGAAAATGTAGAGAGGAGGGAGTGAAAGGATGCCAGGTCCGCAGGGAGGCGAGTTTTCCTCCATTTCCGCTCGGCTGCCCGGAGCCCTGTTCTGTGAGCTCGCAATGAGTCGTCGAGCCACGGAGCGGGAGGGGAGGACCGAGCCGGACTGGAGGATAGGGGACATAGAGAGTCAAAGGATGCAGAAAGGGAGGAGAGGAGGGTTGAGGAGGCAGAATCAGGAGATAGGTTGGAGAAGGTTTGAGCAGAGGGGAGAGATGATAGGATGGAAGAGGAGAGAGTAGCGGGGGAGAGAGAGCGAAGGTTGGGACGGCGCGATACCATCCGAGTAGGGGCAGTGTGGGAAGTGTTGGATGAGAGCGAGAGGGAAAAGGATACAAGGTAGTGGTCGGAGACTTGGAGGGGAGTTGCAATGAGGTTAGTGGAAGAACAGCATCTAGTAAAGATGAGGTCAAGCGTATTGCCTGCCTTGTGAGTAGGGGGGGAAGGTGAGAGGGTGAGGTCAAAAGAGGAGAGGAGTGGAAAGAAGGAGGCAGAGAGGAATGAGTCAAAGGTAGACGTGGGGAGGTTAAAGTCGCCCAGAACTGTGAGAGGTGAGCCGTCCTCAGGAAAGGAGCTTATCAAGGCATCAAGCTCATTGATGAACTCTCCGAGGGGACCTGGAGGGCGATAAATGATAAGGATGTTAAGCTTGAAAGGGCTGGTAACTGTGACAGCATGGAATTCAAAGGAGGCGATAGACAGATGGGTAAGGGGAGAAAGAGAGAATGACCACTTGGGAGAGATGAGGATCCCGGTGCCACCACCCCGCTGACCAGCTGCTCTCGGGGTGTGCGAGAACACGTGGGCGGACGAAGAGAGAGCAGTAGGAGTAGCAGTGTTATCTGTGGTGATCCATGTTTCCGTCAGTGCCAAGAAGTCGAGGGACTGGAGGGAGGCATAGGCTGAGATGAACTCTGCCTTGTTGGCCGCAGATCGGCAGTTCCAGAGGCTACCGGAGACCTGGAACTCCACGTGGGTCGTGCGCGCTGGGACCACCAGATTAGGGTGGCCGCGGCCACGCGGTGTGAAGCGTTTGTATGGTCTGTGCAGAGAGGAGAGAACAGGGATAGACAGACACATAGTTGACAGGCTACAGAAGAGGCTACGCTAATGCAAAGGAGATTGGAATGACAAGTGGACTACACGTCTCGAATGTTCAGAAAGTTAAGCTTACGTAGCAAGAATCTTATTGACTAAAATGATTAAAATGATACAGTACTGCTGAAGTAGGCTAGCTGGCAGTGGCTGCGTTGTTGACTTTGTAGGCTAGCTGGCAGTGGCTGCGTTGTTGACACTACACTAATCAAGTCATTTAATTTAACCACATACCACAACGGCACCAACTTCATCCTTACCTCCCATTAAAATTCATCAACTTGTGTGGTCTAGGGTGGTCTGGTGGTCTTAGCTGCTGCCACCGAAACACATATACCCAGGGTTACAACTTTGGTTTTCGAAGTGGGGGGGGGGGGACAAATACATGTTTGTTTATTTTTTTCGGGTGGGGTAGATCAGCTTTAAAATTGCAGATAGAGTGTGGCTTCCATTGGCTCCCGAGTGGCGCAGCAGTCCAAGGCACTGCATCTCAGTGCTAAAGGCGTCACTACAGACACCTGTTCGATCTCAGGCTGTATCACAACCGGCTGTGATCGGGAGTCCCATAGGGCAGAGCACAATTGGCCCAGCATTGTCCGAGGTTAGGGGAGGGTTTGGCCGGGGTAAGCCGTTATTGTAATATAAGAATTTGTTCTCAACTGGCTTGCCTAGTTAAATAAAGGTTAAATAAAATATTTACAATCCCCCATATATTCTTCTGTAAATCCACAGAATATATATATTTTTAAATATTTTCCTTTATTATTTTCCCTTAACCCTACCATTCCTCCCCTAATTGATGTAAACTAATGGACAATAACACAGGCTTATACTTCCAATTTATACATACTACAAAACATTTTACGGGCACAGTATATTTTACAATAGTTATCTTTTGTTTGTTTTTAGTCCCATCCTTCAGCTCCACTCAACCCCTCCCAAAAGTCTCTGAACACAATCCAGTTATGATTTCTATTTCCAATATATTTTTCAACTGTGCTGGGATGTGTCACAAAAGTTCTGAACCATTCTATTCTCATAGATTCTACATATTGGAAATACATTTTTTTATATTTTTGCTAAGAGTATTATTATATTATTGATCGATTGACTATGACTTTTTAAATGACACAGCAGTGGTATTTGCAGAGGGGGACATCACTTGGCAGGGGGGTCTGAAGTCCCTCCCTTCTTGGGGGACATCTAAAGCACATTTCCTGCTATTCTACACAATCTAATTTGACTCCAGGCTCTTCTAGCCGTCTCTATTTAGAACAATAAAAGTAAGTAAAAATGGCTACTGTCATCAAGCTAAACTCAGCAAAAAAAGAAACGTCCTCTCACAGTCAACTGCATTTATTTTCAGCAAACTTAAATAAATAACAAGATGCAACAAGTAAGACATAAACTGAACAAGTTCCACAGGCATGTGACTAACAGAAATGGAATAATGTGTCCCTGAACAAAGGGGGTGTCAAAATTAAAAGTAACAGTCAGTATCTGGTGTGGCCACCAGCTGCATTAAGTACTGCAGTGCATCTCCTCCTCATGGACTGCACCAGTTTTGCCAGTTCATTCTGTGAGATGTTACCCCACTCTTCCACCAAGGCACCTGCAAGTTCTCTGACATATCTGGGGGGAATGGCCCTAGCCCTCACCCTCTGATCCAACAGGTCCCAGACGTGCTCAATGGGATTGAGATCCGGGCTCTTCGCTGGCCATGGCAGAACACTGACATTCCTGTCCTGCAGGAAATCACGCACAGAACGAACAGTATGGCTGGTGGCATTGTCATGCTGGAGGGTCATGTCAGGATGAGCCTGCAGAAAGGGTACCACATGAGGGAGGAGGATGTCTTCCCTGTAACGCACAGCGTTGAGATTGCCTGCAATGACAACAAGCTCAGTCCTATGATGCTGTGACACACCGCCCCAGATCATGACGGATCCTCCACCACCAAATCGATCCCGCTCCAGAGTACAGGCCTCGGTGTAACGCTTATTCCTTCAACGATAAACGTGAATCCGACCATCACCCATGGTGAGACAAAAGCGCGACTCGTCAGTGAAGAGCACTTTTTGCCAGTCCTGTCTGGTCAAATGACTGTGGGTTTGTGCCCGTTGTTGCCGGTGATGTTTAGGAAAGGACATGCCTTACAACAGGCCTACAAGCCCTCAATCCAGCCTCTCTCAGCCTATTGCGGGCAGTCTGAGCACTGATGGAGGGATTGTGCATTCCTGGTGTAACTCGGGCAGTTGTTGTTGCCATCCTGTACCTGTCCCGCAGGTGTGATGTTCGGATGTACCGATTCTGTGCAGGTGTTGTTACACGTGGTCTGCCACTGTGAGGACAATCAGCTGTCCGTCCTGTCTCCCTGTAGTGTTGTCTTAGGCGTCTCACAGTACGGACATTGCAATTTATTGCTCTGGCCACATCTGCAGTCCTCATGCCTCCTTGCAGCATGCCTAAGGCACATTCACGCAGATGAGCAGGGACCCTGGACATCTTTCTTTTGGTGTTTTTCGGAGTCAGTAGAAAGGCCCCTTTAGTGTCATAAGTTTTCATAACTGTTACCTTATTTGCCTTAGCTATTAGTGCCTTAACTACCGTTACACAGGTACATGTTCATTAATTGTTCATGGTTCATTGAACAAGCATGGGAAACAGTGTTTAAACCCTTTACAATGACGATCTGTGAATTTCTTTCAATTTTTACAAATTATCCTTGAACGACATGGTCCTGAGAAAGGGACATATCTTTTTTCGCTGAGTTAGGTAAGTAGGTAAGAGATTATTAAATATTTTTAAGTGAATGATAAGACTGAACTAACAATAATCAATATTGTGTTGCACCTTTTACCAATATCCTAACAAATGAACAACTCTTACAAGTAAAGTACAAAGACAACTTTTGATTGTCTTTAAGACATCTACTATATCAACTTCCAGCCAAACCCTCCAGCCTACCCGAGCCGCCTCGGGTTGGCTTTCACCTGTCTAGTCAATAACTCAACTCACTCCCCAACACAACTTCCTTCCCATCTATTTTTTATGTCTCAAGGGAAAACTAAAGTTGAATGAAAACACACATACATCTACACATTAACACACAGAAACAGTACATCCTCCATATAATTAATATCATAGGCCTAATAGTCCTGTAGAGCTATTTTTACTTGCACACAATATAGCTGGGTCACCCCGTCCCTAGGTGTCCACGGCCCTGTGCTTCCCCAACCTAAGACACCCGACTCAGCTTTAGGATCTTAGTGAAACATTCATTATTGGTTTCAGATGTGTTAGGCCAAGGCCAGAGTGACAACAGCACAGCAAACCCCCAGGCCTGGGACTGAGCAGCACAGCAGCTAGGGATTACCTAAATAGGTATCTCCCTGACATGGGCATGTTTTCAATACAGACTCCTTTTGTCATACAGTATTCCATATAAAGCATCCAGCCAGACCTTAAAAGAGTTGCACAGTATACCCTTAATCTTAAAACAAATCTAGTGATACTGTACATAACTTGACATTTCTTCCATACATTGTGGGAGGATTACCAAACTTCCAATTAATGGCAATGCATTTATTACCCACTATAAATGCTAGGTTACACAGTTTCTTCTGATAACAGTCTCCATTATTCAACATGTGCAAGCAGACAAAAACTGTGAGAAGGGAGAATCTGTAGACATGCTGAGATAAAAGAATGTAGTCTTAACCAGAATTCAGCCAAGACCACAACATATGCAAATATGTCCCCTTTTCTGTGCATGATATTCAGTTTTACTGGTATATAGTACATTCTAATACATCCAGTCTTAAACTGGAGTAATTTATATCTGAGATTATATAAACATGACTGGGAATTCTAACATATTTGTGTCCATTCATCATCATCAAGTGCGGTCTTCCTCACATTTTTGTTTTACATGTTTTGTGTCATCGGGAAAAGCCTCTTTTAACCCTTGATACAGTTTGGAAATCATTTTTGGAGGTTTGTCAGACTGCCTTAAAATGGCATCTGGCTTGTTCAGTGTTTGCTGGACAGAGAGAATAAAGTGTTGTATCTGGAAAATTCACCTCACCTCTGTAACAGATTGGTCTTCCCTGGCTGCCTGACCCTGCTGGGACCCCTGTCACCATCTGATCCTCCTAAAATGAGGCATGGCAAATAATTTTCTTGGTGTACATTTTTACATTATATTATCCAAGAATAAAATCAATCGATCAATAATTGAAACGACGATAATTCCCAGATCCCAGACAATAGCTTTAAGATTAAGCTGCTGTCCTGTAGCTACTGTAGGTCTACATATCAACTCAAGATGGAACTTTGTATCATTCACTAAATATACTGCAAAAATCACATGAGCTTCATAGACTGGGATTCCCTGGCTGTCTGACCCTAATGGGACCCCTGTCACCATCTGATCCTGCTAAAACAGGATGCGCATAGTGTAGTGTACTGACTGCACTAGAGGGCTGCATTCCCACGGGATGCTTGCGGTTGGACAGACGACTGGGATGGAAATATTCTTGTTGTCCCAGATTATTTGGAAATGGTCCTCTTTCTGTTTTGTACGCGTTAGCCTAACTATTGTATAAAAATCACATACTTTTCACATTATTTACACATTCAGAATTCTTTGCTTCAACTTCAGTAGCATACCTCTTCTACTTGGGCGAGAGAGTTCAAGTGCTCCTAGTACAGTGGTTCTTCCTTTAAAAGTTTTGAGCTTATGCCGCGACCATTTGTGGTAGATGGTGGCAGATTGTGGTAAATTCTGTCATTCTGTCATTGCACCACACTATCACAAGGGGGAGTTAGAACGCTGACCTATCGGTAGTCTAATCTGTGCTACAAATGGACTATTTTCGTAAAGTAATGGAGGTGTGAATGTTTCAGTCCGAGAGTCTCTCTTCTCTAGAAGAGAGCACTAGAGTCCTAGTGCTTACTTTGATAGAGTCCTGCATCAGAGAGTCCACTAGAGTCCTGCATCAGGCAACAGCAACAACATGGCTGGCGGGTGGTCCCGGAGTTGAGAGAGAACTTGGGTAAATACAATGGTACAATTACACTTGACATGTCAACTGACGATTTAAAAAAAATAGGCACAGTTGGGTGTTTTGTTTTCTCTCCCTCCAAAAACAGAAATATTTAAATCTAAGTAACAAAGTGGCTTTATTTACCACAGAGTGAAAGCGTGATAGCCCCTCTACATGAAGTGAGTTTGTGAAACACGGAATACTTCTTTGCGGATGTGAAGAAACTGAATGAAAGAGAGTCCAGCAAGGATATGGAGGGGAAAAAAGTTGCCCATATTTTCAAGACATGAGCTACTTCATTTATTTTTTAAATGTACTAGTTTATTTAAGTAATTTAATATTTTATTTAATGCTTGGCCTTTAATGTTAATAGGCTTTCGCAGCAAAAGCCATATGTGTGAGTGACCCAGTCATTTGTGGCTTTGGATCAAAATAAATAAGTACCAACGTTCTTTCTGATAGTCTTTAAGGAGTTCACCACATCAGTCACCGGCTTCAAATTAAGTCTAATAAAATGTTATTGGTCACACACGTGGTTAGCAGATGTTATTGCAAGTGTAGCAAAATGCTTGCGCTTCTAGTTCCGTCAGTGCAGCAATATCTAACAATTCCACAACACATACCTAATACACACAAATCTAAATGAAGAAATAGAATATGAATATATAAATATATGGATGAGCAATGACAGAGCGGCATAGGCTAAGATGCAATAGATAGTAAAGAATATAGTATATACATATGAGTAATGCAAGATATGGAAACATTATTAAAGTAGCATTTTTAAAGTGAGTAATGTTCCATTTATTAAAGTGGCCAATGATTTCAAGTCTGTATGTTGACAACAGCCTCTTTGTGCTAGTGATGGCTGTTTAACAGTCTGATGGCCTTGAGATAGAAGCTGTTTTTCAGTCTCTCGGTCCCAGCTTTGATGCACCTGTACTAACCTTGCCTTTTGGATGATAGCTTGGTGAACAGGCAGTGGCTCGGGTGGTTGTTGTCCTTGATGATCTTTTTGGCCTTCCTGTGACATCGGGTGCTGTAGGTGTCCTGGAGGGCAGGTAGTTTGCCCCCAGTGATGCGTTCTGCAGACCGCACCACCCTCAGGAGAGCCCTGCGGTTGTGGGCTGTGCAGTTGTTGTACCAAGCGGTGATACTGCCCGACAGGATGCTCTAAATTGTACATCTATAAAGGTTTGTGAGGCTGAAGAGCCTCCTGAGGGTGAAGAGTTGCTGATGCGCCTTCTTCACCACACTGTCTGTGTGGGTGGACCATTTCAGTTTGTCCATGATGTGTACGCCGAGGAACTTAAAACTTTCCACCTTCTTCACTGCTGTCCCGTCGATGTGGATGGGGGGGGGGGGATGCTCCCTCTGCTGTTTCCTGAAGTCCACGATCATCTTCTTTGTTTTGTTGACATTGAGTGAGAGGTTATTTTCCTGACACCACACTCTGAGAGCCCTCACCTCCCCCTTACAGGCTGTCTTATCATTGTTGGTAATCAAGCATACAGTGGTTGCTCAACTAAAAGTGTTGAGAGTATGCTGCTTGATTTAGAGGTAATTTGCTGTTTAGTACGGTACCCTGCGTCACCACTTCATTGCTCCAGACCAGCGCAAGGGGAGTTAGTGATTATGCTTTTGGGTCCCAAGGCGCTAATGTGTCTCTAACTGACAATGAATAGGCAACATAAACCAAATAGAAACTGATAATTGTGCACACTTCAAAATTGAATTTCAATTTACTGAATGACGAGGATGAGGATGAAGAAGGTGATTGAATTTAGAACAGAAGTGTAAGAATTACTGTTCCTCTGTCCTGCACGCAAACACCCGGAAAAATACACTTCTTTTTTTGTTACTAACTCGTCAGTATTACTTACTAAAACTGTTGTTACACTAAGGTTTTTAGTCTAAGAGAAACGAAAATGTTAAATTATATTCCTAAAATATATGTGTTGACTGAATATAAGCAAGTGGGGTCTGCTAAATACTGAAGTTGATAGCACAGTCATATAGCCTCGGCACCTACAGTTGAAGTCGGAAGTTTACATACACTTTAGGCAAATACATTTAAACTCAGTTTTTCACAATTCCTGACATTTAATCCTAGTAAAAATTCAGTGTCTTAGGTCAGTTAGGATCACCACTTTATTTTAAGAAAGTGAAATGTCAGAATAATAGTAGAGAGAATTATTGATTTATTTCAGCTTTTATTTCTTTCATCACATTCCCAGTGGGTGAGAAGTTTACATACACCCAATAAGTATTTGGTAGCATTGCCTTTAAATTGTTAACTTAACTTGGGTCAACCATTTCAGATAGCCTTCCACAAGATTCCCACAATAAGTTGGGTGAATTTTGGCCCATTCCTCCTGACAGAGCTGGTGTAACTGAGTCAGGTTTGTAGGCGTCCTTGCTCGCACACGCTTTTTCAATTCTGCCCACAAATGTTCTATAGGTTTGAGGTCAGGGCTTTGTGATGACCACTCCAATACCTTGACTTTGTTGTCCTAAAACCATTTTGCCACAACTTTGGAAGTACGCTTGGGGTCATTGTCAATTTGGAAGACCCATTTGCGACCAAGCTTTAACTTCCTGACTGAGGTCTTGAGATGTTTCTTCAATACATGCACATCATTTTCCTACTTCACGATGCCATCTATTTTGTGAAGTGCACCAGTCCCTCCTGCAGCAAAGCACCCACACAACATGATGCTGCCACCACCATGTTTCCCAGTTGGGATGGTGTTCTTCGGCTTGCAAGCCTCCCCCTTTTTCCTCCAAACATAACGACGGTCATTATTGCCAAACAATTCTATTTTTGTTTCATCAGACCAGAGGACATTTCTCCAAAAAGTACGATCTTTATCCCCATGTGCAATTGCAAACCGCAGTCTGGCATTTTTATGGCGGTTTTGGAGCAGTGACTTCTTCCTTGCTGAGCGGCCTTTCAGGTTATGTCGATATAGGACTTGTTTTACTGTGGATATAGATACTTTGGTACCTGTTTCCTTCAGCATCTTCACAAGGCCGTTTGATGTTGTTCTGAGATTGATTTGCACTTTTCGCACCAAAGTACATTTATCTCTAGGAGACAGAACGCGTCTCCTTCCTGAGCAGTATGACAGCTGCGTGGTCCAATGGTGTTTATACTTGCGCACTATTGTTTTTACAGTTAAACGTGGTACCTTTAGGCGTTTGGAAATTGCTCCCAAGGATGAACCAGACTTGTGGAGGTCTACAATTTATTTTCTGAGGTCTTGGCTGATTTCTTTTGATTTTCCCATGATGTCAAGCAAAGAGGCACTGAGTTTGAAGGTAGGCCTTGAAATACATCCTCAGGTACACCTCCAATTGACTCAAATGTCAATTAGCCTATCAGAAGCTTCTAAAGCCACGACATCATTTTCTGGAATTTTTCAAGCTGTTTAAAGGCACAGTCAACTTAGTGTATGTAAACTTCTGACCCACTAGAATTGTGATACAGTGAATTATAAGTGAAATAATCTGTCTGTAAACAATTGTTGGAAAATTACTTGTGTCATGCACAAAGTAGATGTCCTAAAAGACTTACCAAAACTATAGTTCGTTAACAAGAAATTTGTGGAGTGGTTGAAAAACTAGTTTTAATGACTCCAACCTAAGTGTATGTAAACTTCCGACATCAAATGTATATAAGTTGTTTTGGATGAAAATAAATAAGTACCAATATTATAATTATTATTAACCCTGTTTTTCACAAGCGTAGCAGGCTGTGAATTCTGCAAACAACGTTTCTAGCATGGGCTATTAGCAGGACAATACAGTGGGGAGAACAAGTATTTGATACACTGCCGATTTTGCAGGTTTTCCTACTTACAAAGCATGTAGAGGTCTGTAATTTTTATCATAGGTACACTTCAACTGTGAGAGACGGAATCTAAAACAAAAATCCAGAAAATCACATTGTATGATTTTTAAGTAATTTATTTGCATTTTATTGCATGACATAAGTATTTGATCACCTACCAACCAGTAAGAATTCCGGCTCTCACAGACCTGTTAGTTTTTCTTTAAGAAGCCCTCCTGTTCTCCACTCATTACCTGTATTAACTGCACCTGTTTGAACTCGTTACCTGTATAAAAGACACCTGTCCACACACTCAATCAAACAGACTCCAACCTCTCCACAATGGCCAAGACCAGAGAGCTGTGTAAGGACATCAGGGATAAATTGTAGACCTGTACAAGGCTGGGATGGGCTACAGGACAATAGGCAAGCAGCTTGGTGAGAAGGCAACAACTGTTGGCACAATTATTAGAAAATGGAAGAAGTTCAAGATGACGGTCAATCACCCTCGGTCTGGGGCTCCATGCAAGATCTCACCTCGTGGGGCATCAATGATCATGAGGAATGTGAGGGATCAGCCCAGAACTACACGGCAGGACCTGGTCAATGACCTGAAGAGAGCTGGGACCACAGTCTCAAAGAAAACCATTAGTAACACACTACGCCGTCATGGATTAAAATCCTGCAGCGCACGCAAGGTCCCCCTGCTCAAGCCAGCGCATGTCCAGGCCCGTCTGAAGTTTGCCAATGACCATCTGGATGATCCAGAGGAGGAATGGGAGAAGGTCATGTGGTCTGATGAGACAAAAATAGAGCTTTTTGCTCTAAACTCCACTCGCCGTGTTTGGAGGAATAGAAGGATGAGTACAACCCCAAGAACACCATCCCAACCGTGAAGCATGGAGGTGGAAACATCATTCTTTGGGGATGCTTTTCTGCAAAGGGGACAGGACGACTGCACCGTATTGAGGGGAGGATGGATGGGGCCATGTATCGCGAGATCTTGGCCAACAACCTCCTTCCCTCAGTAAGAGCATTGAAGATGGGTCGTGGCTGGGTCTTCCAGCATGACAACGACACGAAGCACACAGCCATGGCAACTAAGGAGTGGCTCCGTAAGAAGCATCTCAAGGTCCTGGAGTGGCCTAGCCAGTCTCCAGACCTGAACCCAATAGAAAATCTTTGGAGGGAGCTGAAAGTCCGTATTGCCCAGCGACAGCCCCGAAACCTGAAGGATCTGGAGAAGATCTGTAGGGAGGAGTGGGCCAAAATCCCTGCTGCAGTGTGTGCAAACCTAGTCAAGAACTACAGGAAACGTATGATCTCTGTAATTGCAAACAAAGGTTTCTGTACCAAATATTAAGTTCTGCTTTTCTGATGTATCAAATACTTATGTCATGCAATAAAATGCAAATTAATTACTTAAAAATCATACAATGTGATTTTCTGGATTTTTGTTTTAGATTCCGTCTCTCATAGTTGAAGTGTACCTATGATAAAAATTACAGACCTCTACATGCTTTGTAAGTAGGAAAACCTGCAAAATCGTCAGTGTATCAAATACTTGTTCTCCCCACTGTATATGTTGGTCATGTTAGTCATGGCTCCCGAGTGGCGCAGTAGTCTAAGGCACTGAATCTCAGTGCAAAAGGCATCACTACAGTCCCTGGCTCAAATCCAGGCTGTATCAAATCTGATTGGGAGTCCCATAGGGCAGTGCACAATTTGCCCAGAGTCATTCAGGCTAGGGGAGGGTTTGGCCCGCCAGGATGTCCTTGTCCAAAAAATAGAGGGAGAGAAGCTTTTGGTTTCTCTCCCTCTAAAAACAGAAATAAATATTTTGGCCTTTATAAATATTACTTTGGCCTTTATTCAGATTACAACCGCTGACTTTCGGTCATTAGAAAATTAAATAATCTCAAATATCGTTATTTTTTAAACAAGGACTTGAAAATGAGATCGTGAACTCTGCAAACAACGTTTCCAGTCCGAGAATGAGAATGGTAAATGACTGTAATTATTAAATTCGTTCAATACATTGGAATGCAAAATAAGCCGTTAAGAGCCAGAGCGGAGAGGATCACCAAAACTAAAGGTATTTTGTTTCGGTGCATTTTCTTAAAAAAAATGATATAGCCATCAATGTGTAGGCATACTGTGTAATAAAATACACAATTGCATACTAAAAACTTAAATGTGTTTTTGCAGAGCATACAACCATGCCGACAACCATACGTGGACAAAGGGCTGGACAACGAGCCGCACCGAAAAAACGCATGGTTCCACAGAATACCAACTGGGAGGGATCCCGAGGCAAATGTGGCTTCTTCATCAACATCTTAATGCTTTCATTAATAAAATAATGATACAAATACTCTCACCAGCTTTGATCCATGCCTGGGCCTTCAGGACGCAAATGTCTCTGTTTGTCAGACGAATCATTGGGTCGAAACTACACTATAGTACAAAACAAGAGAACACACATGGCTAATGTTTTGAAAAAAAAAAATATATATATATGTGTATATGTATATGTGTATATATATTGGTCATGGCTCCCGAGTGGTGCAGCGGTCTAAGGCACTGCATCTCAGTGAACAGGCGTTACTATAGTCCCTGGTTCGAATCGAGGCTGTATCACATCCGGCCGTGATTGGGAGTCCCAAACATTTGGCCCAGCGTCATCTGGATTTTGTCGGGGTAGGCTGTCATTGTAAATAAGAATTTGTTCTTAACTGACTTGCCGAGTTAATAAGTAAAGGTTAAATCTTTTTTTGTTGTTGCAAATTTGTAATGTGTTTTGTTTGGTAAATTGTTTTGTAAATATTAATTCACATTTGTGGTGCCACTAAATAAACAATGAAAAATACAATATTTTTTTTGTCTTCTTGATCAGAACTGGACTGTAGTATATTAATTTTTATTTTTGTGTTACTACTCGTCAGTATTACTTAGTATAACAACAGTTTAAGTAAGGGTTTTATTCTAAGAGAAACTAAAATGAACGCGATACCATGTACAGTATTATAGTCACTAAAAGGAAAAATATTACCACCGTCTCTTGTGTCATTTTCCTTTCATAATGCATCCTTATTTACAAAGCGATTATTATTATTAGATTTTCTCACAGCACACATTTGGAAATCCCAAACTCTAAAAGTAATTGGAAAGGTAGATAGAAATGATTTGTAACTACAATTATTGTGGTTACAATAAAGAATGTAAACAAGATGCTGTGTTTTTATTGACAGTAGTGATGGACAGCTGGAGGCATTTTGAAAACCGGTTTTCACAAGTGCACTGTAGTACTGTAGTAGGACTCTTCATAGCCCGGCTACAGTAGGTGTGAAAATCCCCAATTCGCTATGTATTCAATGCTTAAGTACTCTAAAGTGTTACATTTCGAACTCAAGGCCTCATGCAAGTGCAAAACGTCGGAGAGCCAGAAGAGATTGCAAAATAGTTAGGAAGAGATTCCATGGCACATGGTTTACGAATTGACACGCAACTCTTCATAGCCCAGCTGCTGTAGGTGTGAAAATACCAATTTGGCCCTAACAGTTCTTCTTCAACATCTTTCCACTTTCAATAATAAAATAATGAGAAAAAAGACATTCAAAATGGAGATGTTTATTTAAACTACATTTCAGTTGCACTTCCCCCCAGTACCATGATCACGGGTAAAACCTTGCTGAGATGATCAATGTATTTGTTGCATCATCAATTTCTCAAGCCAAAACGTCTTGATGGCCTTCACCAGTTCATCTTTGCTTGTAGGCTTGGCAGAGTTATTAATGGTTTCAGTTGATGCCAAACAAGTTCGATGGGGTTTAAATCAGGGTAACTACATGTAGAGATGAAAAAAATATTTTTAGATATACTCTAGGTCTATCGTAGGTGTTGTATGTCTTTTATTAATTTGTTTATATTTATTTTACTACATAAACGTCTACTTACTCTGCTGGCGTCTTGACACAGTTTATGCCCTCATTTGCAATGCAAACCCGGGCGGCAGTGTGTTTTGGGTCATTGTCTGCATTTGGAAAAGAAAAAAAGACATTTAGCCTAACAGCCAACATTAGGTACTAGTTTGAGAAACAGACGCCTCACAAGTGCTACACTGGCAGCTTCAATAAATAGTACCCACAAAACACCAGTCTCAACGTCAACAGTGAAGAGGCAACTCCGGAATGCTGGCCTTCTAGGCAGAGTTCCTCTGTCCAGTGTCTGTGTTCTTTGTTCCATTTTAATCTTTTATTTTTATTAGCCAGTTTGAGATATGGCTTTTTCTTTGTAATTCTGCCTAGAAGGCCAGCATCCCAGAGTCGCCTCTTCACTGTTGACGTTGAGAATGGTGTTTGTGAGACGTCTGTTTCTCAAACTAGACATTCTAATGTACTTGTCCTCTTGCTCAGTTGTGCACCGGGGCCTCCCACTCCTCTTTCTATTCTGGTTAGAGCCAGTTTGCGCTGTTCTGTGAAGGGAGTAATATACAACGTTGTACGAGATCTTCAGTTTCTTGGTAATTTCTCGCATGGAATAGCCTTAATTTCTCAGAACAAGAATAGACTGATGAGTTTCAGAAGAAAGTTATTTGAGCCTGTAATCGAACCCACAAATGCTGATGCTCCAGATACTCAACTAGTCTAAAGAAGGACAGTTTTATTGCTTCTTTAATCAGAATAACAGTTTCTAGCATAATTGCAAAAGGGTTTTCTAATGAACAATTAGCCTTTTAAAATGATAAACTTGGATTAGCTAACACAACGTGCCATTGGAACACAGGAGTGATGGTTGCTGATAATGGGCCTCTGTACACCTATGGAGATATTCCATTAAAAATCAGCCGTTTCCAACTACAATAGTCATTTACAACATTAACAATGTCTACACTGTATTTCTGATCAATTTGATGTTATTTTATCGGACAAAAAATTTGCTTTTATTTCAAAAACATGGACATTTCTAAGTGGCACCAAACTTTTGAACGGTAATGTATATACATATAAAATGTCTTACCGAGCCTTTCCATAAGTCCACGCAAGTTTCTTCAACTGTCTTCTGACTGTGATTAGAGTGATGTAGATGTTGTGCTGTGATGCCAGCAGATTACAAATGGCCTTAGCCAAGCGCTCATCTTCATCCATTAGTGAGTCGATCGCTTGAATAGTCTTGCTGGAAACGGAATAAAATGTAAAAATGTGTAGCATACAGTAAATACCAGCAGTCGCATTCTTAGGCCTAATTTACAGTATTGTAGCCTTCTGTACCTGTTCATATTCCTGGGTTTTTGTGTTCATAGCCAATTTGAGTAAGACCTTTAAACAGGTTGATATTCACCAGGACGCAGGAAGGATTACCTGACTTAGTACTCAGAGCATGCGTTGACCAGCTGGCAAGTGTCTTCACTGACATTTTCAACCTCTCCCTGACCCAATCTGCAATACCTACATGTTTCAAGCAGACCACCATAGTCCCTGTTATGTACCTCCATGTTATTTTAATAGAAACGTCCTTGTTTTGTAAAGAAAAGCGTATTTTTTGTCTCTCAAAATAACATAAAATTTATCAGAAATACAGTGTAGAAATACAGAAATACAGTCCAGCTACAATAGTCATTTACAACATTAACAATGTCTACACTGTATTTCTGACCAATTCAATGTCATTTTAATGGACAAAAAAATACACTTTTCTTTCAAAAACAAATACATTTCTAAGTGACCCCAAACTTTTGAACGGTATTGTATATATAAAGAAGGGAGTTATGTACAAAATTAGAAAATGTGTAGGAGCTGTTGGTCTGTTTTGCCCCTTAAAACATTGCCAGTTGAGTGTCACTGAGCCTTTCGTGGTGTGTGTGTTGCGTTGGGTAATGTAACTTCTGCAATATTGCACAAGCTTTTTCTACTCTTTACTAGATGTGTTTTTATGTGGTGCAATACAAGTTTTTCTGTGCTATGCTTTTTTGGACACACTACAGAGCCCCTTAAACGAACCAGAAAATTGGGGCTAGATCGCTTCCCAATCCCAATGCTACAGGCATATCAAATCTCCTTAGCCTCCACCATCCTACATCCATCCCTCCCTGGGGGCACTGCTTCACCATTCCACTGCAGCCCAAACAGTCACAGTGAATTTGCCACGACAAAAATTGGGGCAGAGTCCCCTCCGAGTCGTGGAAACAGGATTACAAGATTTGAGCTAATTTATCTCGCCCGCGCGACCTGAGACAACTCTGATCCAATCACGGTGTCACACTCAGAATACAACAAAGGTCATGACCAGGGCCCCTCTGGCGGGGGCTGTCACCAGCCCCACCGAGGTGGCTGCTAGACTGGCACTGGGGCTGCATCAGTGTGATCCTGTTTAACCCTGACACCCTGCAGGGTGTGCATGTTTGCCTGCCTGCCAGTGAGGCTGTGCCTGCCACCCAGGTGCAGGGAGATAGACAGATGAACAGAGAGGAAAGAGGAGAGTAGGCTGTGTGCTAGCCACATGAAGGCAGGTCTCATTAAATAGCAGGGTGATTTATAGGTATGGCTCAGCAGGTTTCACACACACACACACACACACACACACACACACACACACACACACACACACACACACACACACACACACACACACACATACGCAGACACACACACATATGCACAAATAGTCTAGTTACTGTAAACACGTACACACAATTACATGCACAATCACACACTTTTTCACATGCTGCACTTCCTTGCATGTGTATATATACTGAACAAAAATATAAATGCAACATGTAAAGTGTTGGTCCCTGTAATTCATGAGCAGAAATAAAAGATCCCAGAAATGTTTCATACACACAAAAAGCGTATTTCTCTCGAATTTTGTGCACAAATGTGTTTATATTCCTGTAAGTGAGCATTTCTCCTTTGCCAAGATAATTCATCCACCTGACAGGTGTGGCATAAAAAAGCTAATTAAACAGCATGATCAATAAACAGGTGGACCTTGTGCTGGGGACAATAAAAGACCACTCTAAAATGTGCAGTTTTTCCACACAGCACAATGTCACAGATGTCTCAAGTTTTGAGGGAGCTTGAAATTGGCATGCTGACTGCAGGACTGTCCACCAGAGCTGCTGCCAGATAATTTAATGTCCGACGTCGTTTTAGAAAATTTGGCAGTACGTCCAACTGGCATCACAACCACAGACCACGTGTAACCACGCTAGCCCAGGACCTCCACATCCGGCTTCTTCACCTGCGGGATCGTCTGAGACCAGCCACCAGGACAGCTGATGAAACTGAGGAGTATTCTGTCTGTAATAAAGCCCTTTTGTGAAGAAAAACTAATTTTGATTGGCTGGGCCTGTCTCTCCAGTGAGTGAGCCTATGCCCTCCCAGGCCCACCCATGGCTGCGCCCCTGCCAAGTAAAGTGAAATCCATAGATTAGGGCCTAATACATTTATTTAACCCTTGTGTTGTCTTAATGGTCAAAAATGATCCACCACTATGTTTAACAGCAGAGAAAACCCCCTAAATGATATTTTTTCAACTTGAAATTTGATGACTTTTCCTAGAGTGGCCCCAACGTTAGAAAAAGTGAAACATTGCCTTTGTTCATGTTTCCATGAAAGCTGTACACCACCAGGATACAAAGATTGTCTTGGGGTTTTGACCCGGCAGTTATAAAATCATTTACACACCACAAAAACACACACACACACACACACACACACACACACACACACACACACACACACACACACACACACACACACACACACACACACACACACACACACACACACACACACACACACACACACACACACACACACACACACACACACACACACACACACACAATGAGAAATTGAGACTGTGTGCTACTGATTGAACTCAGACCAAACAAAAACGTTCTAGTGCATCTCCCCTCCACGACCCCTCCACGACCCCACACATGACTCAAGAATGCTACGATTTGATAACCGTGAGTCAAGACCTGCAAGACGTGCGAGAGACAAACTGGTTGCACAGAGTCAGGACAAGGTGAAGGGTCAGCGGCAGAACAGGGAGAGCAGGTTAGGCCTACTAAGGCTATGTCTCTTTTAGAGGACAGAAGAGCCAAGCATAGCAATAGGTAGGCTAATGTATTTTTAAAAAACAATGTCATACAATATGATAATCAATCTCAGAGCACAATAAATACATGAGTGAATAAATAGATACATGATAAGTAACGGGTTATTTGGTTTGTCCCTGTCTCTTGCATATTTTTTACCAACACAAAATGCTCTTTGATTATTTGTCTACAGATCATAATGTTATCTCCTATTGTTAGTAATGACTGTTTCTGTTTTGCAGGCCCAACCACATACACACACTGTGAGACAGGACATCAAACAGCATATTTTGTTCTTTCCAAGACTGTCAAACCATTATTTCAGGATGAGGGGGGATGTGGACCGAGAGTACCTCAGTCCAGATCTTAATATGTTCCACATGTACAGGCTCTACAAAGATAAGAACACCATGGCGAAGGCAACATTCTGGCTTTAGTGGGACATTTTCACTCAGCAGAATAATCACATGTTATAGATTCTACAAAAAACTGTCATCGGTAGCCACGGAATAGGAGAGGGAAAAGGTTTTGGCTGAGAGTGAGCTGCACCACAGGAAAGCTGAGAAGGCATACTCATAGCTCCAAAATGACACAGAGTGGGCAAAGCCAACAGTGACTGCCATGCTAGATTTGCAGGGCGTGATGAACACACCTAGCCTAACTCACGCCAACGTCTACTACCAAAGGCAGCTATCAATCTACAACCTTTGCGTTCAAGACTTAGGAACAGAGGAGCCTGAAACTATGTGCGTCTGGCATGAAGAAGTTTGCGACACAAACAACAACACAGAGTTACACATGGCATAAACAAAAGTAGATTAGGGAGGTAGGGCAATACATAGACCATAGTGGCGAAGTAATTACAATTTAGCAATTAAACATTGGAGTGATAGATGTGCAAAAGATGAATGTGCAAGTAGAGATACTGGGGTGCAAAGGAGCAAAAAAATAAATAACAATATGGAGATGAGGTAGTTGGATGGGCTATTTACAGATGGGCTGTGTACAGGCGCAATGATCTGTGAGCTGCTCTGACAGCTGATGTTTAAAGTTCATGAGGGAGATATGAGTCTCCAGCTTCAGTGATTTTTGCAATTCGTTCCAGTCATTGGCAGCAGACAACTGTAAGGAAAAGCAGCCAAAGGAGGAATAGGCTTTGGGGGTGACCAGTGAAATATACCTGCTGGAGCGGCGTGTGCTACGGGTGGGTGCTGCTATGGTGACCAGTGAGCTGAGATAAGGCGGGGCTTTACCTAGCTAAGACTTATACAGTGGGGCAAAAAAGTGTTTAGTGAGCCACCAATTGTGCAAGTTCTCCCACTTAAAAAGATGAGAGAGGCCTGTAATTGTCATCATAGGTACACTTCAACTATGACAGAGAAAATTAGAAAAAGAAATCCAGAAAATCACATTGTAGGATTTTTAATGAATTTATTTGCAAATTATGGTGGAAAATAAGTATTTGGTCACCTACAAACAAGCAAGATTTCTGGCTCTCACAGACCTGTAACTTCTTCTTTAAGAGGCTCCTCTGTCCTCCACTCGTTACCTGTATTAATGGCACCTGTTTGAACTTGTTATCAGTATAAAAGACACCTGTCCACAACCTCAAACAGTCACACTCCAAACCCCACTATGGCCAAGACCAAAGAGCTGTCAAAGGACACCAGAAACAAAATTGTAGACCTGCACCAGGCTGGGAAGACTGAATCTGCAATAGGTAAGCAGCTTGGTTTGAAGAAATCAACTGTGGGAGCAATTATTAGGAAATGGAAGACATACAAGACCACTGATAATCTCCCTCGATCTGGGGCTCCACGCAAGATCTCATCCCGTGGGGTCAAAATGATCACAAGAACGGTGAGCAAAAATCCCAGAACCACACGGGGGGACCTAGTGAATGACCTGCAGAGACCTGGGACCAAAGTAACAAAGCCTACCATCAGTAACACACTACGCCGCCAGGGACTCAAATCCTGCAGTGCCAGACGTGTCCCCCTGCTTAAGCCAGTACATGTCCAGGCCCGTCTGAAGTTTGCTAGAGAGCATTTGGATGATCCAGAAGAAGATTGGGAGAATGTCATATGGTCAGATGAAACCAAAATAGAACTTTTTGGTAAAAACTCAACTCGTCGTGTTTGGAGGACAAAGAATGCTGAGTTGCATCCAAAGAACACCATACCTACTGTGAAGCATGGGGGTGGAAACATCATGCTTTGGGGCTGTTTTTCTGCAAAGGGACCAGGACGACTGATCCGTGTAAAGGAAAGAATGAATGGGGCCATGTATCGTGAGATTTTGAGTGAAAACCTCCTTCCATCAGCAAGGGCATTGAAGATGAAACGTGGCTGGGTCTTTCAGCATGACAATGATCCCAAACACACCGCCCGGGCAACGAAGGAGTGGCCTAGCGAGTCTCCAGATCTCAACCCCATAGAACATCTTTGAAGGGAGCTGAAAGTCCGTGTTGCCCAGCAACAGCCCCAAAACATCACTGCTCTAGAGGAGATCTGCATGGAGGAATGGGCCAAAATACCAGCAACAGTGTGTGAAAACCTTGTGAAGACTTACAGAAAACGTTTGACCTCTGTCATTGACAACAAAGGGTATATAACAAAGTATTGAGATAAACTTTTGTTATTGACCAAATACTTATTTTCCACCATAATTTGCAAATAAATAAATTAAAAATCCTAAAACGTGATTTTCTGGAATTTTTTTTCTCATTTTGTCTGTCATAGTTGAAGTGTACCTATGATGAAAATTAAGTGGGAGAACTTGCACAATTGGTGGCTGACTAAATACTTTTTTGCCCCACTGTAGATGACCTGGAGCCAGTGGGTTTGGCGATGAATATGAAGCGAGGGCCAGCCAACGAGAGCATACAGGTCGCAGTGGTGGGTAGTATATGGGGCTTTGGTGACAAAATGGATGGCACTGTGATAGACTACATCCAATTTGCTGAGTAGAGTGTTGGAGGCTATTTTGCCGAAGTCAAGGATTGGTAGGATGGTCAGTTTTACGAGGATATGTTTGGCAGCATGAGTGAAGGATGCTTTGTTGCGAAATAGGAAGCTGATTCAAGATTAATTTTGGATTGGAGATGCTTAATGTGAGTCTGGAAGGAGAGTTTACAGTCTAACCAGACACCTAGGTATTTGTAATTGTCCATATATTCTAAGTCAGAACCATCCAGAGTAGTGATGTTGGACAGGCAGGCAGGTGCGGCAACGATCGGTTGAAGAGCATGCATTTAGTTTTACTTGCATTTAAAAGCAGTTGGAGGCCACGGAAGGAGAGTTGTATGGCATTGAAGCTCATCTGGAGGTTAGTTAACACAGTGTCCAAAGAAGGGCCAGAGGTATACAGAATGGTGTCGTCTGTGTAGAGGTAGATCAGAGAATCACCAGCAGCAAGAGCAACATCATTGATGTATACAGAGAAAATAGTCGTCCCGAGAATTGAACCCTGTGGCACCCTCATAGAGACTGCCAGAGGTCCGGACAGCTGGCCTTCTGATTTGAAACACTGAACAATGTCTGAGAAGTAGTTGGTGAACCAGGCAAGGCAGTCATTTGAGAAACCAAGGCTGTAGAGTCTGCCGATAAGAATGTGGTGAAAGACAGAGTCGAAAGCCTTGGCCAGGTCGATGAATACGGCTGTACAGTATTGTCTTTTATTGATGGCGGTTATGATATCATTTAGGACCTTAAGCATGGCTGAGGTGCACCCATGACCAGCTTGGAAACCAGATTGCATAGCGGAGAAGGTAAGTTGGGATTCGAAATGGTCGGTGATCTGTTTGTTAACTTGGCTTTCGAAGACCTTAGAAAGGCAGGGTAGGATAGATATAGGTCTGTATCAGTTTGGGTCTAGATTTCCCCCCCCCCTTTGAAGAGGGGGATGACCGCGGCAGCTTTCCAAACTTTGGGGATCTCAGACGATACGAAAGAGAGGTTGAACAGGCTAGTAATAGGGGTGCAACAATTGGGCCAGATCATTTTAGAAAGAGAGGGTCCAGATTGTCTAGCCCAGTTGATTTGTTGGGGTCCTTGCAGAACATCAGCTCTCAGAATTTGGGTGAAGGAGAAGTGGGGGAGGTTTGGGGGGGATGCAGGGCTGTTGACTGAGGTAGGGGTAGCCAGGTGGAAAGCATGGCCAGCCGTAGAAAAATGCTAGTTGAAATTCTCTATTATCGTGGATTTATTGGTAGTGACAGTGTCTCCTGGCCTCAGTGCAGTGGGAAGCTGGGAGGAGGTGCTCTTTTTCTCCATGGACTTTACAGTGTCCCAAAACTTTTTGGAGTTTGTGCTACAGGATGTAAATTTCTGTTTGAAAAAGCTAGCCTCTGCTTTCCTAACTGACTTTGATATTGGTTCCTAACTTCCCTGAAAAGTTGCATATCGCGGAGGCTATTCGATGCTAATGCAGTACGCCACAGGATGTTTTTCTGCTGGTCAAGGGCAGTCAGGTCTGGAGTGAACCAAGGGCTATATCTGTTCCTGGTTCTACATTTTTTTGAATGGGGCATGCTTATTTAAGATGGTGAGGAAAGCACTTTTAAAGAATAACCAGGCATCCTCTACTGACGGAATGAGGTCAATATCCTTCCAGGATACCCGGGCCAGGTTGATTAGAAAGGTCTGCCCGCTGAAGTGTTTTAGGGAGCGTTTGACAGTGATGAGGGGTGGTTGTTTGACCGCAGACCTATTACAGATACAGGCAATGAGGCAGTGATCGCTGAGATCCTGGTTGAAGACAGCAGAGGTGTATTTAGAGGGCAGGCTGGTCAGGATGATATCTATGAGGGTGCCCGTGTTTACGGATTGGGGTTGTACCTGGTATGTTCATTGATAATTTGTGTGAGATTGAGGGCATCTATCTTAGATTGTAGGATGGCCAGGGGGTTAAGCATGTCCCAGTTTAGGTCACCTAACAGTATGATCTCTGAAGATAGATGGGGGGCAATCAATTCACATATGGTGTCCAGGGCACAGCTGAGGGCAACGGTGAGATACTTTTTTCTAGAATTGTGGAGTTTTAGAGGTAGAAGCTTAAATTGTTTGGGCAAAGACCTGGATAGTATGACAGAACTCTGCAGGCTATCTCTGCAGTAGATTGCAACTCCACCCTCTTTGGCAGTTCTATCTTGTCGGAAAATGTTATAGTTAGGGATGGACATTTCTGGATTTTTGTTGGCCTTCCTAAGCCAGGATTCAGACACGGCTAGGACACCCGGGTTGGCAGAGTGTGCTAAAGCAGTGAGTAAAACAAACTTAGGGAGGAGGCTTCTAATGCATGAAACCAAGGCTTTTACGGTTAAAGAAGTCAACCAATGAGAGCGCCTGGGGAATGGGAGTGGAACTATTCGCTGCAGGGTCTAACCTCTACATCACCAGAGGAACAGAGAAGGAGTAGGATGAGGGTACGGCTAAAGGCTATAAGAACTGGTCGTCTAGTGCGTTCGGAACAGAGAGTAAAAGGAGCAGGTTTCTGGGTGCGGAAGAATAGATTTAAGGCATAATGTACAGACAAGGATATGGTAGGATGTGAAGCCAGTGGAGGCAAACCTGGGTATTGAATGACAATGAGAGAGGTTTTGTCTCTAGAGACATAATTTATGGCGAAAGCAAACAATGCTATTTTCTGAGTATAGCACCCCAGCTAACAATCACAGACCATCATATTTCAACCCTCCCGGCGTGACACAAAACGCATAAACAAAGATATATTTCATGCCTTACCTTTAACGAGCTTCTTCTGTTGGCACTTCAATATATCCCATAAACATCACAAATGGTCCTTTTGTTCGATTAATTCCGTCGATATATATCCAAAATGTCCATTTATTTGGCGCGTTTGATCCAGAAAAACACCGGTTCCAACTTGCACAACGTGACTACAAAATATCTCAAAAGTTACCTGTAAGCTTTGTCCAAACATTTCAAACTACTTTTGTAATACAACTTTAGGTATTTTTTTAACGTAAATAATCAATAAAATTGAAGACGGGATGATCTGTGTTCAATACCGGAGGAAAACAATGTGTAGCATGCTTTCTGGCCACGCGCCTCTAACAAACAGTACACTTCACTGTAGCCTCATTCTGAACATGGCTACTTCTTCATTTCTCAAAGGAAAAACCTCAACCAATTTCTAAAGACTGTTGACATCCAGTGGAAGCGATAGGAACTGCAGGAAGGTCCCTTAGAAATCTGGATTCCCAATGAAAATCGCTAGTGTGCTTTCTCAACTCATTGGGTTACTTCTCGCAAGTGGAACAAACGTTCATGCTGTCTGGGTACTCTTTTCTTCCCTGTGATCAGTCCTTTGCTGTCATTGAGAACCAACGCAAGGTTTCAGAACGTCATACCCACGATGATTTCGTAAAAACAACTTTAATATCATTCAAATGATTGGTGAAGACTTCAGGCAACTCCCAGATTCTGTCTTCAAGTGACCAGTTGGACTACACAGCACCTCATTGATGTGGCTCAAACTCTCAGGTACTTTACAACAAATCCCTCTCTTTCTCTCTCGCTGTTTGTCTGTCTTTTAGAGTGGTTCCCTAATCCCAGCACACTATTTTACACCAAAAGTGATGGTAGAATTGTATCATTAATATTGTTCCTTTATAATTTCATCTGATGATCCTTGGAACATACACACCAGGCAGAACTACAGCCAGTATGAGGGATGGAAGTCCTGGTCTGTCTGCAAGCTAAAGCATGGAGCTAGACCTCAAGCTCCCTCATTCGCAAGCCACTACCCCAGGGCCCATGAGTCTGCTCTTCCAGTAAAGAAAGAAAAATACAGAGATCTGATGACCATGCTGGACTACCTGCCAGCTGCTGCATGTATTTTTTATGAGTCACTAGAATGTGAAGCTTCCACAGAGAAATAGGCAAGCCCAGGTTGTAGAATCGTGTGTGTATTACCTTCTACAGTGACAGT
The DNA here is from genome assembly GCF_045679555.1 of Salvelinus alpinus. NCBI lineage: Eukaryota > Metazoa > Chordata > Actinopteri > Salmoniformes > Salmonidae > Salvelinus > Salvelinus alpinus. Next base: position 5,700,105 of record NC_092102.1, read on the forward strand.
GTGTTTAGCCAACCTTCATGTAACATTCTATCGCCATAGCAGAGGTCCACATTCATTCCTAATCTGTTGCATTGGTATAGGCAAACTTGCCTTTCAAGCCCTCAACTTGTCATTCTTTGACAAGACTAAGTCTTGTTCAATGTATACTACCTGTCAAAAGTTTTAGAACGGTGTATACACTGAGCCTGAAATGGGATACTTGTTATCTGGCCATTGGCCCAATTTTACTGCAAGGAATTCTAATTTGTCAACCACGGGCTAGGGTTGGGTTATAAATTACATTCTGTCACTTTGTTCTGTGGAGAATCATTGAGGACAGGGAAGAATGAACATATGCCATCTAATTCCCAGCATAACATCTATGATTTGTTCTCTTTGTATAAACCAATTTTTCACAGCCTGATTTGCTTTGGGGTCTGTGTTATTGAAGAATAACATCAACTGGGCTCCCGAGTGGTGCAGTGGTCTCAGGCACTGCATCTCAGTGCAAGAGGCATCACTACAGTCACTGGTTCAAATCCAGGCTGTATCACATCCAGCCGTGATTGGGAGTCCCATAGAGTGGAGCACAATTTTCCCAGCATCGTCCAGGTTTGGCCCTGTAAATAAGATTTTTTTCTTAACTGACTTGCCTAGTTAAATAAAATAAAAGTGCTAACAGGTACTTCAACAAAATACTCAGTAAAAGGTCTGAATACTTATGTAAATGTGATATTTCAGTTATTTATTTGTAATAAATTTGCAAAAATGTTTAAAAAAGTGTTTTTGCTTTTTTTTTTTTTTTTTTGCTTTGTCATTATGGGATATTGTGTGTAGATTGATGAGAGAAAAAAAACAACTTAATACATTTTAGAATAAGACTGTAACATAACAAAATGTGGAAAAAGTCAAGGGTCTGAATACTTTCTGAAGGCACTGTAGGTGTGTTAACTGTGATAAAGGTGCTGGATTATGAGCTGTCTTGTTTGCTAAATTATCAAATGAAGTATACAGTGGCATGGTGCATATAGCCATAGAAGCACAGTGACATATGCCTCAATGCGGTCATATTCGTGGTTTATTGGGGGGTGTGGCTTCCAGTTAGTTATTTTTGGGCTCCCATGAGATTGAATGTCATTCCAGTGCACTGCTAGCTATGAATAATATCTGATTGTGTTTGACTGGCTCTCCAGTGGGTGTAAGTCGGCCTACACTTTCAACCTTTTGAAAAAAAAAAAAAAAAAAAGAGAAAAAAGTTGAAAAGGTTGGAAGCGGCGCAGGTCCTAATCCAGGTACTTGTCATCTCCCGTCTGGATTACTGCAACTCGCTGTTGGCTGGGCTCCCTGCCTGTGCCATTAAACCCCTACAACTCATCCAGAACGCCGCAGCCCGTCTGGTGTTCAACTTTCCCAAGTTCTCTCACGTCACCCCGCTCCTCCGCTCTCTCCACTGGCTTCCAGTTGAAGCTCGCATCCGCTACAAGACCATGGTGCTTGCCTACGGAGCTGTGAGGGGAACGGCACCTCCGTACCTTCAGGCTCTGATCAGGCCCTACACCCAAACAAGGGCACTGCGTTCATCCACCTCTGGCCTGCTCGCCTCCCTACCTCTGAGGAAGTACAGTTCCCGCTCAGCCCAGTCAAAACTGTTCGCTGCTCTGGCACCCCAATGGTGGAACAAACTCCCTCACGACGCCAGGTCAGCGGAGTCAATCACCACCTTCCGGAGACACCTGAAACCCCACCTCTTTAAGGAATACCTAGGATAGGATAAAGTAATCCTTCTAACCCCCCCCCTTAAAAGAGTTAGATGCACTATTGTAAAGTGGTTGTTCCACTGGATATCATAAGGTGAATGCACCAATTTGTAAGTCGCTCTGGATAAGAGCGTCTGCTAAATGACTTAAATGTAAATGTAAATGTACACCGCTGACTTACATCCATTGTCATGATCCAATCAGTCCTTTAAAATCATTGGCAGCTTGCAATACATTATTCTCTTTTCATAAAGAAGATAAGATGCAATCTTGTATAAGCATATATTTGCTGCAACAATCTGTTCCAAAGCTATCACTCCATGATAATTTACATTTCAATCTATTCTGCAGAGGAACTAATTGTATTCTGAAGCACATGTTATGTTGTAATGGCTCATATACTTTAACCTTTCTGCATGCAGTTCCCACCTACTGTACATCCTCAACCATTAGTTATTTCCAAAATTTTTGGCACACATTCTCTTTCACAGTGTTTTTCTTTAATCGTGGCAATTCGGCAAAGCCATGAGGGATCATTCACATAAAACAGTGGCTCTCTTTTTTATTAGCTTGGTATACGTAAGATTAACTTCTTTCCATTTTTAGAGATTTTCTTCAAAATCCAGGTGAGTGCACAGGATGTAATTTAGGTAAAATTCCAGTTTCCGAGAAGTGACATGATAATTTCATGGTATTTCACATTTTGTAAAAATCTGGCCTTAGATTAATCAGATTCATCCTGCTTCTCCCTATTGGCCCTTGTCTGACAGACAAAAGTGTTGATGGTTGGGTGTTTCAAATGTGTTTGTCCTCTGGTCCATAGCATTCCTACCAGACATATTAATCAGAGCCGTTCCGCTCAGAGGCATATTGTGATACACACAATACAAGCTCCCATTCCATCACAAAGTGCTCCCTGAGCTGCTCAAGTCTTCTCACCGAATGAATGACACAGACAGATATGCATATTAAATAAATGTGTGTCTGTATCTAGTCTGCTGGGGGGGGCTGTTCTGAAGTGAATCTAAGCAAAACAGGTGAGACTTGAACAGAGCTCCAAGCCATTGCCTACCTATACAGTAACCACATGCTAAATGTCATATGTAATTGTTACATTTTCAAACGGGCAGCAATTTAAATACGCTTTTTTACATTATGAAGAGTTACTGTCCTTCGCCTCTAGTGCGAATCAAAGCAAAAGAGGTGGGAATTGAATGGAGATCCAAGCCATTGCCTAGCTTCGATGTTATCACATGCTAAATTATGAAACGTGTAGCAATTTAGAGTAGCTTGTTAGCTAGTTGGTCGACACGACTATGCTGAGCTTGCGGAAGGCAACAGCACAACGCAAGGGGTTAACATTAACACTAATGGTTGATACAGCCATTGTCTTAACTTGACATGATGTCCATTGTTTTCTGACATAGTAAACATAGTGAGGTCTACACATCGCTTGTGTCATGATGAAAATGTGTCTGTCACAGCAAGTGTCTTGTATTTGTCATGTTCAAAACATGATTATTCTGATAACTGTGGGACCTTGTCAGCAAACGAGTGGCCAAATGCTTCATGGTTCAAAATACACAGTTCTGTGTGAAAATATATGTTATTTTTAAGATGGCTTAGTGATTTGAAGGGCTTGTGCAGATTGAAAAAATAGACAAATGCCTCCTCTGTTACACACTAAAACGTACATTTTATTTTAGAAACCCCCTATAAGAGGGGTAATTAAGCCGCTGAGCTAAAAGAAAATGCAAAGATAATAAATGAAGAAAGAGTTGTTAAAGCTAAGTCATTATCTTGGTATCTGGAAACACAAGTAGGATTTAGGAAATATGCTTAATTGCATTTTGTGCCCTTACACGGTAACACTGCGGGTATAATTGATTGTGGTGTAGTTATAACAGGTCGTAATGCTTTGTGAGACTTTTCATGAGCATGCAGCCTATGTCCTATAATCATATCATTAGGATCCTCACTAAATACCAGCCATTTTGAGTCAGTTTAAATGTAAATACAGAGAGAGGCGTTTTAAGACTTATTATAAGACATCATAAAGGCTTACACATGCTTATATCAAGTTCTAAAACATTAGTAAAGGGTTATCACACTCATGAAGGTTATGTCATATTATAAACTGAGTAGTTCGAGCCCTGCCATACCACGGGTATGACAAAACCATTGGTAACTATTTTATAATAGCTATAAGAACAGCCTTTAGCCATGGTATATTGGCCATATACCACACCCCCTTGTGCCTTATTGCTTAAACATAACATGGCCACCATGAAACATGTCCGTTGCACTTCATGAGCTACCTGTTATTAATGCATTATGAATATTTCCGCCGTGCATTATAACACTTGCTATAACAGCTCGCAGATCATTTTCATAAATATAAATGACTAAAGGCTTAAGATGCATTCATTAAGCATTACAGATGTGGTATTATACATTATAACGGATACATAATAGCTCTTTACTCCCTACAATAGACGGTAGAAATGCTTAAATACATGTTTAATGAATTACAAAGCAGATGGCTCGTAGAAAATGTTACTGTACTCTGTCACATCTCAGTAGAGCAACCGTAGTCACAGCACTGCAGCTTTTGCTAATTAGAACAGTGCGCTACACACACACATACACACGGTACACAAGCAGTCCTGCTGCAATTACCATCAATTCACAGAGATGGAACTGACTGCAGCCTAGCTCTCTTCCCTGCACCAGAACTAATTTCTGTCCCATAGCTGATAGGCCATGCTCTGCTGCAGCCAAACCATATAATTAACCCCCCAGCAAGGGGTTAGATAGTCAATTTGAATATAAGTCAGAGATATCAAGATGGCTTTATCAAATGCGAGCAGCTCACATACATTTATTCAATTGTTTCTGCCTTCAACTCTCTATGGGTTATCATTACTTTGTTATTGGCTAATGGGTGGCATCTATTAGCCAACCTCGTCTCTCACTGGTCAAAGCGCTTCAGGCTCCCGCGCTCCTATTGGTCGGATGACTCGGGATCCGCTCTCCCCTTGGGTCCAGTGTTGCATTTGATTTCTCATTACTTATGAATCACTAGCGAGCTTAGTAGGGATTTACAGCAGGTATTGGCTTAATGGCTGGGTATAAAGGTGTATAGAGAACACTCACTGGCAAATCACACACACGCCCATGGTAACATATGCATGCATGATTCAGGGAGATAATAAAGATGCGCGCGCACACACACACACACACACACACACACACACACACACACACACACACACACACACACACACACACACACACACACACACACACACACACACACACACACACACACACACACACACACACACACTACTATATATATATATATATATACAGTGGGGAGAACAAGTATTTGATACACTGCCGATTTTGCAGGTTTTCCTACTTACAAAGCATGTACAGGTCTGTAATTTTTATCATAGGTACACTTCAACTGTGAGAGACGGAATCTAAAACAAAAATCCAGAAAATCACAGTGTATGATTTTTAAGTAATTAATTTGCATTTTATTGCATGACATAAGTATTTGATCACCTACCAACCAGTAAGAATTCCAGCTCTCACAGACCTGTTAGTTTTTCTTTAAGAAGTCCTCCTGTTCTCCACTCATTACCTGTATTAACTGCACCTGTTTGAACTCGTTACCTGTATAAAAGACACCTGTCCACACACTCAATCAAACAGACTCCAACCTCTCCACAATGGCCAAGACCAGAGAGCTGTGTAAGGACATCAGGGATAAAATTGTAGACCTGCACAAGGCTGGGATGGGCTACAGGACAATAGGCAAGCAGCTTGGTGAGAAGGCAACAACTGTTGGCGCAGATATTAGAAAATGGAAGAAGTTCAAGATGACGGTCAATCACCCTTGGTCTGGGGCTCCATGCAAGATCTCACCTCGTGGGGCATCAATGATCATGAGGAAGGTGAGGGATCAGCCCAGAACTACACGGCAGGACTTGGTCAATGACCTGAAGAGAGCTGGGACCACAGTCTCAAAGAAAACCATTAGTAACACACTACGCCGTCATGGATTAAAATCCTGCAGAGCACGCATGGTCCCCCTGCTCAAGCCAGCGCATGTCCAGGCCCGTCTGAAGTTTGTCAATGACCATCTGGATGATCCAGAGGAGGAATGGAAGAAGGTCATGTGGTCTGATGAGACAAAAATAGAGCTTTTTGGTCTAAACTCCACTCGCCGTGTTTGGAGGAAGAAGAAGGATGAGTACAACCCCAAGAACACCATCCCAACCGTGAAGCATGGAGGTGGAAACATCATTCTTTGGGGATGCTTTTCTGCAACCGGGACAGGACTACTGCACCGTATTGAGGGGAGGATGGATGGGGCCATGTATCGCGAGATCTTGGCCAACAACCTCTTTCCCTCAGTAAGAGCATTGAAGATGGGTCGTGGCTGGGTCTTCCAGCATGTCAACGACCTGAAACACACAGCCAGAGCAACTAAGGATTGGCTTCGTAAGAAGCATCTCAAGGTCCTGGAGTGGCCTAGCCAGTCTCCAGACCTGAACCCAATAGAAAATCTTTGGAGGGAGCTAAAAGTACGTATTGCCCAGCGACAGCCCCGAAACCTGAAGGATCTGGAGAAGGTCTGTATGGAGGAGTGGGCCAAAATCCCTGCTGCAGTGTGTGCAAACCTGGTCAAGAACTACAGGAAACGTATGATCTCTGTAATTGCAAACAAAGGCTTCTGTACCAAATATTAAGTTCTGCTTTTCGGATGTATCAAATACTTATGTCATGCAATAAAATGCAAATTAATTACTTAAAAATCATACAATGTGATTTTCTGGATTTTTGTTTAAGATTCCGCCTCTCACAGTTGAAGTGTACCTATGATAAAAATTACAGACCTCTACATGCTTTGTAAGTAGGAAAACCTGCAAAATCGGCAGTGTATCAAATACTTCTTCTCCCCACTGTATATATAAATATATAGTAGTATCATCTCTGGGTTAAAACACACACACACAGCATCAGCCAATTATGTGGTTTATCTGCCTGATCTTGTCATGTGATAGCCCTGTGATCACCTCAACCAGAGATGCCTTATCAAAACTGTCACACAACAGCCGGTGTTTCATCTGAAAAATGGAGAGGCGCGGAGGGGTAACAGCATGCAGAGAGGATAAATTAGCCAGTGAAAAAAAACGTCAATGAGGCCTCTCCCTCCTACTTTTGCCCGCTGCCACCGACACCGACACTGTTTTGTGATGATTTATACCCAGGATAGGGTACTGGTAAGAGACAGTAACGATTACATGTTGTGTTGCTATTTAAATTTCTGATTTAAAAATTACAAAACAAATCAAACATTTTAGATAGCGACTGTTGAGCAAAAGCACACACATGCCCACGCTACTTCACTTCATGCTACTGTTTAACCCAGATCTTAAAGAACCTGTCACCTTCCACCTCGTGACATTATCTCATGAACAAGCAATGAAACAAATACAAGAAAATTACCAATGAGAGTGAAAATACTCATCAACCTAGAGCATCATCATACTCCAAATGAGTTGTTGCTATGGAGGATACTATGGAGAAAAGGAGGTTGTTCCTTTTCATTCAATCATTTCTCAGGCTATGTTCCAATATCCAAACTAGCATACCACTTAGAATGCATGCCCAATAGATCACTTTATTCCTATTCCTAGTGGGCATATTGGAACAGAGCCTCAGAGTTTGATGCTTTCCACATAATTAGAATTAATTACATTTATAAACTCTCACTGTCAACTGCGTTTATATTCAGCAAACTTAACATGTGTAAATATTTGTATGAACATAACAAGGTTCAACAACTGAGACAAACTGAACAAGTTCCACAGACATGTGACCAACAGAAATTGAGTAATGTGTCCCTGAACAAAGGGAGGGGGGTCAAAATCAAAAGTAACAGTCAGTATCTGGTGTGGCCACCAGCTGCATTAAGTACTGTAGTGCCTCCTCGTGGACTGCACCAGATTTGCCAGTTCTTGCTGTGAGATGTTACCCCACTCTTCCACCAAGGCACCTGCAAGTTCCCTGACATTTCTGGGGGAATGGCCCTAGCCCTCACCCTCCGATCCAACAGTTCCCAGACGTGCTTAATGGGATTGAGATTCGGGCTCTTCGCTGGCCATGGCAGAACACTGACATTCCTGTCTTGCAGGAAATCACGCACAGAACAAGCAGTACGGCTGGTGGCGTTGTCATGCTGGAGGGTCAGCCTGCAGGAAGGGTACCACATGAGGGAGGAGGCAATGACAGCAAGCTCAGTCCGATCATGCTATGACACACCGCCCCAGACCATGACAGACCCTCCACCTCCAAATCCAGAGTACAGGCTTCATTCCTTCAATGATAAACGCAAATCAAATCCGACCATCACCCCTGGTGAGACAAAACCACGACTCGTCAGTGAAGAGCAATTTTTGCAAGTCCTGTCTGGTTCAGCAACGATGGGTTTGTGCCCATAGGCGATGTTGTTGCCGGTGATGTCTGGCGAGGACCTGCCTTACAACAGGCCTACAAGCCCTCAGTCCAGCCTCTCTCAGCCTATTGCGGACAGTCTGAGCACTAATGGAGGGATTGTGCGTTCCTGGTGTGAATCGTGCAGTTGTTGTTGCCATCCTGTACCTGTCCCGCAGGTGTGATGTTCGGATGTACCGATCCTGTGCAGGTATTGTTACATGTGGGATGCCACTGCGAGGACGATCAGCTGTCCGTCCTGTCTCCCTGTAGCGCTGTCTTAGGCGTCTCACAGTACAGACATTGCAATTTATTGCCCTGGCCACATCTGCAGTCCTCATGCCTCCTTGCATTATGCCTAAGGCACGTTCACACAGATGAGCAGGGACCCTGGGCTTCTTTCTTGTGGTGTTTTTCAGAGTCAGTAGAAAGGCCTCTTTAGTGTCCTAAGTTTTCATAACTGTGACCTTAATTGCCTCCTGTCTGTAAGCTTTTAGTGTCTTAATGACCGTTCCACAGGTGCATGTTCATTAATTGTTTATGGTTCATTGAACGAGCATGGGAAACAGTGTTAAACCCTTTACAATAAAGATCTGTGAAGTTATTTGTATTTTTACGAATTATCTTTGAAAGACAGGGTCCTGAAAAAGGGACGTTTATAAATATACTGAGTTTATGGTGCCTTCCTTAGTCTTCAAAAAATGAAACAATTGCACATTTTATTATGCTGCCATATTATTGTGCTGCCATATTATGTGGTCAATGAAAAGTCATGCCGATTTCAGAACCACCATCCTCATTCTATCCACTGTTTTGATCAATTTTATCAGATAAAGCTGCTTGAGCAAGCAGATAGCTTCACATTGTACAGTGAGTATAAGCCTGGGGTAATACAGCTATGACAGTGTTGCTCAGGCCCATGCAATATCCCTTTAGTTTTTGCCACCTCAACATGCATTACGCCTCCAGTCAATGTCACCACCATGTCAAGCACTGATCTCTGATTAGTGAGCGGAGGCTCTCGAGTGGTGTAGCGGTCCAAGGCACTGTATCTCAGTGCAACAGGTGTCACTACAGTCCCTGTTTCAAATCCAGGCTGTTTCACATTTGGCCTTGATTGGGAGTCCCATAGGGCAGCCACAATTGGCCCAGCCTTGTCCGGGTATTTGCCATTATTGTAAATAAGAATTTGTTGTTAACTGACTTGACTAGTTAAATGAAGGTTAAATAAAGAAATGTAACCATTTTTATTTATTTTTTTACAGACTCAATGTCCCACTGGGCAGCAAGTCTCCGATCAGCGGAAGGCAGGGTGGCAGCAAGAGGGAAACAACCTCTCTGTCAACACCAACCAACACGGCTGGTTGTTAAACTTATCAAGTGAAACTTGCATTGTCAACACTGTCTGGATTTTGAGAACAGCAGGTGTGATTTCTTTGTGTTCAGAAGCCCTGAGCAAAAAGAGAGTCGAAAAGCAATCTCAAGCAATCAGCAGTCAGACTTACAGAGTATACATTTCAACTCTATATGTGACATGGTACGAGTGTCTTCTTTTTTGTAAGCCCATAACCATGTGTGGGAGGTGTATACTTTTGTTTCCAGCGTAGATTTGTTTGACTACCAAGAAACACTCTGTGTGACCCTGATTTAGCCACTGCAGTTAAAGGTTAAACAGACATAATATGTTTTTTCCAAATCTTTAATCCCCTTTAAGGTGTAAGTGGTTAAAATAATTATAATAGGTTAGCTTTTCATTTTGCTACAATCAATTACGGCGTACTTTGACCACCTGTACTTAACAATTGCATTATAGCTCGCCTGGTATCATAGACTAGACTCAACATATCCAATTAGTTTGATATGTTATGTTTGGTATGGTTACATAAAACAGGTTACTTAAGGCAAAAACTAAAGTAGGGTGGGTGAGTATGTGCACGAAGCAAACATCTAACAACCCAGGTTGCGTTTTTCAATCTCATCACTGACCACTTTAGCATTTTAGCAACTTTGCAACTATACTGAACAAAAATACAAACACAACATGCAACAGTTTCAAAGATTTTACTGAGTTACAGTTCATATAAGGAAATCAGTTAATTGAAATATATTCATTAGGCCCTAATCTATGGATTTCACATGACTGGGAATACAGATATGTATGGGCCTGGATCAGAAAACCAGTCAGTATCTAGCGTGACCACCAGTTAACACATCTCCTTCGCATAGAGTTGATCAGGCTGTTGATTGTGGCCTATGGAATGTTGTCCCACTTAGGGTTGCTGCAATGGCCATATTACCCCCACACCAGCTGTCACAAGTCATGAAGGCAGTCAAATTCCATGTGACCGTTTAGTCAGGGTAATTAGGCTTCTCCAAACTCTGATGCTACTGATGTTCATTAGTAGCATACCAAACTTGCTAACTGCCTGGTACTCAGCACTCTATTGTCCCTGCAATCACTCTGACATCAATGCAAAAGTAATCGAAAATCTAATCAAACACTACAAGAAAGCTCATGAACTCATGTTTTGCAACATTTCTATAGGCTTTGCAATTGCGCGAGAAAACAGAGCTTTGATGGCCTCTAATGAAAAGAAGATGATCCCATTAGGTTCTATAGGCTAGGCCTACTATATTTATTTCTCAACTTTCCTAATATTAAGCACATTGCTTATCTTTACAACAGGAGCATAGCCTACCTGGCTGGCATGAAAATGAACCACGGGGAAAGCGTTCCTCCATTCGCTATTTAAGTGTATTTTCCCCGTGACCCTGTTTTGAGATAGGTGTATGATAATGCTCCATTCTAAATCTAAAAAAATTCACACATACAGTTGAAGTCGGAAGTTTACATACACTTAGGTTGGAGTCATTAAAACTCGTTTTTCAACCACTCCACAAATTTCTTGTTAACAAACTATAGTTTTGGCAAGTCGGTTTGGACATCTACTTTCTGCATGACACAAGTAGTTTTTCCAACAATTGTCTACAGACAGATTATTTCACTTATAATTCACTGTATCACAATTCCAGTGGGTCAGAAGATTACATATACTAAGTTGACTGTACCTTTAAGAAGCTTGGAAAATGCATGGCTTTAGAAGCTTCTGATAGGCTAATTGACATCATTTGAGTCAATTGGAAGTGTACCTGTGGGTGTATTTCAATGCCTACCTTCACACTCAGTGCCTCTTTGCTTGACATGGGAAAATCTAAAGAAATCAGCCAAGACCTCAGAAAATAAATTGTAGACCTCCACAAGTCTGGTTCATCCTTGTGAGCAATTTCCAAATGCCTGAAGGTACCACGTTCATCTGTACAAAAAATATTACGCAAGTATAAACACCATGGGACCACGCAGCCATCATACCGCTCAGGAAGGAGACGCGTTCTGTCTCCTGGAGATGAATGTACTTTGGTGCGAAAAGTGCAAATCAATTCCAGAACAACAGCAAAGGACCTTGTGAAGATGCTGGAGGAAACAGGTACAAAATGATCTATATCCACAGTAAAACGAGTCCTATATCGACATAAACTGAAAGGCCGCTCAGCAAGGAAGAAGCCACTGCTCCAAAACCGCCATCAAAAAGCCAGACTACGGTTTGCAACTGCACATGGGGACAATGATTGTACTTTTTGGAGAAATGTCTTCTGGTCTGATGAAAGAAAAATGTAACTGTTTGGCCATAATGGCCATCTTTATGTTTGGAGGAAAAAGGGGGAGGCTTGCAAGCTGAAGAACAACATCTCAACCATGAAGTACCGGGGTGGCAGCATCATGTTGTGGGGGTGCTTTGCTACAGGAGGGACTGGTGCACTTCACACAATAGATGGCATCATGCGGTAGGAAAATTTGGTGGATATATTGAAGCAACATCTCAAGACATCAGTCAGGAAGTTAAAGCTTGGTCGCAAATGGGTCTTCCAAATGGGCAATGATCCCAAGCATACTTCCAAAGTTGTGGCAAAATGGCTTAAGAACAACAAAGTTAAGGTATTGGAGTGCCCATCACAAAGCCCTGACCTCAAACCTATAGAACATTTGTGGGCAGAACTGAAAAAGTGTGTGCAAGCAAGGAGGCCTACAAACCTGACTCAGTTACACCAGCTTTGTCAGGAGGTATGGGTCAAATTCACCCAACTTATTGTGGGAAGCTTGTGGAAGGCTACCCGAAATGTTTTACCCAAGTTAAATACTTTAAAGGCAATGCTACCAAATACTAATTGAGTGTATGTAAACTTCTGACCCACTAGGAATGTGAAGAAAGAAATAAAAGCTGAAATAAATCATTCTCCCTACTATTATTCTGACATTTCACATTCTTAAAATAAAGTGGTGATCCTAACTGACCTAAAACAGGGAATATTTACTTGGATTAATTGTCAGGAATTGTGAAAAACTTGAGCTTCCGACATCAACTGTATATTATTTAGTATATGGTAAGACAAGATTAAATCAAGAATAGTCTGATGGGTGACAATATTAGTTTATCACTTGGAAATTATATATTATCATTTGTGAATGATGCCCAGCGTAAGGAAAGAAACAATGCCTTTTTTTTGCAACTTTTTAAAATCATAGTCGCATACCACATGTAGCCTAGCCCATTGGCCTATATCTTTTGATTTGTATTACCACTAAAGTGGCCAAAGAACCTCTTAAAATTAAGCACATGTATCCGCTTTACAAGAGGTGTAGAACTGTAAGGTGTGCGCTGAGAGTCGGTAAGCAAGTTCAGGGAGTGAGAGTTTTAATAAATAAATGAAACATAATACAAAACAAGAAACACGAACAACGCACAGACAGGAAACAGAAACAATGACGCCTGGGGATGGACCAAAGGGAGCGACATATATAGGGCAGGTAATCTAGGAAGTGATGGAGTCCAGGTGAGTGATGACACGCAGGTGCGTGTAACGATGGTGGCAGGTGTGCGCCATAACGGGAAGCCTGGTGACGTAGAGGCCGGAGAGGGACCACACATGACAGTGTGTGAGTTTCAAGTTTGGGGAAGATAAAAATGCACCTTTATATTAAAAGCATTACATGCATAATCACATTTGCAGTCACTTTTTCTAATGGTGTTTTCCACTAATGGACCATTTGTGCCTACAGCCTACTGCCGTGTGCGTATTTCTGCGCTTATAATGTGAAGAAATAGCCTAATAGTTAATCAACATTTTAAGCTAAATGTTCTGATCTATTGTGTCAGCCACATTGCGTAACATTTTTTGGGGGATGCTAGTGGTTGTATTGATTTGTGATCTATCGCATCCCACAACTGTCCCAGACTATGTTTTGAATATTTGGGGGATAGTAGATTGACATAGGCTAGTGCTTTTGTTGTTCGTTAGGCCTACTAATTTTATTGGCTGACGAAAAGTACATGGACAGTTTTTCCAATATCTTCAATATGCACCTCAGAATTGGATAAGGACGTGTGCAGTTGCGAATATAACGAATATGAATTCAGAGGGCAGAAATGATTAAATTTAAAGCATTAGACCTCTCACTAAAGGCATCAGTCATGCAAAAGTTATACTTAAACCCAAACTGGTTCTCTAGTAAATTGGTAGGAATGTCTCATCCTTTGTTCAAGAGTGGGGTTTTTCCCTTTATTCAGATTACACCTGCCCACTTTCGGTTGTTTGAAAAGGAAATAATCTCCAAAATATCTTTATTTTTTAAACAAGCCTTAGAAAGTTGGTTGTAATTTCAATTTAATCCACCTGAAAAGACAGAACAAATAATACAACAAATATTGTGGTTAAACTCAAATATACTAATTAATTTTTAAAAACATATCATTTTAGTTAAGATATGTTACAGAGGCAGCTAACACAGACATATGGAAACGTCTGCTCTACTCAAAATTACAACCAACTAATTGCAGCATTACCACGAAAATGGAAGAGGCAAGTAGAAGGGGAAAAAGTAAGGAACTTGTATGTCGGCCCTGTAATAAGGAACATAAATGGTTTAAGAAAAGTGTTATAAATAAAAACATATACCAATTTCATTTAAGGATAAAAAAAAACTGACAGCTGTGTCACATAAATTGCAAAATAGTTGGGTAGAGATTTTCGATGTACCCATTCCATGAAACATGGTTTATGAATTGATACGCAAAACGCCAGATTCAAAACTTCACATTTTTCTATTTAAATTATACAAAATTCTTGCAACCAATAGAATGTTATATATATAGGGGATACAATCTTCCCAGCTCTGCAGATTTTGCTGTGAGAAAACAGAGTCATAAGATCATTTATTTTGGTAGCTCGTTTTTGGTCACAAGTCCAGGAATGGCTGAAGAATTGTAACATTTTCCTTGAACTAACGCTGCAGATAGCAATACTGAGTGATTTGAAAAGCCATACTCAATCAAATACTTATTTTAGCAAAAATGTTTATTTTTTAATTTACAATCTGTAGAAGCTATGAGAATAGAAAGGTTCAGTACTTTTGTGAAGCATCACAGCACAGTTGAAAAATATATGGAAAATATAGATACACACACTTTTTTTTTAATATACCTTTATTCCCCGCACCCCAACCCCCCCAATTGGAGTAAACTAATAAACAATAACACTTAGGCTTCTACCTTCAGTTTATACATCATATACACATTTATACCAAAAAAAGATATGATGCAGACAATTACATTGATGGAAGCAACAATCTTTCCGCAATATTAAGCTGATCCTGTTAAGTGGAGCAACACAGGGGAACCCAAGAGCAGACGCAGATGAGGAAACAGGGATGAATGAACCAAAATATTTATTGTTACACAGGGAGACATGGAGTGCAGATCCAGGGAAGCTCGGATGAGTTACAAAGAAAACAGATGTGGAGACTGAGGTTGGAGTTAGCTTAGTAGAACAGGGTAAACAGGTCCTGAGGGGATTCCAAGGTAGTGGTGGTGAGTGAAATCCAGAGCAAGGTAGTTGGATGGTGAGATGTAGAATGGGAGACAGGAGCCAGAGAGAGCGGTAACTGCAATGAGAGGATAAATGGTGTCAGGCAGGGAAACCGGCACAGCAGTGTAACAGGATCTTGAATAATCAGAAATGGCTAGAACCATGAACTGACTGAGCAGAGATTACGATCTGGCAGAGTGGAAGTGGCCGGATTGAGTATTTGTAGAGGTTTTGATTATGGAACTGCAGCTGGTAGGGATCTGCTCTGACTCCAGCACACCTGTCTTCAACCACACAGAGAGAGAGAGAGAGTAATTGCAGGTCAAGAAAACACCGGATGAACACCAGAGGGCGTACCCTCCCCCCCCTCTATGGACGCCACCTGGCGCACGACCCGGCTTGTCTGGGTGTGAGGTATGAAAATCCTATAAGAGGGAGGGATCCAGAATGTGACAACGGGGCACCCAGCAGCGCTCCTCAGGCCCATATCCCTCCCAGTCCACCAGATACTGCCAACCGTGACCCCGACGGCACACATTAAAAAGCCGCCGGACGGTATAGGCAGGATGGTCTTCGATGAGCCGGGGGGGTGTAGGAGCTGCTGCAGGAGGGGACAGGGGACTAGAGCAGACTGGTTTACTTAAGGATACATGGAAGGTGGGGTGAATTCTCAGAGAGTCTGCGAGTTTCAAATGAACAGCAGAGGGGTTTATGACTCGATCAATCTTAAACGGGCCAATGAATCGGGGAGATAGTTTTTTGGAAACCACTTTCAGGGGCAAGTCCTTAGATGAAAGCCATACCTTTTGGCCTGGAGTGTAGACCGGGGTTGAAGCACAGCGACGGTTAGCTTGGGATTGGGTCCTGGCGGAGGCACGAAGAAGAGCAGCCCGGGCCCTCCTCCAGGTACGATGAGAACGGCGCATGTGGTCCTGGACTGAGGGCACCACTACTTCGACCTCTTGGGCAGGGAACAAGGGAGGTTGGTAACCCAGAGCACACTCAAAGGGAGACATACCTGATGAGGTGTTGATGAGGGTGTTGTGGGCATATTCCACCCAGGGTAGCTGGGCACTCCAGGAGGAAGTGTTAGCTGAAATCACACAGCGTATTGCAGTTTCCAACTCTTGGTTGGCCCGCTCGGTCTGGCTGTTGGTCTGGGGGTGATATCCAGCCGAAAGGCTAACATTAATACCCAGAGCTGTGCAGAAGGCTCTCCATACCTGGGATGTAAACTGGGGTCCTCTGTCAGAAACAATGTCACTAGGGATGCCATGCAGCCGCAAAACATGGGATACCAGCAGGTCCGCAGTCTCCCGGGAGGAGGGAAGCTTGGAGAGGGGAATGAAGTAAACCGCTTTGGAAAATCGGTCAATAATAGTGAGGATGACTGACATTCCATTCGATGGGGGAAGGCCAGTGACGGAGTCCAAAGCTATGTGTGACCAGGGGCGACTGGGTATGGGAAGAGGACGAAGCAGACCAGATGTAGGTTTGGTGGAGGTTTTGTTCCTAGCACAGACCGAGCAGGCTGAGATGAATTCCCGAGCGTCTTTCTCCATGGTGGGCAACCAAAATTGCTGACGCAGGAAGGCGACAGTCCGGTTCATGCCAGGGTGACAGGTGAGTAGAACGGGCCCATTGAAGAACATCAGAACAAATTGATTCTGGCAAAAACAGAGCCTTACAAGGACCGTTTCTAGGATAAGGCTGGTTCAGCTGAGCCTGACGAACACGGGACTCAATCTCCCATGAGACAGTAGCAACGATGCAGGAGGATGGCATAATGGTTTCTGGCTCGGAACTTGTCTGCGGTGAACTGATGGGAGAAGGCGTCAGGCTTGGAATTCTTAGATCCGGGGTGATAAGTGAGTGTGAAGTTGAATCTTACAAAAAACAATGCCCACCTGGCCTGCCGAGAGTTCAGACGTTTGGTGGTCTGGATGTAGGCTAGATTTTTGTGATCCGTCCGCACAATGAAGGGAAGTACCGAACCCTCTAACCAGTGCCGCCACTCCTCAAGAGCCAGCTTAATAACAGCCAGGAGTTCCCAGTTAACTATGTCAACATTTCTCACTGCAGGTGAGAGCTTGCGGGACAAGAAGGCACAAGGACGGAGCTTCTGATCTGAGGGAGAACGTTGAGACAGGACTGCACCTACCCGGGTGTCGGAAGCGTCCACCTCGAGGACGAACTGGAGTTCTGGGTCTGGCTGGGTAAAGATTGGAGCAGAAGTGAAGCGGTGCTAGAGTTCCCAGAACGCTGCCTCATTTTGTTCGATAATGTCCTTCTTTATATCCCAAAAAACTCAGTTTAGCTGGCACACTTCATTCAATAATCCACCGGTTTCCCTCCTTCAAAATGCATACAAAATGAATCCCAAACGTTACTAATAAGCTTATCCAAACAAGTCAAACAACGTTTATAATCAAACCTAAGGTACCCTAATACGTAAATAAACTATAAAATTTAAGACGGAGAATCGTTATTGTCTTTACCGGAGATAAAAAACAAAGAACACGCTCTCATCCACGCGCATGAAAACACTACAGCCAAAATGGGAGCCACTTAGAAAAAATACAATTTCTAGCTCATTTGTCCAAAAACAAGCCTGAAACTCTTTCTAAAGACTTGACATCTAGTGGAAGCCCTAGGAACTGCAATCTGGGAGGTTTTGGCCTTATAATAAACATGAAAGCCATTGGAAACATTGGTAGGCTGAAATTTATTTTGGGGGGGATGGTTTGTCCTTGGGGTTTTGCCTGCCATATCAGTTATGTTATACTCACAGACATTATTTTAACAGTTTTAGAAACTTTAGAGTTTTCTATCCAAATCTACCAATTATATGCATATCCTAGCTTCTGGGCCTGAGTAACAGGCAGTTTACTTTGGGCACTCTTTTCATCCGGATGTCAAAATACTGCCCCAAAGAGGTTAACCAGGCTCTGAAAAACAGCAATGAGACCAAAAGGTATGACCAAATGCTTGAAATGTCCAAGTGGTGCGTTGAACGCCGTTTTCCACTCGTCCCCTTCTCTAATGTGGACAAGGTGGTATGTATTCTGTAGGTCAAGTTTATTAAACACAGTGGCACCATGGAGGGGAGGGGGAAAGCAGCACTGATGAGTGGCAAGGGATACTTGTTCCTGACAGTAATACTATTCAACCCACGGAAGAGTATGCATGGCCTCAGTGACCGATCCTTCTTGATAAAGAAAAACCCAGCTCCCACCGGAGAGGAAGAAGGCCTGATATGTCCGACAGCCAGGGAGTCCTGGATGTATTCTTCCATGGCCTCTTGCGCAGGGCGAGAGAGGTTATACAACCTGCTACTAAGGAGTGGAGCTCCAGGCTGTAGCTCGATAGCACAGTCGTACGGCCGATGAGGCGGCAGAAATGGGGTGTGGTGCTTACTGAACACATGAGCTAGACCGTGATACTCTGGAGGAACAGAAGACAGGTCTGGGGGTTCTGGAATGGACTGGGGTGCAGACAAGGCAGGAGGAAGGGCAGAATGTAGACAATTGGAATGACAAAATGTACTCCAAGTAGTTACTTTCCGGTGGACCAGTCAATCTGTGGGTTGTGTAGCTTTAACCATGGATGACCCAGAAGTGAGTGAGAACAGTCGATTATGTGGAAACTGATCTTTTCCAGAGAGAAGCAGGATAACAGGAACAGTTCTTTCCAAAACCCTGAAGAGTAGCTTTCCATTGAGAGCGTTGGCATCCAGAGGTCAATCAAGCAAAACAGTGTCCAGGCCCAACTGATTAACAACCCCTCGGTCCAGAAAGCTCTCGTCGGTGCCTGAATCGATGAGAGCAGACAGAGGAAAAGCCTGGCTCTGCCACACAAGGTTGGCCTCAAGCAAGGGTCTGGGAGACGATGGGCAGGCGATTTGGCTCAACAGTATATCCCCCACTACTGCTGAGCCCCCTCTTTTGCTGGACAACCAGTCTCAAGGAACAAGTGGAGACCAGGTGACCAACCTGGCCACAATATAGACAGCTCCTAGTACTGATATGCCGCTGCCTCTCCTCTGGAGATAGACGGGTCCGGCAGAGCTGCATGGGTTCAGGATTAGAACATGCCTGGAGATGTGATGCAGTCGGAGAAGGAGAGCAAGGCACTGAAGGAGATGTTATAGGACATGCAACCCTACCTCCCCACTCCCTCCGACGCTCACGGAGACAGTTGTCAATGCAGATAGTGAGAGAAATGAGTTTGTCAAGTCCATCAGGCTCCTCTCTGGAACCCGACTCGTCTTTGAGGGTCTCAGTGAGTGCGTTCCGGAATGTCCCTGAAGGGCCTCGTCATTCCAGCTGCTCTCTGCGGCAAGGGTGCAGAACTCACATTGTCATGTTTTGTCATTGATTATCATGTCTTGTCCCTGTGCTTCCCTTCTATTCGTTTCCCTCTGCTGGTCTTATTAGGTTCTTTCCCTTTTTCTATCCCTCTCTCTCCCCCTCCCTCTCTCCCTCTCTCGCTCTCTCTCTCTCTCTATCGTTCCGTTCCTGCTCCCAGCTGTTCCTCATTCTCCTAACTACCTCATTTACTCTTTCACACCTGTCCCCTATTTTGCCCTCTGATTAGAGTCCCTATTTCTCCCTCTGTTTTCCGCTTCTGTCCTTGTCGGATCCTTATTTGATGTTTGCTGTTCTGTGTCCTTGTTCCGCCCTGTCGTGTTTTTGCCTTCTTCAGATGCTGCGTGTGAGCAGGTGTCTATGTCAGCTACGGCCTGTGCCTTCCCGAAGCGACCTGCAGTCTGTGGTCGCGTCTCCAGTCGTTCCTCTCTACTGACGAGAGGATTTCAGTTTTCCTGTTTTGGATTTACCTAAGATAATATCCAGGAGTATCGTTTTTGTTTAAGACTGGAATAAAGACTCTGTTTCTATTAAGTCGCTTTTGGGTCCTCATTCACCAGCATAACACACATGCCATTTCAGCCACACTCTGGGAGCCTTGATGAAGGGTGTGGCAAAGAAGGGGGTCGAGTGATAAATGGCAGATATGTGAGAGCAGAACTAATAAACGGGCTCTGCCCGATCACTAAAATGGCCACCCCGATCAGAACTACCGATCACAAAATGGCCGACTGCCAAAACTCAGAGTCCCAGAAGCAAGGGGAACCCTCAGAAGGTGGAGCCGACACACAGATAAAGGGTCAAGAAAAACCAGGAAGAGGAAGAGAGGGCTGGAAGGATCTATGAACCGTAGAGAAAGAGACAATAGATATTGGCTGGATTTACAGTGTATGAGCTGGACTGTTTTGGACTTACCTGTTGGCGTTTGGACCTGGACCTACCGAGAACCCGATTCGTCTACCGAACCCTGCTATCCTTGACCTTGCCTACAACCTGGGAGGACCAGGACGGAGGAACAAACACACAGGTACTGTCCTGTTCGAAAGAACTCTCATTCTGGGGTAATTTGGTGGCAGTTTCCCACTTAATTTGTGACAAACGCTCATAACCTTGAAGAGGTTTGCCACAAGGGACAGAAGTCGTTTAGCGGCATCCTTTCCACAAACTGGGTGGTCGAAGACCTTCCTCATCTCATCTGTGAATCTACCGTAGGAGAAGCAGATAGGTGACTGTCTCTCCCACATCGCAGTGGCACAGGAAAGCGCTGCTCCAGAAATCTTGGCTCATTCACTAGCATAAGAGTAGGGTTGTTGCTCAAATACTAAAGAACATTGCACAAGAAAGGCTCTGCAAGTGCCAAGATTACCATCATAGCGCTCAGGAGTCGGAACAAAAGGCTCCCGGGGTGGAGAAGAGGGACTTGAGACTGGTTGTGAACTCCGGGCGGAGGTTCGGACCTGTAGGTCAGACAGGCTCCGTGAAAACTCCTTGATGTTCTCCAGCAGGGCTTTAAGGGCCTTTACCAACAAGAGTTTGGTGAAAAGTAGTGGAGTCTGCTGGGTTTATCTCTAGGCCAGATCGTACTGTTATGCGGAGCGACACAGGGGAACCCAAGAGCAGACTCAGATGAGGAAACAGGGATGAATGAAATTAAAATATTTATTGTTACAAAAGGACATATGGCGTGCAGATCCGGGGAAGCTCGGATGAGTTGCAGAAAAACAGATGTAGAGACTGAGGTTGGAGTTTGCTGAGTAGAACAGGGTAAACAGGTTGAGGGGAATCCAAGGTAGTGGTGGTGAGTAAAATCCAGAGCAAGGTAGTTGGGTGGTGAGATGTGGAACGGGAGACAGGAGCCAGAGAGAGCGGTAAATTGCAATGAGAGGATAAACGTGTCAGGCAGGGAAACGGGTACAGCAGCGTAACAGGATATTACATAATCATAAATGACTAGAATCATGAACTGACAGAGCAGAGATTATGATCTGGCAGAGTGGAAGTGGCAGGACTGAGTATTTGGAGAGGTCTTGATTATGGAACGAGTTGCAGCTGGTAGGGATCTGCTCTGACTCCAGCACACTTGTCTCCAACCACACAATCACACAGAGAGGGAGAGGGAGTGAGAGAGAGTGTACAGGGGGAGTAATTTCAGGTCAAGAAGACACCGGATGAACACCAGAGGGCGTAGCAGGAGCAGATGTGACAGATCCACCCCTTAAATAAACATTTAAAAAATAACTGATCACATGATGTAGAGCCATGTAAGTGAACGCACAGTACTCAGGAGAGGGGCACGACGCAGCACTCCAGGCCAAGGGCACAATGGCCACTGGCCGCAAAAGGCGTGGATTTTTTTTAGGTTGGGTTACAGCTACACAAAGTGGATGCCGCCGTAAATTTCGAGGCATTGTCAAGTGCTTGTCAAATTGAATGAAAGACTGATGAAGACTGTACAGCCTGCACAAAAAACCTAAGCAGAGCTCATGCCTTTCACGCGACTTTTTCAAATCATCATTAGAGTCGCATCATGCTGCCTTACAATGTCTAAAAAATCAAAACATAATGCCTAATGTTTGTAGAACAACTAAAGTGACATTAATAACTCTAAATTAAGCATTTAGGAGTACCTATTTCTTTGTTAATAACCGCTCAAAAAGAACAGCCGCAGGTGCGCACTCCCTCAAATCATTGAGAAAATATCCTTTATATTTTATTCAACTTTGTTCAATTGTATTCTTCATACTGTAAAATAATGCCACGGAATTCTAAGCAAATCTTGTCTGCTAAATGAACTAGTGTAGCCCAAAGCCATTTGGCATAGACAGATCAGGACCTAACATAAGGACAACTCAGAAGAGTTGAACTGGGACATTTTCAGCTTCCAGGAATTGTGCACAGATCCTTGCATTATGGGGCCATGGATTTTCATGCACCCCTCATGTGTATCTTCCTATTCATACACATCCTGCACTACAGGCAACTTCAATTCAGAAAAAATGGTCAACAGTAATTATTGCCATCGTGATTAATCTAAGTCACGTGTCAAATTCATTCCACGGATGGCCGAGTATCTGTGGGTTTTTGCTTCTCCTTTGTACTTGATTGATGAATTAAGGTCACTAATTAGTAAGGAACTCCCTTCACCTGGTTGTCTAGGTCTTAACCACCTAGAGTCGATTGTCACACCGGTGCGTCAATCTAAGTTACATAACAAAAGAATCCACATCAAAATCCGTCAGTTTAAACTAGAGATTGTATATACCTCAATACATCGTATCCACGCTAAAAAGTGGCAGAGCTAGAGCGGTGTTTCTCAGTCCATGAGACATCTAGAAAATCACGTCTGTAGCGGTAGCGTCGATGTGCCAACTTCTGTTTGGTAGCGTCTGAACCGTTTGGGCTACAAACTGACGTGACCCCACTGTGGAAAGGGGATTCTCACAAACATGATGGTGTTGTCCATTTTGCTCTACAACCCCCACAAGTGCCACGGGACTTGTCCGAATGTACCAGCTGCGGTTAAAAGAAAACAAATGGAAGTATGAAGGTAGTTTTGTGCCTACCCCAAAAAAGGGTTAAATATGTGTAAAATGTATCTATATTTTCTGAGTTTTTTTTATATCTCCCCGATTTAGGGCAGACACTTCAAACCCTTGTTTCTTCTGATTTATGTTTTTTATTGTCCGTTTTGCCACTTATTAATATGTTATTCAAGGTGTTTCTATGGCCTTTAGTAGTAAAGGCCAACATTTATTTAACAAAAATGTATACCTAAAGGGGTCCTAAAATAAAAAATAAAATAGCTTAATGATCCATAGTATTACCATCTTAAAACAATTCCATTTCAGCTTAGCACCCCCCCTCCTCTAACATATTAGACTCCAAAAACCAGCAGACTCTAGGCCCTCCATGGAATGAGTTTTACACCGCTGATCTAAATCATTGGGAAAGTGGTTTGGCTTTTTTAGTGTGCCAGGTACCAAATGTGACAGCTGGATCTCCATCTCTATGAATGTTTTTGTGGCTTCCTTTTTTTGTGTGTGTGTGTAGACTGTGTCTATCACCGCTGCCCAAATGCCAATCAAGCCTAAGCACTCCCAGGCAGATTACCAGAGGCTTGTCTCCACCAATCAATTTGCCTGTTAAAGTTTAGCACAAGAAAGCAGTGTGGGAAGGAGAAAGTCAGCCCTTCCTGCCGTGGGGCTATTTGGGAACTATAGAAAGGGAGTGGAAAAGCACATCAGATATATTATATTTTAAACTATGAAGGAGGAAAGAGGGGGAGGGAGGAGAGAGAGCAAGCTGAGAGAAGGCGGTTGGGATGCGAGCGAGCGAGCGAGCGAATGAAGCCGTGCGTATCATCCGACTTGCAGGTTGAAAATTACTACCAGTCCCTGGAGTGTAGGAGTGACTTCCCTAGCCACTTGAATAAACTGGAAGAGTGTGATTGCCCAGTCAGTGCTGCTGTCAGCGTATTAACTAGACACACTGCTTTATCAGAGCTGGCCATTCATGATGAATCATCCAGCACTTTACCGTTACCGTAAAACTCTGTGTACTACAGGCCTGCACTGCAAGACCAGATTTGAATTAAACATGCACGTCTATGATTGGTTCAGATTTGGTGCGGTCATCCTCCACAGACCTGGGGCCTGTTGCACAAAAGTAGAATTAAGACATCCGGGATAAATGACTCAGCTGAGCTCAATGAAGCCAAAACATGTGCGTCCAGGCTTAATTGGTTGCACAAAGACCAAGCCAGGATGAGCAGACACGGATTCATTAAGCCAGGTGAAACCAATCCTGGATAGGTGCGCGCTCACGGCTCACTCAAATAGACCCCGCCACAGATCACAGATTAACTGATTTACCATGGCAACTAGAGCCGCGTACTTTTCCCCGTCGGAAGCACAAATCCTCATGGAGGCATACGAGGAGGTAAAATATATAATTAAGAAGAAAGGCAACACCGCCACAGTGATAAAGCAAAGAGAAAAAGCGTGGCAAAGTATTGCAGACCGCCTGAATGCGTAAGTAGTGCACAATTACACACTCACCGCTCCGCTGAAACATCACAATTACAATTCAAATATTTAATTCACATCTCCAAAAATGCAGTTGTACTGTAATTATGAAACGGTTAAATTTTTAATTGAAATGCACTGCAGATATGAGTGAAATTGTGTAAAGTAACTCCATCACACTGTATAAAGCTATGATACATTTTTTGATATTTTTACTGAAAACAAGACAAAAATACCAAGTAATTTTTTGCAGTGTGACTCCATTAAATGTGTGTGTGTGTGTGTGTGTGTGTGTGTGTGTAGATTAAACATGAACGGGCCAAAACGGACATGGCAGCAGGTCAAAATCAAATACAAGAACATTCTGCAGAATGGTATGGTCCCTGACTAATATTTAACAAAGCACAAGCATATATTGTACCCAGAAGGTGCCTGCTCACACATTGTCTGTACTGTTTTAGCAGTGAAAAAGAATACCCACAGACAAGGCACGGGTGGTGGGTCACCAAAGGCTGACCTTACCCCAGCAGAGGACATGGCCTTGGAGCTAAATAAAGGCAGGCCCGTCTTAGAGGGGATCCCTGGGGGGAAAGAGACGAGCATAGGTTCCTCCCAAGATGCCACCCGCTTCATTCAAGGTATGTCCTTCCATCTCTACATGGGATACAACCACATTCATATTGAATCAATTTGGACTGTCTGACTTTGGTTTACCTATTGCCTTGCAGTGTCTGGCAGCACTGTGTTCCTGTTAGAGCCACCAGCACAAGCACCAGACGATGCTGATCCAGTGAGTACTCCATCAAAGGCATACTGTAGGCCTGGCATGTCTTGTCTACTAGCTTCAATATGAATCCGATTAAATGTGATAGGGTGAAGGCCCCAGTGCAGCAGCAACAGCACATGATGGAGACGATGATGAGGAGGAGACCATCTCTCTGGATTCCAGAAGGCATGAGGTATCATGTTAAGACTGTGAAAGTACTATTTACTCTACAATGGTGAGGAGTCCTCATCAAAATCAAAAAATCTAATTTCTTTTACAGGACCCAGATGCTATACAGTGGGAAAACCAGCCTGGCAACATAGTGCGTATTAATAAAAGGACACCACATCCTGCCAAATTCCAGCTGCGCTAATTGTATTGTGTTCACAGAGCTCACAAGCTATCAGAAAGTTGTATGGCAACCACCTCCGGCGCCAAATAGAACTGGCAGACATAGACATTCAGTACAAGAAGAAAAAGATGGAAAATCTTGCACTGGAGTCCGAAATAAAAAAGAGGACAATTAGGAAACTGGACCTTGAAATAAAAAAACTTGAGAGGGAGGTGAGATATGCCTTCAATGTACACTGTATGCTAACTGTAACACAAATGTATTAATCATTATTTTTCTTTCCTCCCCCAGCTCCAAGAAGATGACACAGCTCAAAATAAAAATTAGGTATATTCTCGTAAAGTCAAGTGAGCCATGACATATGAGCTCTTATTGTGAGCACACAGGACGGTGGCATCTTTCTAAGGTTTTTTTTATTTTCCCAGCAATCAGTACAACCAAGTCATCGTTATAAGGCATCGCCCTCTTTTGCCCACCCCCCCAGCACCAGGTGTGGCCACTAGCCTATATGAAGGCCCAAAATTGTGTGTTCCTTTCTGCTCTGACAATGGCATGCCCATTCGTGCGAGATGTGGTGGATGAAGAAGCACTTGTGCTGAGGAGAGCCTTCAGGCGAGAAAGGGTCTTCAGGGACCGGTTGGACCCACTGGCCTTCCCTGATGACCATCTATATGAAAGATACAGGTTTTCTGCAGATGGCATCAGGTATCTATGCAGACTACTGGGTCCCAGGATTAAGCACCGCACTGCACGGAGCCATGCACTGAGTGTGGAGCAAATGGTTTGTGTGGCCTTGCGCTTTTTTGCTAGTGGAGCCTTCCTGTACTCAGTGGGGGATGCAGAACAGCTGAACAAGGCCACAATTTGCCGCACAATAAGGAGTGTGTGTCTGGCTATCAAAGCATTAGCAGATGTCTTCATCTCCTTCCCTGGCCACAGAAGACTCTGTGACATCAAAGAGGAGTTCTATAGGATTGCAGGTAAGAGGATCTACAAATTACAGGACAACTGTTAACACATAGTAGGATACTCATTACTTTGTGTGACAGGTTTCCCCAATGTCATTGGTGCAGTGGACTGCACACACATAAGGATAAAAGCCCCCTCAGGTGCCCATGAGGCCGATTTTGTGAATAGGAAATCCTTTCACAGCATTAATGTTCAGGTGAACATAACTTTTTGATATTGTCCATTGACGAACACTCTGCATTGCCAGTGATGTGCAT
The DNA here is from genome assembly GCF_045679555.1 of Salvelinus alpinus. Classification (NCBI taxonomy): domain Eukaryota; kingdom Metazoa; phylum Chordata; class Actinopteri; order Salmoniformes; family Salmonidae; genus Salvelinus; species Salvelinus alpinus. The sequence goes on from NC_092102.1 coordinate 5,727,007, forward strand.
TGATTGGTGTAATATTCCTCATCTTATGATTTCAGATGGTCTGCAATGCTGACTGTGTGATCAGCAATGTTGTGGCAAAATGGCCTGGCTCAGTCCATGACTCCAGAATCTTTCGGGCCTCTGAAATCTATCAGTGCCTATCACAAGGTAAGCCACACAACCCCTATTTATAACCATCATGGCTGTGTCAAGAATATCACTGTGTTTATGAGGTAGTAATGATGAGATTTTGTGTTGACAGGTGAATTCTCTGGTGTGTTGCTGGGAGACAGGGGGTATGGCTGCCAGCCTTTTCTCCTGACACCTTTCACAGACCCCCAGGAAGCACAGCAGGCCTACAACCATGCCCATGCCAGGACCAGGGCCAGAGTTGAAATGACCTTTGGCCTCCTGAAGGCACGCTTTCACTGCCTTCACAAATTAAGGGTCAGCCCTGTTAGGGCATGTGATATTACTGTGGCTTGTGCTGTCCTCCACAATGTGGCCTGCCTGAGGAAGGAGAGGGCCCCCAGAGTGCCACCAGCCATGGACTGGGACAATCCGGCAATCTTCCCTGATGACGACAGTGGTCGGCTGCTGAGGGACCAATATGTGTTGAATTATTTTAGTTAGTATGTGTGCTTTCAATTTTGGTTAAATATGTCCTGCGGTGGCAGAGGAATTTGGTTTTTTTTGGGTTCGTTTTTTGACGAATTTGGCCTCTTATGATGTTTGTGCGGTATACTGTGTGTAATACAAGGCTGCAGGGAGGCTACTGCATCCATTCATTTGTCTGTTCAGTTGATGTGTATGGATTTGTCCTGCATTTATTTTAGTGTGCAGACATGCAGGGTGTGTTATATACAGACCTTTGAATGTGTATGTATCATTTTGTATAATATGCTTGGATTCTGTGCTTTCCATCTTGTAGAGTCACTGTGACTTCAGTTTCGAAAGGAGCTGATGGTTTACCTGCTTTGTTTTGTCCTTATTCAATAAAGGAACATAATGTTACACATTGTGTTTTTATATTCATATGGAATGTGTATTTGTTTATATGACAGAGTACTAGGGCCACACTGAAGAAAAAGGATAAAGTCATAAATTTATGAGGCTGGTTCTTTCTGCAGAAAAGCTACATATTGTTTTTACAGTTTTGATACTTATGACAATGTGATACTTAATATTCTGGCACATCAGCATGTCTTTGTTTATGAAACCATACTGAAGTACAATTTCACGAAATGCCCCACATCTGTCATTTTAACAACTGTCCTCCTTTAAAACAACTGGTTACAATATTATGACTTGTGTTTTTTTCCCCTCTGTGGCCCTAATATTCTATCATTTTATATATAGCCTTATAGTCTATGGGAAACTGTAAATTATCTAATGATAGCAACATCATCTAAAAATCATTTTTTATCCAAAATCATTGAAATTAATGATCACAAACGTTTAAATAATAACAGTGGGTCTAGTTATATGTGATAACAATGTATAGTGAGCAGTGAAATAACTATTGGTTTCCATTTGTGGTGACTGCTGACTGACATTAGGGATGAGATTAAATAGATCCTGGAATTTAGCCTGGTCTGGAGCAGGCTAGCTCCACAGAATAAATCTCCATGGTAATTTATACCATAACATATCCTCCTGCCCCCTATCCATCTTTAGTGCAACCGGATTACGGATCAATTGAGCCAGGATCACCAAGATATCCTGGCTTAATCCCTTATCCTAGTTTTGTGCAACAGGCCCCAGATGAGAAACCATACATAATATTTACGATGAAAATCATTTTAAAGATCATGAAAAGTAAAAAGCATGTTTTTCATTGAATTGGATGATATTTGAAGGAACCCAGATCAAAGTATGATGACCAAAGTATGAAAAATTACTGTTGCTTCTACATTGATAATGTTTGATCATTATTAAGTTACTGGTCCCCTCGCCCCATGACAAACACTTGGATTCATTATTAAGGGTACAAAATGACATCACCCAATTTCAAATTTTAATACACCAATGGTAACATGATATTCTTTTACCTAACTTAATTAAATAAGTACCACCTTGTAACCAACATTGGAGAAGGCGTGTTTGCGGATGGACGTGGTTCATATACCTAGATAGCTACTCTACTCGTGCCACAATTTCACTGTAGGGTGTCAGCCAACATAACTAAAAGTTTACCCTACTCATCTATGGCAAAGATAATTATACACTGAGTATACAAAACATTAAGGACACCTGCTCTTGATCAGATTGATCAGTTGAAAGCTATGATCCCTGGTTAAAGTTACTTCAATCAGTGTAGATGAAGGAGAGGAGACAGGTTAAAGAAGGCTTGTTAAGCCTTGAGACAATTGATAAATAGATTGTGTATGTGTGACATTCAGAAGGTGAATGTTACCCTTTCAACGGGGTATGGTAGTAGTTGCCAGGCACACCAGTTTGTGTCGAGCTGCAACGCTGCTGGGTTTTTCACGCACAACAGTTTCTCGTGTGTATCAAAAATGGTCCACCACCCAAAGAACATCCAGCCAACTCGACACAACTGTGGGAAACATTGGAGTGAACATGGGCCCTTCTGAGGGCAAAAGGGCGGTGCAACTCAATATTAGAAAGGTGTTCCTAATGTTTTGTATAGCCAGTGTATGTTTCCCATTTCATCTGTGTCTTGTGTTGGACAGTTACTGGCTAGCTAGGTCTTCAGCCAGCATGCAACAAAAGAAGGAGAGTGTCAGTTGTCAAGTCAACACATCCGTAAGTGCTGCTGTGAACCACCTGTGAATCACATGAGACATGCCTACCGTTCAAAAGTTTGGGGTCACTTAGTAAATGTCCTTGTTTTTGAAATACATTTTTTTTTTGTCCATTAAAATGACATCAAATTGATCAGAAATACAGTGTAGACATTGTTAATGTTGTAAATTACTATTGTAGCTGGAAACGGCTGTCACGTTCCTGACCTATTTATGTTAGTTTTTGTGTGTTAGTTGGTCAGGACGTGAGGTTGGGTGGGCATTCTATGTTTTCTGTTTCTGTGTTGGTTTTGGGTTGCCTGGTATGGCTCTTAATTAGAGGCAGGTGTTTGGCGTTCCTCTAATTAAGAGTCATATTTAGGTAGGCGTTGTCACAGTGTTCGTTGTGGGTGATTGTCTCCTGTGTCGTCGAATGTATGTACCATACGGGACTGTTTGGCTGTTCGTTTATTTCGATGTCGTCCGTTTCCTGTACGTAAGTTTATGTTTAGTTATGTAAGTTTATGTTCAGGTTTCGTTCAACGTCGTTTTCTTGTTTTGTAGTTTGAAAGTGTTTTGTTTCGTTTCGTGTTGCCATCATCGTTATTAAATAAAGATGGCTTATTTCCCAAAGCCTGCATTTTGGTCTGAAGATCCTTCTCTCCTCACCTCGTCCGAGGATGAGGAGAGCGACAGCCGTTACAGAATCACCCACCAACACGCTAAGACCAAGCGGCAAGGGAAAACGAAACGGAGTAAGGGACAGGAGAGAAAGGAGCAATGGACATGGGACGATGTTTTGGATGGAAAGGGTTGCTACACTTGGGAGGAGATCCTGGCTGGGAGGGATCGCCTCCCATGGGAACAGGTGGAGGCATTGAGGAGAGCAGAGGCTACCTGGGAGAGGAACCGGAGCTATGAGGGAACGCGTCTGGCACGGAAGCCAAAAAAGCCCGTGAGTAATTCCCAAAAATTTCTTGGGGGGGGGCTAGGAGATAGTGGGCCAAGGGCAGGTAGGAGACCTGCGCCCACTTCCCAGGCTTACCGTGGAGAGCGGGAGTACGGGCAGGCGCCGTGTTACGCAGTAGAGCGCACGGTGTCTCCTGTACGAGTGCATAGCCCAGTGCGGGTTATTCCACCTCCCCGCACTGGTAGGGCTAGATTGAGTATTGAGCCAGGTGTCATGAGGCCGGCTCAACGCGTCTGGTCTCCAGTGCGTCTCCTCGGGCCGGCATACATGGCACCTGCCTTACGCATGGTTTCCCCGGTTCGCCTACATAGCCCGGTGCGGGTTATTCCACCTCCCCGCACTGGTCGGGCAACCGGGAGTATTCAACCAGGTAAGGTTGGGCAAGCTCAATGCTCAAGAGTGCCAGTACGCCTCCACGGTCCGGTATTTCCGGCACCACCTCCCCGCCCCAGCCTAGTACCTACAGTGTCTACACTACGCACTAGGCTACCAGTGCGTATCCTGAGCCCTGTTCCTCCTCCACGCACTCTCCCTGTAGTGCGTGTATCTAGCCCGGTGCCTCCAGTTCCGGCCCCACGCACTAAGCTACCAGTGCGTCTCCAGAGCCCTGTACACACTGTATATTCTCCCCCTACTAATCCTGATGTGCTTGTCCTCAGCCCGGCGTCACCAGTGCCGGTACCACGCATCAGGGGTAGAGTAGGCTTTGAGAATACAGTGTGCCCTGTCCCTGCTCCCCGCACTAGTAGGAAGGTGCTTATCATTAGCACGGTGCCTCCAGTTCCGGCCCCACGCACTAAGCTACCAGTGCGTCTCCAGAGCCCTGTACACACTGTTTCTTCTCCCCCTACTAATCCTGATGTGCTTGCCCTCAGCCCGGTGTCACCAGTGCCGGTACCTCGCACCAGGTATAGAGTGGGCTTTGAGAGTCCAGTGTGCCCTGTCCCTGCTCCCCGCACTAGTATGAAGGTGCGTGTCCTTAGCCCGGTGCCTCCAGTTCCGGCACCACGCACCAGGTCTACAGTGCGCATTATCCGGCCAGAGCCATCCGTCTCACCAGCGCCATCTGAGCCATCCGTCTCACCAGCGCCATCTGAGCCATCCGTCTACCCAGCGCCATCTGAGCCATCCGTCTCCCCAGCGCCATCTGAGCCATCCGTCTCCCCAGCGCCGTCTGAGCCATCCGTCTGCAATGAGCCTGCAAAGCCGCCCGTCTGCCATGAGCCTGCAAAGCCGCCCGTCTGCCATGAGCCTACAGAGCCGTCCGCCAGACAGGAGCCGCTAGAGCCGTCCGCCAGACAGGAGCCGCTAGAGCCGTCCGCCAGACAGGATCTGCCAGAGCCGCCAACCAGACAGGATCTGCCAGAGCCGCCAATCAGACAGGATCTGCCAGAGCCGCCAATCAGACAGGATCTGCCAGAGCCGCCAATCAGACAGGATCTGCCAGAGCCGCCAGCCAGACAGGATCTGCCAGAGCCGCCAGCCAGACAGGATCTGCCAGAGCCGTCAGCGAGCCATGAGCAGCCAGAGCCGTCAGCGAGCCATGAGCAGCCAGAGCCGTCAGAGAGCCATGAGCAGCCAGAGCCGTCAGAGAGCCATGAGCAGCCAGAGCCGTCAGAGAGCCATGAGCAGCCAGAGCCGTCAGCCTGCCATGAGCAGCCAGAGCCGTCAGCCTGCCATGAGCGTCGAGAGCCGTCAGCCTGCCATGAGCGTCGAGAGCCGTCAGCCTGCCATGAGCGTCGAGAGCCGTCAGCCTGCCATGAGCGTCGAGAGCCGTCAGCCTGCCATGAGCGTCGAGAGCCGTCAGCCTGCCATGAGTGTCGAGAGCCGTCAGTCAGCCATGAGCATCGAGATTCGTCAGTCAGCCATGAGCTGCCCTTCAGCCTGAAAAGGCTGGATACCCAGAACTGCCCATCAGTCCAGAGCTGTATCTCTGTCCGGAGCTGCCTTTCAGTCCGGAGTTGCCCCTCTATCCTAATCTCCCTCTCTATCTTCATCTATCTCTATATTCTTATCTATCCCTCTTTCTTGATTTATCTCTCTGTCCCGGGGTTGTCCCTATTAGATATGTTGTTAAGGGAATTTTGTGGGGGTCAAAAGAGGGTGGACATTCTTGGAGGGAGGAAGTTAGGATGGATTATGGTGGGGTGGGAACCGCGCCCCGAGCCTGAACCACCACCGTGGTTAGATGCCCACCCAGACCCTCCCCTAGATTTTGTGCTGGTGCGTCCGGAGTTCGCACCTTGTGGGGGGGGTACTGTCACGTTCCTGACCTATTTATGTTAGTTTTTGTGTGTTAGTTGGTCAGGACGTGAGGTTGGGTGGGCATTCTATGTTTTCTGTTTCTGTGTTGGTTTTGGGTTGCCTGGTATGGCTCTTAATTAGAGGCAGGTGTTTGGCGTTCCTCTAATTAAGAGTCATATTTAGGTAGGCGTTGTCACAGTGTTCGTTGTGGGTGATTGTCTCCTGTGTCGTCGAATGTATGTACCATACGGGACTGTTTGGCTGTTCGTTTATTTCGATGTCGTCCGTTTCCTGTACGTAAGTTTATGTTTAGTTATGTAAGTTTATGTTCAGGTTTCGTTCAACGTCGTTTTCTTGTTTTGTAGTTTGAAAGTGTTTTGTTTCGTTTCGTGTTGCCATCATCGTTATTAAATAAAGATGGCTTATTTCCCAAAGCCTGCATTTTGGTCTGAAGATCCTTCTCTCCTCACCTCGTCCGAGGATGAGGAGAGCGACAGCCGTTACAACGGCAGATTTTTTAATGTAATATCTACATAGGCGTACAGAGGCCCATTATCAGCAACCATCACTCCTGTGTTCCAATGGCACGTTGTGTTAGCTAATCCAAGTTTATCATTTTAAAAGGCTAATTGATCATTAAAAAACAATTTTGCAATTATGTTAACAGAGCTGAAAACTGTTCTGATTAAATAAGCAATAAAACTGGCTTCTTTAAACTAGTTGAGTATCTGGAGCATCAGCATTTGTCGGTTCGATTACAGGCTGAAAATGGCTAGAAACAAATAACTTTCTTATGAAACTCGTCAGTCTATTCTTGTTCTGAGAAACGAAGGAGCGTTCTGAGGAACGCTATTCTATGCGAGAAACATGACAGACAGATAAACCAGTGTATGAATCAAATGGATTTGCATATGAATGGAGTGGAAATTAGCTGACTTCGTTATCTGTAAGATAAGTAATGCTTGACACTTTAATGTGTCAAGCAGATTACATTTTCTGAAACGTAGCAATGTTAAAGACATGGAGTTCATGTTGTAATGTTAACAAGGTACCCAAAAGTAGTTAGAATTTATATTTAAATTTTATTAGCTAAAGAACTTGTTTAAACAGCGAAATTGTTGTGGAAATCAGCCTTGTTTGCATAGCGGTGTTGAAAATAACGTCATTTAGACTGTAATGATCTCCAAAATTCTAATCATTAGGTCATCACACCGTTGATATAGCAACGGACGCTAATAGTTTATCAAATCCCATTTTGACGGAGAGGGCGACACTATTTGGCCAGGGGGACATTATTTGGCATGACAGGCCCACCCCGATCTCCCTTCGGCAAATCAGATCACGACTCCAATTTACTCCTTCCTTCCTATAGGAAGAAACTCAAACAGAAAGTACCAGTGCTAAAATCTGTTCAACGCTGGTCTGAGCATTCCGGGTTGCCTCTTAGAATTACATTGACGTATAAACGGACACAGTGACTGAGTTCATCAGGAAGTGTATAGGGGATGATGTTCCCACTGTGACTATTAAACCCTACCCAAACCAAACAACCAAAACTGAAAGCGCGAACCACCGCATTTAACCACGGCAAGGTGACTCGAAATATGGTCTAATACAAACAGTGTAATGATTCCCTCCGTAAGGCAATACAACAGGCAAAGAGTCAGTATAGGGACAAAGTGAAGTTGCAATTCAGTGGCTCAGACATGAGACGTATGTGCCGGGCCTACAGACAATCACGGATTACAAAGGGAAAACCAGCCACGTCGCGGACACCGACATCTTGCTCCTGGACAAGCTAAACACCTTCTTCGCCCACTTTGAGGATAACACAGTGCCAACAACGTGGCACGCTCCCAAGGACTGTGGGCTCTTGCTCTCCGTGGCCAACGTGAGTAAGACATTTAAGAGTGTTAACCCTCGCAAGGCTGCCGGCCCAGACGGCATACCTCGCCGCGTGCTCAGAGCATGAGCAAGTGCAGACCAGCTGTCTGGTGTGTTTACGGATATATCAAAACTCTCCCTATCCCAGTCTGCTGTCCCCACTTGCTTCAAGATATCCACCACTGTTCCTGCCCCAATTACCAGTGCAATTACCATTGCACTGCACACTGCCCATCTGGACAAGAGGAATAACTATGTGAGAATGCTATTCATTGACTACAGCTCAGCGTTCAACACCATAGTGCCCTCAATGCTCATCACTAAGCTAAGGACCCTGGGACTAAACACCTCCCTCTGCAACTGGATCCTGGACTTCCTGACGGGCCGCCCCCCATGTGGTAAGGTTAGGTAACAACACATCCGCCACATTGATCCTCAACATGGGGGCCCCTCAGGGGTGCGTGCTCAGTCCCCTCCTGTACTCCCTGTTCACTCATGACTGCACGGCCAGGCACAACTCCAACACCATCAGTAAGTTTGCCGATGACACAACAGTGGTAGGCCTGATCACAGACAACGATGAGACAGCCTATAGGGAGGAGGTCAGAGACCTGAATATGTGGTTCCAGGACAACAACCTCTCCCTCAACGTGATCAAGACAAAGGAGATGATTGTGGACTACAGGAAAAAGAGGTCCGAGCACGCTCCCATTCTCATCGACGGGCTGTAGTGGAGCGGATTGAGAGCTTTAAGTTCCTTGGCGTCCACATCACCAACAAACTAACATGGTCCAAGCACACCAAGACAGTCTTGAAGAGTGCATGACCAAACCTATTCCCCCTCAGGAGACTGGCATGGGTTCTCAGATCCTCAAAAGGTTTTACAGCTGCACCATCGAGAGCACCCTGACGGGTTGCATCACTGCCTGGTATGTCAACTGCTCGGCCTCCGACAGCAAGGCACTACAGAGGGTAGTGCGTACGGCCCAGTACATCACGGGGCCAAGCTTCCTGCCATTCAGGACCTCTATACCAGGCGGTGTCAGCGGAAGGCCCTAAAAAATGTCAAAGACTCCAGCCACCCATATCATAGACCAGTCTCTCTGCTACCGCACGGCAAGTGGTACCGGAGCGCCAAGTCTAGGTCCAAGAGGCTTCTAAACAGCTCCTACCCCCAAGCCATAAGTCTCCTGAACAGCTAATCAAATAGCTACCCAGACTATTTGCATTGCCCCCCCTTCTACGCTGCTGTTACTCTCTGTTATTATCTTTTTTTTTTAAGTCACTTTAATAACTCTACCTACATGTACATTCTACCTCAATTACCTCGACACCGGTGCCCCCGCACATTGACTCTGTACCGGTACCCCCTGTATATAGCCCCGCTATTGTTATTTACTGCTGCTCTTTAATTATTTGTTATTCTTATCTCTTACTTTTTTGTATATCTTCTTAAAACTGCATTGTTGGTTAAGGGTTTGTAAGTAGGCATTTCACTGGAATACCTGTTGTATTCGGCGCATGTGACAAATAAAATTTGATTTGATATGAAACTGTTGAGCGTGAATAACCCAGCAGCTTTGCACTTCTTGACATAAACCGGTGTGCCTGGCACCTACTACCATACCCTGTTCAAAGGCACTTTAATCCTTTGTCTTGCCCATTCACCCTCTGAATGGCAGGCACACAATCCATGTCTCAATTGTCTCAAAGCTTAAAAATCATTCTTTAACCTGTCTCCTCTCCTTCATCTACACGGATTGAAGTGTATTTAACAAGTGACTTAAGGGATCATAGCTTTCCCCTGGAATCACCTGGTCAGTCTATGTCATGGAAATGCAGGTGTTCATAATGTTTTGTATACTATCATCTTAAATTGACATGTTGAATATTTTTGCCATTTAAAATATGATATATTGCACTAATTTCCCTAATGTAGACAGTTTGTGTTAATACCTTACACAAGTTTGCATTTTCACCCCATCAATTGAGTGGAATTACACACACTTTTTTATCTCAGATTGTTTTATTTGGTATAACATTTTAGAGTCATCATAATGACATCAAATTGGTTGCTTAAAACAGATCAATATCTTTGGTTTTGTACTCTTCATTTTGTCAAAGGCGTTTGAGCTGGCCACACTGTTTTTCACAGAAACATTTTGCACAAACACAGTCCTTACAAAAATAGGTCCTGAATGTGAGCAGTTTATTTTTGGATGCAATGTTCAGACATTCACAGAAGTAGGACAGCATAACACAACAATCGCTAACTGAGGAAAGATTGACATAACAGAAGCGGTCAAATTTAGCTAACTCTCGACTAAAAGAAACCACAATATGAATTAGCTTACTATTTACAAGTCATCACATCATGGGTCAGCTCACCATTGATTGAAATAATTGAGTAAAACACTTTCTAAAAATCTAAAGTAATCCGACGATGGGTAGTTTGTGGGCCATGTTTGTTTTTTAGTGTCAACCAAAGATAATAAGAGGAGACAAGATGAGTTTGGTTTGTTTGCATTATGCATGTTGTGTCATGTACGATCATTCACTTTTCTTCATTCACTTGAAGTTTCCTCGAAAGAAGAATGAACCATTCCTTCACCTCATTATAAAAATGTTGGTCTGACTGACGTTTACGTGACACCCAGAAGGCATTGTATAATGTCAACAAACATGGTGCCACACATAGCTGGCTAAAATAACTTTCATAAAAGTATTTTACACACATCATAGGTGTCCATTACAATCTATGCAATAATCGGAATGCGTGATTTATCACCAGGACTTGAAAACATGTGAATAAAACTGTAAATATATTATGCTCAATACAGTGCATATGGTATGCTACAGTAGAAACGACAACACAATATACAGAAAATAAGGCACTTACTTTGATAGGAACAGACACATGTCCAAACGTATTTTCTGTAAGGAAAACGGCAATGAAGGCAATGCCAGCCTCAGCCAGAAAATGTGCCATAGGGAAAAGGTATGTGAAAATGTCTGCATACTTGATCTGAAACACTGGGGAAGTACTTGGGCTCTCCTCAAAAAGAAAAGTGTGTCCGGCTCAGTAAAGACTCAAACATAAATTGTCCACAACAGTGAAATGGGCTACTTCTATGTGAATTAATGAGGAGGCGGACCATACCTCAATTGAAACTGTTTTTCAAAAATAAAACTTGTTAGGAAATCATTTGAAATTGACAAGTTGAAACATAGCCTATAGATAATTCGCAGGCAGCTAGGGTTAACTGTCCTGTGGCGTAACAATCACATTTTGGAACAGTGAGTGCATTCTGACATCACGTGCATAAAACAACTCACGCTTGGGTGACCGTTAGAGGTATTTGGAACTCATCGTGAAAATGTTAAGGTTTTGAATACTTAGTGTAGGAACAATGTTACACAGGTTACCTATTACACAGGTTACCTATTACATATGTTACCAATTACACAGGTTAACCACAGGTTACTATTACACTAAAAAGTGACACAACACAATGCCACCGATGTATCAAGTTATGAGGGAGCATGCTGACGCAGGAATTTCCACCAGAGCTGTTGCCAGTGAATTGAATGTTAATTTCTCTACCATAAGTCGCCTCCAAAGTCGTTTTAGAGAATTTGTCAGTAAGTCCAACCGGCCTCACAACCACGTGTAAAAAAGCCAGCCCAGGATCTCACATCCGGCTTCTTCACCTGCGGGATTGTCTGAGACTAGCCACCCGGACAGCTGATGAAACTGGGTTTGCACAACCGAAGAATTTCTGCTCAAACTGTCAGAAACCGTCTCAGAGAAGCTCATCTTAGTGCAAGGTGTCTTCGCCGGGGTTTTAACATGACTGCAGTTCGGCGTCGTAACCGACTTCAGTGGGCAAATGCTCACCTTCAATGGCCGCTGGGGAAGCGTACTCTTCACAGATGAATCCCTGTTTCAACTGTACCAGGCAGATGGCAGACAGCGTGTATGGCGTCTTGTGGGCGAACAGTTTGCTGATGTCAAGTGCCGCTTGGTGGCGGTAGGATTATGGTATGGGCAGGCATAAACTACGGAAAACAAACACAATTGATTAAATTTGAATGCACGGAGATACCGTGACGAGATCCTGAGGCCCATTATCATGCTATTCATCCTCCTCCATCATCTCATGTTTCAGCCTGATAATGCACGGCCGCATATCGCAAGGATATGTACAATATTTCTTGCAGCTGAAAATGTCAATGTTCTTACATGGCCTGCATACTCACGAAACATGTCACCCATTGAGCATGTTTGGGATGCTCTGACAGTTGCAGGACAGCGTGTTCCAGTTCCCGCCAATATCCAGCAACTTCGCACAGCCATTGAGGAGGAGTGGGACAACATTCCACAGTCCACAATCAACAGCCTGATCAACTCTATGCGAAGGAGATGTCTCACGCTACATGATGCAAATGGTTGTCACATCAGATACTGGCTGGTTTTCTGATATACGCTCCTACCTTTTATTTAAGGTATCTGTGACCAACAGATGCATATCTGTATTCCCAGTCATATGAAAACTATAGATTAGGTGCTAATTCATGGGTGTGAATACTTATCAGGATGGGATATTTCTGTATTTCATTTTCAATACAATTGCGAAACTGTCTAAAAACATGTTTTCACTTTGTCATCATGGGGTATTGTGTGTAGATGGGTGAGAGAAAAAAACGATTTAATCCATTTTGCATTCAGGCTGTAACACAACACAATTTGAAACAAGTCGAGGGGTATGAATACTTGGATAGGATTTTGCCTGTGCTCAGATCCATCACGTTCAAGCACACCCATAGCATGATGCAGCCACCACCATGCTTGCAATTATGGAGCCAGTTACTAAGTGACGTGTTGGATTTACCCCAAACATAACTTTGCATTTAGACCAAAAGTGTATTCCTTAGCATTTTCTTTCAGTATTACTTTAGTGCCTTGTTGCATACAGGATGCATGTTGTGGAATATTGTTATTTTGTATAGGCGTCCTTCTTTTCACTCTGTCATTTAGGTCATTATTGTGGTGTAACTACAATGTTGTTGATCCATCGTCAGTTTTATCCCATCAAAGCCACTGAACTAGATGTTTTAAAATAAGTATTGGTCGTATGGGTACATCCCTGAGCAGTTTCATTCCTGTCCTGCAGCTCGGTTGGGAAGGACAACTGTATCTGTGTTGCGTCTGGGGGGTTTGATACATCGTCCACAGCCTAATTATTAACTTTACCATCCTTAAAGCTGGAATCAGCATTCGTTGAAACAGCGCCACTGGTTGCCCCATGCACATTTGTTTTTGTTTTGTTTATGAATGGAGGAGAAGAGCATCCAGCATATTGTTAATAAAAATGTAGAACATACTCTGCTGTCCTTTTGCTCGCGCATTGATGTGCAATGATGTCTGAGTGAAAAAAGCGGTGTTTGTTGTTTGAAGTAACATCTTTCATGTTGTAATATCACACATGGCAGTTTCACAGCATTAAACAGATATTCGGTGTCTGATTTGTTACCCATCTTCCAATCACTCAGTTTAGCCCCACATTTTAAGAAAAATTATGCATGTTATTTTGGCATTAATATGTGTCACATATCAGTTTGCAAACAATGTAAAAATAATATATATCATTGTGTTAACAAAGCCGAATACAAACATGGTCTCTTTTTTGTTTTCTTGAGTAAGGCAGCTCCAAAGTGCAGGTGTTTCAGCCTAGCTCAGTGCTTTCTGTGGTGGGGCAAGCCAGCAGAAAATACGGAGTGTTGCGCTGTGATTGGCTCAGTGTTCTGTCACTCATGAGGACTTTACGTCACTGCCAAGTGTAAGAGGAGACATTGAACATTCTAGCCCTTCGGCTGCTGCCATAGAAGTGCCAATCCAAGAATGCTCAAGGTCATTGGCCACAGATAAAATGACATCAAATCACATTATATGTACAGTAGCTTTGATTGGAATGATCATGTCAACATAATACTTTAACAATCATAGCTAGCAGTCATCATCATCAATCAAGTAAACAATCACATGCAAATCCTTTTAAATCCTTGTCATATGAAGAGAAATTATAGATAAAACGTATCGGTGCTCATCGGCCGTTGGACATAAACATTACACAACAAGTAGGAAATTGCAAATTCAACGAGTGGTTTCGAAGGAAACAGTGACAGTGGCTGTGTGGTCCCAAATATGGGATTAAGGGTCTCTTTTCCAAGTTTAAAATTATAAACATTCACCATTGGCCATGCTGTCAATGAAGCATGATTGTGCTGTACTCTAAATAACTGTTAACCCGGAAGACCTCCGCGCCACCTTCCTGTTCAAGTGAGCCGAGCAGAACAATGTGAGTCCAAAAATGTACTGTATGCTGCTTCATAAATGATGTAATATGCCTGGGAGATATGTATACTGTAGCTAAGAAAGTAATACTAAGTGTATGTGGTGTAGTAAGATGTTAGTAGCCCATGTGCCTCACCCTAATAATATAGTCTATTTACCCCTCTTAATTTAGCCCACTGTTCTGACTGTTCTACTGTAGCCTATAACCTGTTTTAGAGAAATGTAATCATCGAATATTGTAAGAGCATTCATTGTCTGCTAATATGCCCCCTTTATTTATCCTAAGGTTCTAACTTGGTGTACAGGGAGAATACTGTAAGAACTGCCCATGTTCTGAATTCTGTCGCTGTACATTTCAAAAGTGCTAAACAAGTAGTTATATTGACTAACGTTACGTCTATCCTAGCTCGCTCATTAATGTCTTAATCGAAATTACGGATTGCCTCTAATCCGCTTGTCGTCCCCTTATGCCATAGATTGCACATCTCAATTGTCAGTAGAAACCACATTTGTTTAAGCAAGTCAGCAATATCAGCTATGTTTTTTTTAAAGGCAGTAAATGAGGCTGAATGAACTGTTTCGCTGCCAGACAAGGCTTCGCTGATAGCCAGGTGTATCAGTGGTAAGATGTTGAGACTGCTGTTGGGACAGCTTTATGTAGGCCACAATTTGTGGGCACCGTTATAGTGCAATTAATGTATTGTTTATTGTTGTGTTGTGCAGTGGCTTTGCTGCTAGAGATATATGTTTTGTTTGCATTGGGATGCATCTCAATCCACCGCATCCGCCAGTGTCTCATTTCCACATCCGCGGTGAAAGGTGGCAGAGCTAGAGCGGTGTTTGTTGGACCATGAGACATCACAAAAATCGGTCCTCTCACAAAAACATCTGTAGCGTCCGGACGGTTTGACCTATTATGACCACTCTATGGAAAGGGAGACACTCACATTTTGCTCAAGAGACTCGTCTGAAGTCGGTGCCGTCGATATGCCAACTTCTGTTTGGTAGCGTCCAAGCTGTTTGGGCTACAAATTAACAGGTAAAGGGGAGATTCTCACGAACACGATGGTGTTCTCCGTTTTGCTCTACGGCCCCCACAAGTGTCACGGGACTCGTCTGAAGGTAACCGGTACCGGTTTTAAAAAACGTATGGAAGTACGAAGGTAGTTTTGTGCCTACCCCAAAAAAGGGGTTAAATATGTCTAAAATAAAATAAAACACTTCCAGAGATTTTTTTATGTCTTAGATTTAGGATAGACACTTCAAAACCTTGTTTCTTACAATTCATTTTTTGGCTGTACTTTTTGCCTTTTATGAATTTGTATTTCAATACATTTCTACGGGCTTTAGTAGTAAAGGCCAAAATCAATATTTAATCAAATACGTTATGTAATATAAATTTATTCTATGAGATAATAGCAGTCAGTTAACAACACCTTTATGAATTATGAAGTGTTTATGTGATTTATGTGTTTATTTATTATTAGTTAAAATCCAAATTTACAAAAAGTGACGTTAGCTGATGAAGATTATCTCATAAAACAAAACATATAAGGCAGTGTCTAGACTTGATAGTTCATTCAGTAGTTCTGATCATAGAATTCCGAACACGTCATGCGTCTATATTTACATTTTAAATGTGTACACCATGTCCACATGTGTACATTCCCGCGGTATATTCAAATGCCAGTATACATTCTACAAACAGTGAAATAGGCAAAAAATTATAATAACACAACAACCGCTACATACTGTTACTAAGTAGTCAGCTAACCAGCAAGCTAGCAAGCAATGCTAAAGGGATTGCAAATGAGTGAGCATAACTCTAGCCAAACAGAAAATAGTGTTTCTAAATGTTAGCTAGCTGGCTAGCATTTATGAGGCCAGCAAATACGTTCCCCACATGCTTGCAATGTATTTCCTCCAACGATATAATGAAAAGGTGCCTCTCAGTCCCAAAACACAAGTTTTCTGGAGACTTGTGGGAGGAGTACTGATGACGTCGCCCACTGTATGCACTTTCGGTAGCCTGATTGCATCCAGACTGAGGAGAAATCCACACACAATGCATCCCTGACCATGTCACGGCTTCCACC
Organism: Salvelinus alpinus; assembly: GCF_045679555.1. Classification (NCBI taxonomy): domain Eukaryota; kingdom Metazoa; phylum Chordata; class Actinopteri; order Salmoniformes; family Salmonidae; genus Salvelinus; species Salvelinus alpinus. Next base: position 5,743,282 of record NC_092102.1, read on the forward strand.
GAAGTCGGCCCCTCTCCTTGATCGGGCGGCGTTCGGCGATCAACGTCACCGGCTTTCTAGCCATCGCCGCTCCATTTCTCATATTCCATTGGTTTTGTCTTGTTCCATTACACACCTGGTTTTCATTCCATAATTACTGCATGTATTTAGTCCTCTGTTTCCCCTCCATGTCTTTGTGTGTAATTGTTTGTTTGTGATGTGGATTATTGTCGGGCGCTTTACTTTTGCCATGTCCCATGTTTTTGGCACGTTATTGTTTTTATGTGCTGTATTTTGTGGAACGGAATTAAAGTGTGCAAGTTCACTACACTCTGTTCTCCTGCACCTGACTTCGCCTCCCGTACACACCCTTGACAGACCACCTGAAGTGGTAAGATCTGAACACAATCCAACCACAAAGCGATTTTTGTGCCTCTAGACCTGATCTGATAGCAGAAGTTGCATGTACAGTGCATTCGGGAAAGAATTCATACCCTTAGACTTTTTCCACATTTTGTTACGTTATAGCCTTATTTTAAAATTGATTTGTTTTTTAATCCCTCACCAATCTACACACAATACCCCATAGTGACAAAGCAAAAACAGACTTTTATACATTTTTGCGTGTGTAATATTTACATAAGTATTCAGACACTATAAGTATTCAGACACTTCACTCAGTACTTTGTTGAAGCACTTTTGGCAGCAATTAGAGCCGCGAGTCTTCTTGGGTATGACGCTACAAGCTTGGCACACCTGTATTTGGAAAGTTTACCCATTCTTCTCTGCAGATCCTCTCAAGCTCTGTCAGGTCTCTCCAGAGATGTTAGATTGGGTTCATATCCGGGTTCTGGCTGGGCCACTCAAGGACATTCAGGGACTTGTCCCGAAGCCACTCCTGCATTGTCTTGGCTTTGTGGTTATGGTTGCTGTCCTTTTGGAAAGTGAACCTTCACCCCAATCAGAGGTCCTGAGCACTCTGGAGAAGGTTTTCATCAAAGATCTCTCTGTACTTTGCTCCGTTCATCTTTCCCTCAATACTGACTAGTCTCCCAGTCCCTGCAGCTGAAAAACATCCCCACAGCATGATGCTTCCACTCCCATGCTTCACAGTAGGGATGGTGCCAGGTTTCCTCCAGATGTGAAACTTGGCATTCAGGCCAAATAGTTCAATCTTGGTTTCATCAGACCATGGAATTCTGTTTCTCATGGTCTGAGAGTCCTTTAGGTGCCTTTTGGCAAACTCCAATCAGGCTGACATGTGCCTTTTACTGAGGAGTGGCTCTGTCTGGCCACTCTTGTATAAATGCCTGATTGATGGAGTGCTGAGGAGATGGTTGTCCTTCTGGAAGGTTCTCCCATCTCCACAGAGGAACTCTGGAGCTCTGTCAGAGTGACCATCGAGTTCTTGGTCACCTCCCTGACCAAGGCCCTTCTCCCCCGATTGCTCAGTTTGGCCAGGCGGCCAGCTCTAGGAAGAGTCTTGGTAGTTTCAAACTTCTTCCATTTAAGAATGATGGAGGCCACTGTGTTCTTGGGGACCTTCAATGCTGCAGTATGTTTTTGGTACCCTTCCCACAACCTTATATAGACAGGTGTGTGCGTTTCCAAATCACGTCCAATCAATTGAATTGACCACATCATGCCCAATCAATTTCAAGTCTCATAGCAAAGGGTCTGAATACTTATGTAAATAACGTATTTCTGTTTTAACAAAATTTGGAAAAAGGGAAGGGGTCTGAAAACTTTCAGAATATATTGTGTGTCAAGTTTAGACACAACCTAAGATCTGCCTAAGCCTGTGTTTACCACAGACCTTTTTTTTGGCGTTTATCCAAAAACCCTACAAAAACCAACCATGACTGTTTTTGTTAGTGACATAGACATGGTTGTTGCATTCATCCATTTTGAGTTCTGTGGTCTTCACCAAGTGAGAGTCTAAGCAAATATGTTATCATTGAACTGAAAGTATTTAATTCAATAAAAAAATATTTAATAAGGCCTTGTTTTGAGGATCTAGTTTTACCCTAATACAATGGCCTGAAACTCTTGGTTTTCAGTCCTGATGGCCTGCAAAGTGATATGTAATTCCTATTCTAGTCCAGCCAGAGTGGGGATATCAAACATTTGGAATGACTACCGTGTTAGGGAGACTAAGATATGAGACTACCTAAACCATCTAAATTAGAACAATAATTTCAGTAACGAGTGCAATAAATCCAAGTAACATATTGAATCACTATACTAGTCCTATGAGATGACTCAACCTCTGATACTTCTCGAAGACAATATGCTTCAACGGAAATAATATTTTCGCAAATAACCAGCATGGATTTCTAAATGGCTGCAAACAAACTAACATAACATTATGTTCCAAAAGGTGTGCAGTACTGTTCAACGCCTACTTTCTCCTCTCACTGTGTTAGTGCTTCTTGAACTTCTCTTGTGCTTCTACTTGCAAGACCATTGTAAAAAAGAGGCCTTTGACCAAAACATAAAAACACAATAAACAATGTACGGTGGTAATACTGTGTGTTTATTTACAATGAAGTCAACTTTGGGGTTATAATTCCCCTGCACCCGAAAAGAAAGAAAGACGGGGGTGTGTATTGTCAGCATTTCATCTCAACTTGCAATACCACCTACCCTCTAACATCAATAACTGCATATCTAGCCTGTCAAACCATAGATTTACAGAGCGCCACTGCTGCTTCTCGACCCGCCCTTCTCACCCCACTGCCTCTCCCCAGGCCTTAAATTAAGGGTGAGAGTGTGTCTGTGTAGTGAACTAAATGAACAACAAACACCTAGAGAGATGTCTTGTTTGCACAAATTAAGGGTGAGAGTGTGTGTGTGTGTGTGTGTGTGTGTGTGTGTGTGTGGTGTGTGTGTGTGTGTGTGTGTGTGTGTGTGTGTGTGTGTGTGTGTGTGTGTGTGTGTGTGTGTGTGTGTGTGTGTGTGTGTGTGTGTGTGTGTGTGTGTGTGTGTGTGTGTGTGTGTGTGTGTGTGTGTAGTTGGAGGGAGGGTGTCTATGTGTATAGTATGTGTATGCTTTTGTGTGTGTGTGTGTCTGTCAAAGTGTGTAGTATGAGTATACGATCTGACCAACGAATACCTAGAGATATGTCGGTGTGCACAAATGCTCATGAGTGTACGCTTCAATACATGTGTGTGTGTGTGTGTGTGTGGTGGAGGGGGGTCTGTGTGTAGTATGAGTTTTCCAACTGAGGGACAAATACCTAGAAAAATCTCCACAAAGTCTGTGTGTACAAATGTAGTATACGTTGTTGTGGTCACGTGTATTGCCTGCCAGTGTGTTTACAGACCCAGTGCTAACAAGGGGAGTGTGTGGCCTTGTGCAGAAGGGCACGTCAGAGTGACGTGCAGACTGCAGGGGGATTCTCTCTCCATGTTGTCCACTTCATGCTCTGTGCAACTGCTAAAATGGCTCCCAGGCTAAATAAAGTGTATGAAACACACAGCATCCTCTCACTTTCTTGTGCATGTAAGCCGCCCACACAGGACAAACTGATTCATAGGGATGTGCACCCTGATGAAAAAAAAACAGCATAGAGCAGCCTAGGCTGGTGATCAGCCTTTGTTGTGTTTTCGCTGGTGACCACCCTTCGCTGTATTTTGGACACTGGTGACCAGCATGCTGGTCAACCGCAAAACCAGCATCAAGGCACATTATTCTGGCTTGCAAAGTTATGTCTAATTCCTATTGGAATCCAGCCTGAGAATTTGAACTTTAATTCACCTACAATCTGCTTTCAGAATTACTGCCAGTGTTAGAAAGATGAATTTATGAGACTACCTAAACCATCAAAAATAGAACAATCATTTCAGTAACGGGTGCAATAAGTCCAACTAACAGATTGGATTAGGTTTGAAAAAATGTATGTTATTTATCTTTGTGTAGCATCTCAACTAAGAGAGAAGTTTGTCTGGTTCAGTGTAATACCTCAAACGTAAATTGTTCGCCACAGTGAAATGGCTACTTCTATGGGAATTATTGATGAGGCGTACCACACCTCAATTCAAACTGTAGTTAAATAAAACTTGTTTGAAAATAATTAGAAGTTGACAAATTGAAACATAGCCTAAAGATAATTAGCAGACAGAGTGCCTTGGTGTGAGGGCAGCGCAGGTTAACTGCCCTGTTGCGTAACAATCACATTTTGGAACAATGAATGCATTCTGACATCACGTGCATAAAAAAATCATGCTGGGTGGACCTTTAGAGATACTTGGAACTCACACGTGAAAAGGTTAAAATGAGACTTAGGGTGATGTCTCCCTATCCCCTTAATAATCCCGCCTCCTGAATCCAAGTGTTTGATATGGGGGAGGGAACCAGTAACTTAAATCATTTATCATTGTAGAAGCAACCGTCATTTTTTCATACTTTGATTTGGTTTCATCCAAAAATCACAATATTTCATGAAAAACACGATTTTGACTGTTCATGACCACTCGGGGCTCACGAGTGGCGCAGCGGTCTAAGGAACTACATGTCGGCGCACGAGGCGTTACTACAGTCCCTGGTTTGAATCCAGGCTGTATCACATCCAGCCGTGATTGGGGATCACATAGGGCGGCGCACAGCGTCGTCCGGGTTTGGCCAGGGTAAGCCGTCATTGCAAATAAGACTTTGTTCATAACTGACTTGCCTGTTAAATAAAGGTTAAATAAATAAAATTAAGAAATATTCATATTCAATGCATTCAAATTCAATTCCCCATTTCAGACTCATAGCTAGCAATAATTATTTGATTGAGTAAAACGTACTAACACAGGGTGGTAAAAGCTAGCTAGCATTTTCCATAGCAACTAGCCAAGCCCCTGGCAACGTTAACAGGTTTCCCAACTTGGTCAATAAACGTTACAAAAACTTTGATAAACTCATAAAACATTTAGTTAACAATGGCAACTATCTCACTATTTTAAGACTGACATTACACTTGTACACATTATGAACATTTAACAACATGACAAATTAAGAGACAGAAACATGATTCAATTCTTTCCATTTTGGCTGCACAGCCACAGGAGCGTGTGAGAGGTGAGAGTTCATTAAAATGCAGTCTTCCTTGAGACTTCTCACTATACAAAAATTGTCTAAATACACTGCTCAAAAAAATAAAGGGAACACTTAAACAACACAATGTAACTCCAAGTCAATCACACTTCTGTGAAATCAAACTGTCCACTTAGGAAGCAACACTGATTGACAATAAATTTCACATGCTGTTGTGCAAATGGAATAGACAAAAGGTGGAAATTATAGGCAATTAGCAAGACACCCCCAATAAAGGAGTGGTTCTGCAGGTGGTGACCACAGACCACTTCTCAGTTCATATGCTTCCTGGCTGATGTTTTGGTCACTTTTGAATGCTGGCGGTGCTTTCACTCTAGTGGTAGCATGAGACGGAGTCTACAACCCACACAAGTGGCTCAGGTAGTGCAGCTCATCCAGGATGGCACATCAATGCGAGCTGTGGCAAGAAGGTTTGCTGTGTCTGTCAGCGTAGTGTCCAGAGCATCAGACACATCTCTGAAGTATGTGTGGGGCCTCCACTCATCACACGTCATTCTCTCTGTAGACCCACTCTCCCCAAGTAGACCCCCACCAGCCACTATCATTTAATTTACAAGGTAATACAAACTGCCACAGTACATTTTAATTTATTTTATTTCACCTTTATTTAACCAGGTAGGCCAGTTGAGAACAAGTTCTCATTTACAACCGCGACCTGGCCAAGATAGAGCAAAGCAGTGCGACACAAACAACACAGAGTTACACATGGCACATGGGATAAACAAACGTACAGTCAATAACACAATAGAAAAGTATATATACAGTGTGTGCAAATGTAGTAAGATTAGGGAGGTAAGGCAATAAATAGGTCATAGTAGCGAAATAATTACAATTTAGCAATTAAACGCTGAAGTGATAGATGTGCAGAAGATGAATGTGCAAGTAGAGATACTTGGGGTGCAAAGGAGAGAAAGAAAATAACAACATGGGGATGAGGTAGTTGGGTGGGCTATTTACAGATGGGCTATGTACAGGTGCAATGATTGGTAAGCTGATGCTTAATGTTAGTGATGGAGATAAGTCTCCAGCATCAGTGATTTTTGCAATTCATTCCAGTCATTGGCAGCAGAGAAGTGGAAGGAAAGGTGGCCAAAGTTGAGTTGCAGTCATTCTACAATGTATATACAGTGACATAATCCACAGACTTGTGGTACATTAGGAGAGGAGTTGTAGCTTAAAAAGCTTAAAAAGGCATAGCGCCTCAAAGTACAAAGAAAAAATGTGCTTTATTTTTTTAGTCTGTTCTGTCCACATGCTCATACGCTCAATATACGTATACAATAACTATATATTTCTACTATGACTCTCCCATTCCATGGAATGCCCACCGCCCTCATATGACATGTCTGCTAAAGTGTTTTATCTTTTTCTTCAATGATAGCCGAAACAGACAAGGTTAACTTAGATTTTATACACGTAAAGACCAACCAAATTCAATGTTTACATGAAATGTGCACAGGCTCCAGGATGAAAAAAAGGCATATGGTTCTTGAACACTTAAAGAGATTTTCAGCAGATGTGGTTTTCCAGATGTGGAGTTCAATAAAAAAAAAATTATGGAATATTTAAAGAGGAGCTGGGTTGGAAAGGCCTGTGCTGCAACTTACTGTAGTAAAAGCAGAGGTGTAGGCATCCTGATTTTCCCCTATATCCCAGCACACTAAGATTGCTGTTTTCTAATGTTTGATTGTACCTTACATGGTGAAAAATGCACATACATTTCATTGAATATCCCACCAGGGGCAAATCTGGTGTTTTTAGATAGAATACAAGCTGTATTCGATCAAATCCAGACAGCAGGTGGCCTAAATCATACATTCGACAAGATTGACAGATATATCAATAAAAAAGGCAAATTCAAGGAGCCTCCAAAAAGGCTGAATAATGTCATCTCTACAAATAATTTACAGGACACCTGGAGATTACTATTCCAAACTACAAAATACTATTCCTTTTTTTTCTCAAAGTAAAAAAAGCTATTCAAGAATTGACTGAATTTTTATTTACAAAAAATGGCCTCAGCAATTTACTGGGTTCAAACATCCATGACATAGTGACTTCGGATCCTTCTTCTGTATCATGAATAATTACACCAACAGAATACACACTTAGTGACAGAATATGGAGAATGAACAAAGCACATATTCAAGACCCGAACTGTATTAAATCCGTAAATAAAATTTTAAAACATTACAAATGTAGACATAGAGGACTTGATTTGAGAATGTTGTAGTGTGTTTATAACTAAAGAAGTGCCTTATTGAGAGTAGTGACTAGTGTGTAATGGGTTCGATGGAATGATATATGTGCATATGTGCAAATGTATCTGTAGCAGGAGGAGGTGTTTGAGACAGTGTGTTTACATAGGGCTGTTAAGTGGGATGGAACGTGACTGCAGTGGAGATTTGTGGGGGCTCATAAATTAAGGTCGTGGTGACAGAGGAGTATCATTACCAGAGACTGTATATTGTTACAAGAGATAGCTCATAGGAGAGGGAGGACAGCTAACTGTGCACAATATAGGGAGTTAATGAAGTGCACATACCCAGATCATGGTGAGAGTAGAAGAGATAGTGGTGGCATTTCAGACACTATGGTAAACTTTCAAGAAACCTGTGATTGGATATTCTTCCAACTCATTAATCTCTTTCCCAATTTCTAACAGCCGGCGAACACTTGACAGATTACATGCAGTAGTTATTCCCATGGCAGTCGCTGTAGGGACCGTAATTGAAGGAGGCTATAGTCATGGGTCATGTTAGTAGTAGCAGGGCTTACTTTAGTAGCATTGTTGGGATATTAGCTTATGAAGACTCGTGCCACATGGCTTGGTAACTGGTAAATGGGAGACCAATGGGAGTGTGGTTATTCAAATGTCACAAATTAGTGATCTTGACATAAGAGGAGAGTCTGTGTTGTCAGGAAATGACCCATGTTTTGCAGTGTGTATATCCTCAGGTGAAAGCAGAGAGAACCAAGGGCACGGGCAGAATTCTGGAGATTGAGTGTACATCACTATACACCAGGTGTGGGGTGTTGGGACAGCGTTGGTCTGGTCCACACACAGTGCTCCTTACAGCACCTGCAGCGGTAAAGATCGTCATGTCTCTCCTCGGTGGGTGCATAGGCTTTTTAGGTCCTTCATTTTTGTGGAGTCCAGCAGAAAAGTATCCTGGAGGCATAGAGTCAGGTGAAGAGAGAGTGGGAATTGTCATGGTCTCAGACTTTGGTTTTCATGCATATATAATTATGCATAGCTTATCACATTGTTAACCTCTCTTGGGTAGGGGGCAGTATTTTCATGTCCGGATGAAAAGCGTGCCCAAAGTAAACTGCCTGTTACTCAGGCCCAGAAGCTAGGATATGCATATTTGGATATAATATATAATTAGTAGATTTGGATAGAAAACACTCTAAAGTCTATAAAACTGTTATAATTATGTCTGTGAGTATAACAGAACTGATATGGCAAGCAAAACCCCGAGGACAAACCATCCCCCCAAAAAGTCAGCCTACCACTGTTTTCAATGGCTGTCACTTTTATTATAAGGCGAAATCCTCCCAGATTGCAGTTCCTAGGGCTTCCACTAGATGTCAACAGTCTTTAGAAAAAGTTTCAGGCTGGTTTTTGGAAAAATGAGCCAGAAATTGAAGTTTTTCTAGGTGGCTCCCATTTTGGTTGTAGTGTTTCCAAGCGCGTGGAAGAGAGCGCGTTCTTTGGTATTTTTCTCCGGTAAAGACAATAACGATTCGCCGTCTTAAATTTGTTCATTTATTTACGTATTAGGGTACCTAAGCTTTGATTATAAACGTTGTTTGACTTGTTTGGAAAAGATTATTAGTAACGTTTGGGATTCATTTTGTATGCATTTTGATGAAGGGAAACTGGGTGAATTATTGACTGAAGCGCGCCAGCTAAACTGAGTTTTTATGGATATAAAGAAGGACATTATCGAACAAAATGAGCATTTGTGATGTATCTGGGACCTTTTGGAGTGCCAAAAGAAGATCATCAAAGGTAAGGCATTTTTTATATCGCTATTTCTGACTTTCGTGGCGCACCTGCCTGGTTGAAACGTGTTTTTCATGGTGGAAGGAAGCACCACATGGTACCGTCTAAACCACTGTACCAAAGCTCCAAGGGTGATCGAACAACCATTGAGCCCGGAGGGAACGAAAGGAGAGGATGCTGATACTCCAGGCAGGAGTCCGGAGGGAACGGAGGAGAGGATGCTGATACACCAGGCAGGAGTCCGGAGGGAACGGAAGGAGAGGATGCTAATACACCAGGCAGGAGTCCAGAGGGAACGGAATGACAGGATGCTAATACACCAGGCAGGAGTCCGGAGGGATCGGAAGGAGAGAACCATGGCGCAACTCGCGATAGTCAACGGACACACTCGCCTGAAGATCCAGAGGCCAGGGATGGGGATGAGTGACATGCCTGTTGCTCTTGGTGACATACCTACTCCGGCAGATACCCTTGACAGAGGTGTTGTCCAAGGGGACGGAGCAACAACAACAGGAGAATAGGAAAGAGACTTCCCTACCATTGACTTCTCTGCCCTCACATGGTCTTCCTAACAGACAGTGGAAACCAGGACAGATGAAGAAAGGTAGAATGGCCTTGACAGCAACAGTGGCAAGCCTAGAAGAAATGGTAAAAACACCTCCCACTAGTACACCAACTAAGACAATGGCAAAAACACAAGAAAGTGGGTTGCTACAGAAAATCTGGACATCTGTTACCAACTGGGGTAGCCACAATGAACAAACTACCCCAGAATTAAAACATTGACTCAATGTTAAAAGTATATAACCAATGTAACAAGTTGCTGAATGACAAATTATGTTAGACCTGAAAATCTGTTTGGCTAGACATGTACTGCATGTGACACAGGGTTTTCCGGTTACATTGGCTAAACAGTTGTTAGAGATGTCTGTGAGGGAGGGCCATTTGTTCAGGTGTCATATTGAGAACGACGATTTTAGGGGTTTATGAGGTTTAGTTTAATACTTTTGATGTTTTATTGTTTTTCTTATATTATACATAACTAAGAACCTCGGGCTATGAAATGCATGCACATGCTTTTACACTGTACAGTCGTGGCCAAAAGTTTTGAGAATGACACAAATATAAATTTTCACAACAGTTTGCTGCTTCAGTGTCTTTAGATATTTTTGTCAGATGTTACTATGGAATACTGACGTATAATTACAAGCATTTCATAAGTGTCAAAGGCTTTTATTGACAATTACATGAAGTTGATGCAAAGAGTCAATATTTGCAGTGTTGACCCTTCTTTTTCAAGACCTCTGCAATCCGCCCTGGCATGCTGTCAATTAACTTCTGGTCAGAATTTGTGGGTTTTTGTTTGTCCAGCCGCCTCTTGAGGATTGATCACAAGTTCTCAATGGGATTAAGGTCTGGGGAGTTTCCTGGCCATGGACCCAAAATGTTGATGTTTTGTTCCCCGAGCCACTTAGTTATCACTTTTGCCTTATGGCAAGGTGCTCCATCATGCTGGAAAAGGCATTGTTCATCACCAAACTGTTCCTGGATGGTTGCGAGAAGTTGCTCTCGGAGGATGTGTTGGTACCATTCTTTATTCATGGCTGTGTTCTTAGGCAAAATGGTGAGTGATCCCACTCCCTTGGCTGAGAAGCAACCCCACACATGAATGGTCTCAGGATGCTTTACTGTTGGCATGACACAGGACTGATGGTAGCGCTCACCTTGTCTTCTCCGGACAAGCTTTTTTCCGGATGCCCCAAACAATCAGAAAGGCGATTCATCAGAGAAAAAGACTTTACCCCAGTCCTCAGCAGTCCAATCCCTGTACCTTTTGCAGAATATCAGTCTGTCCCTGATGTTTTTCCTGGAGAGAAGTGGCTTCTTTGCTGCCCTTCTTGACACCAGGCCATCCTCCAAAAGTCTTCGCCTCACTGTGCGTGCAGATGCACTCACACCTGCCTGCTGCCATTCCTGAGCAAGCTCTGTACTGGTGGTGCCCCGATCCCACAGCTGAATCAACTTTAGGAGATGGTCCTGGCGCTTGCTAGACTTTCTTGGGTGCCCTCAAGCCTTCATCACAACAATTGAACCGCTCTCCTTGAAGTTCTTGATGATCTGATAAATGGTCGATTTAGGTCCAATCCTACTGGCAGCAATATCCTTGACTGTGAAGCCCTTTTTGTGCAAAGCAATGTTGACGGCACGTGTTTCCTTGCAGGTAACCATGAGACATGACAGAGGAAGAACAATGATTCCAAGCACCACCCTCCTTTTGAAGCTTCCAGTCTGTTATTCGAACTCAATCAGCATGACAGAGTGATCTCCAGCTTTTTCCTCGTCAATACTCACACCTGTGTTAACGAGAGAATCACTGACATGATGTCAGCTGGTCCTTTTGTGGCAGAGCTGAAATGCAGTGGAAATGTTTTTTGGGGATTCAGTTCATTTGCATGGCAAAGAGGGACTTTGCAAATGATTGCAATTCATCTGATCACTCTTCATAACATTCTGGAGTATATGCAAATTGCCATCATACAAACTGAGGCAGCAGACTTTGTGAAAATTAATATGTGTGTCATTCTCGAAACTTTTGGCCACGACTGTATGTTAAAGGACAATTGGCTTGAGTAGGGATCTTTTACCTCCTTCTAGCTATATGTGAAGGGAGATGTTTGGTCCTGCCTCCCCAGTACGAATGAGAATGTGAAGCAAAGGTTGAAAAGGTTTAAGGGGGGCAGACTGTCTCCTTTGCAACTTAGAAGATGCTTCCCTTCCCACTTGTACTGGAACAAACTTTAAGGTTTGGGACCTATTAAGCCCCAGAGGAGGAATATTGTGGGAATTTTCCAGTACATGTGTGACATTTTAGAGTAAAATATGTGCACTCTATATGTGTGTCTAGGTCATTAGACACCGTTACACATCCACCTGTCTTGAGAGTGGGCATGTCTGTTTATTTTTGTACCATTGCTATGGCCTAATATTTACTGTTGCTATGGTTACGCCTATTGGGAATTTGTTTGTAGCACATGTGTGCCCATTATACATTTTGAAGTAGTCCGCAGGTCTGAGTGGGCATGTCTGTTTATTTTTGTACCATTGCTATGGCATAATGTTTCTATGCCCTAATGTGAAACCAAACTAAAATTAGTGCAAGGCAAAAAGATAATGGTGGCTAAATGACAGAGGGGATGAATCATTAACATAAAGAGGAGTTACTATGTGTGTGACGCAAGGATGAAACCTGTATAAAAAGTATGTGCCAAGGCTAGAAAGGCAGTTGCTTCATGAACCAGCTCGGCTTATATTACTTTGTAATAAAGTCTAATTGAACTCACAGACTCCGGTATTTGGGAAATATTATTGACTGAATATTTCCACGACACTCGCAGCCCTCACAAAATGAAGACACACCAAATCAATTATAATTTTACAAGATAAAGTTACAAATGCATTAATTAGAAACATCAATGCGATTAATGACAATTTTAAAAGCATCTACAGTACTAGTCAAAAGTTTGGACACACCTACATTCAAGGGTTTTTCTTTATTTTTACTATTTTCTACATTGTAAAATAATAGTGAAGACATCAAAACTATGAAATAACACTTATGGAATCGTGTAGTAACCAAAAAAGTGTTAAACAAAGCAAAACACATTTTATATTTTAGATTCTTCAAAGTTGCCACCCTTTGCCTTGATGAAAGCTTTGCACACTCTTGGCATTCTCTCAACAAGCTTCATGAGGAATGCTTTTCCAACAATCTTGAAGGAGTTCCCGCATATGCTGAGCACTTGTTGGCTGCTTTTCCTTCACTCTGCGGTCCAACTTATCACAAACCATCTCAATTGGGTTGAGGTCGGGTGATTGTGGAGGCCAGGTCATCTGACGAGGCACTCCATCACTCTCCTTCTTGATCAAAGAGCCCTTAAATAGCGTGGAGATGTGTTGGGTCATTGTCCTGTTGAAAAACAAATGATAGTCCCACTAAGTGCAAACCAGATGGGATGGCGTATCGCTGCAGAATGCTGTGGTAGCCATGCTGGTTAAGTGTGCCTTGAATTATAAATAAATCACTGACAGTGTCACCAGCAAAGCACCCCCACACCATCGCACCTCCTCCTCCATGCTTCTCAGTGGGAACCACACATGCAGAGATCATCCTTTCACCTACTCTGCGTCTCACAAAGACATGGTGGTTGGAACCAAAAATCTCAAATTTGGACTCATCAGACCAAACCACAGATTTCCACCTGTCTAATGTACATTGCTCATGTTTCTTGGCCCAGGCAAGTCTCTTCTTCTTATTGGTGTCCTTTAGTAGTGGTTTCTTTGCAGCAATTTGACCATGAAGGCCTGATTCACACAGTCTCCTCTGAACAGTTGATATTGAGATGTGTCTGTTACTTTATTTGGGCTGCAATTTCTGAGGCTGGTATCCTCTGCAGCAGACATAACTCTGGGTCTTTCTTTTCTTGTGTCGGTCCTCATGAGAGTCAGTTTCATCACAATGCTTAATGGTTTATGCAACTGCACTTGAAGGAATTTTCAAAGTTCTTGACATTCTCTGATTGACTCAACTTCATGTCTTAAGTAATAATGGACTGTCGTTTCTCTTTGCTTATTTGAGCTGTTCTTGCCATAATATGGACTTGGTCTAGGGAAATCATCTGCATACCACCCCTACCTTGTCACAACAAAACTGATTGGCTCAAACGCATTAATTCACTTTTAACAAGTCACACCTTTAAACGCATTCTAGGTGACTACCTCATGAAGCTGGTGGAAAGAATGCCAAGAGTGTGCAAAGCGTCATCAGGGCAAAGGGTGGCTACTTTGAAGAATCTCAAATATAAAATATATTCTGATTTGTTTAACACTTTTTTGCTTACTACATGATCCCATATGTGTTATTTCATATTTTTGATGTCTTCACTGTTATTCTACAATGTTGAAAATAGTACAAATAAAGGAAAACCCTTGACTGAGTAGGTGTGTCCAAACTTTTGACTGGTACTGTATGAAAATCTATATACATCGGAATTAATCAGTTTGACTGATTCTACAGCCTTCTTAGACTCATCAACCCTGAAGCAATTATCATCTGATGAAAATGAATCATTAAAAAAAAGAAATCACAGGGCCTCCCAAGTGGCAAAGTGGTCTAAGGTACTGCATCACAGAGATTCTGAGTTTGTGTCCAGGCTCTGTCGCAGCCGGCTGTGACCGGGAGACCCAGGGGGCGGCGCACAACTGGCCCAGCGTCGTCCAGGTTAGGGGAGGGCTTGGCCAGCAGGGATGTCCTTGTCCCATCGCGCACTAGTGACTCTGGGCGCAGTGCACGTTGTCACAGTCGCCACGGGTATGGTGTTTACCCCGACACATTGGTGCGGCTTCAGGGTTAAGTGGGCATTGTGTTTAAGAAGCAGTGCGGCTTGGTTGGGTTGTGTTTCGGAGGACGCACGGCTCTCGACCTTCGCCTCTCCCAAGTCAATACGGGAGTTGCAGCGATGAGACAAGACTGTAAAAACCAATTGGGGAAATAAAATTAAAAGAAATAAAAGAAATCACCCAAAATGAAATATTAGACACTGTTAAATCATTCGGGCGGAGAAAAGCACCAGGAAAGGACAGCTTTCCCATAGAATTCTATTTAACATTTTGTGATAAAGTAGTGCCCCTATTTACACAAATGACAACATACGTTACTCAATTCAGTGCTTCCTAGTTCATGTACAGTGTTGTGAAAAAGTATTTGCCACTATATTGATTTTCTCTATTTTTGCATGTTTAAGATACTGAAGGTTGTCAGATCTTCTACCAATAATACTAGATAAGGGGATAATAATACTAGATAAGAGGAACCTGAGTTTACAAATATACTTATTTGATTTATTTAATTAACAAAGTTATGCAACATCCAATTCCCCTGTGTGAAAAAGTATTTGTCCCTTACACTCAATAATTGGCTGTGCTACCTTTAGCTGAAATGACTGCAACCAAATCCTTCCTGTAGTTGTGGATCAGTCACTCACATCGCATTTGTTGGTTTTCAAGCATTAACTGCTTGTTTCAAGTCCTGCCACAACATCTTAATTAGAATTAGGTCTGGACTAGGCCATTCCAAAACTTCAAATTTGTTGCTTTTTAGCCATTTTCATGGAGACTTGATTGTGTGTTTTGGATCATTGTTTTGCTGCATGACCCATCTGCACTTCGGCTTTAGCTCACAGATGGATGACCTGACATTCTCCAGTAGAATTCTCTGATACAGAGCAGAATTCATGGTTCCTTCTATTGACGCAAATCATCCAGGTCCTAAGACAGCAAAGCATCCCCAAACCATCCCACTACCACCACCATGCTGGACCGTTGGTATGAGGTTCTTACTGTGGAATGCAGTGTTTGGTTTTCCCCAGGTATAATGGGACCCATGTCGTCCAAAAAGTTGACTCAAGTTGGCCAAAAAGCACCTGAAAGCACCTGGATGATCATCAAGACTCTTGTTATAATGTTTTGGACGACATGGGTACTCGGTCATAAAATACTCTATATGAGCAAATAAAACGGATAGAATAAAAAGGAAAGTTTTACATCTTCTTAAGTCTGAGGGTGGTTTTAAACCTTCCAGACTTGGAGTTGTGTCAACCCACCATCCAAGGCTTTTACTTGTGACATATAGTTAAATGCACAAAAGAGGAACAATGGGTATTGAAGATGCACATGCTCATCCCCAGAATCTTTTCAGTGTCTATTTTGAAAGGTTAAAGCTAAAGAACATTACAACAATATAAAAGAAAAGGAAATGTACAGTATTCTGAAAGAACCAATATCACTCCTTAAAAACACAACCCTATGGAACAATCCTTGGATAGCTTTTCAGAATTCACTGATAAATTGGTCAACATGGAAAACTAAAGACATAGAAACCGTAAATGACTTGGTATTAGTGAAAATACATTTATTTCCATGACAGAATTAAAAAGCAATTTTGGACTGACCAATGTCGATATTTTCAAATACATGCAACTTAAAACTTACTATGGCTGCAGGGGCAGTATTGAGTAGCTTGGATGAAAGGTGCACTGAGGTGCCCAGAGTAAACGGCCTGCTCCTCAGTCATAGTTGCAAATATATGCATATTATTATTAGTATTGGATAGAAAATCCTCTGAAGTTTCTAAAACTGTTTGAATTGTGTCTGTGAGTATAACAGAACTCATATGACAGGCAAAAACCTGAGGAAAAAATCCAAACAGGGGGTGGAAATTCTGAGGCTGGTCGAATTTCAACCAAGATCCTATTGAAATCACAGCGAGAAATGGATGAGTTTGCACTTCCTATGGCTTCCACTAGATGTCAACAGTCTGTAGAACCTTGTCTGATGCCTCTACTGTGAAGGGGGGCCGAATGAGAGGGGAATTAGTCAGGTATGCCATGACCTGACCATTCTTTGACCATGCGCGTTCACATTGGAGGGAGCTCTGTTCCATCGCTCATCTGAAGTCAATGTAATTCTCCGGTTGGAACGTTATTCAAGATTTATGTTAAAAACATTCTAAAGATTGATTCAATACATCGTTTGACATGTTTCTACTGACTGTTACGGAACTTTTGGACATTTCGTCAGCTTTTAGTGAACGCGGTTCCTTACGTTGGATTTGTTTACCAAACACGCTACAAAAATAGCTATTTGGACATAAATTATGGACATTACCGAACAAAACGAACATTTCTTGTGGAAGTGGGAGTCCTGGGAGTGCATTCCGATGAAGATCAGCAAAGGTAAGTGAAGATTTATAATGCTTTTTATGAGTTTTGTTGACTGCACAATTTGGCGGGTAACTGTATGCCTTCCTTTTGTTGCTGAACGCTGTTCTCAGATTATTGAATATTGTGCTTTTGCCGTAAAGCTTTTTGAAATCTGACACAGCGGTTGCATTAAGAACAAGTGTATCTTTAATTCTATGTTAAACATGTATCTTTCATCAAAGTTTATGATGAGTATTTCTGTTATTTGACGTGGCTCTCTGCAATTTCTCCGGATATTTTGGAGGCATTTCTGAACATGGAGCCAATGTAAACTGAGCTTTTTTGGATATAAATATGAACTTAATCGAACAAGACATATATGTATTGTGTAACATGAAGTCCTATGAGTGTCATCGGATGAAGATCATCAAAGGTTAGTGATTCATTTTATCTCTATTTGTGCTTTTTGTGACTCCTCTCTTTGGCTGGAAAAATGGCAGAATTTCTGTGAGTTGGTGGTGACCTAACATAATCGTTTGGGATGCTTTCGCTGAAAAGCCTATTTGAAATCGGACACTTTGGTGGGGTTAACAACAAGATTACCTTTAAAATGGTATAAGATACCATTGTTGTTTGAATTTGGCGCCCTGCACTTTCACTGGCTGTTGTCATATCGATCCGGTTAACGGGATTGCAGCCCTAAGAAGTTAATGAAAAGAGTGTCCATAGTAAATTGCGTGTTACTCAGGACCAGAAACTAGGATATGCATATAATTGGTAGATTTGGATGGAAAACACTCTAAAGTTTCCAAAACTGTTAAAATAATGTATAACAGAACCTATATGGCAGGCAAAAACCTAAGAAAAATCCAACCAGGAAGTGGGGAATCTGAGCTTTGTAGTTTTTTTAAGTGATTGCCTATCCAATATACAGTGTAAATGGAGTCAGATTGCACTTCCTATGGTTTCCACTAGATGTCAACAGTCTTTAGAACGTTGTTTCAGGCTTCTATTGTAAAAGGGGAGAGAATAAGAGCTGTTTCAACCAGTGGTCTGGCTGAAAGCCTTTAGTTGTTGATCGCGCAAGCTCCGTTCCCTTTCCTTTCTAATGAAAACAGCATTGTCCGGTTGAAACATTATTGAATATTTATGATTAAAAAATCCTAAGGATTGATTAGAAACATCGTTTGACATGTTTCTACGAACTGTTATAGAACTTTTTAAACTTTTCGTCTGGATATTGTGCGCACGCTTTGTGCATTTGGATTACTGGACTAAACACGCGAACAAAAAGGAGGTATTTGGACATAAAGAAGAACTTTATCGAACAAAACAAACATTTGTTGTCAAACATGGAGACCTGGAAGTGCCATCAGATGAAGATCATCAAAGGTAAGTGATTCATTTTAACGCTATTTCTGACTTTTGTGACACCTCTCCTTGGTTGAAAAATGGCTGTATGGTTTTCTGTGGCTAGGCGCTGACCTAACATAATTGTATGGTGTGCTTTCGCCGTAAAGCCTTTTTGAAATCGGACACAGAGGTTGCATTAAGGTGAAGTTGATCTTTAAATGTATGTTAAACACTTGTATCTTAGATCAATGTTTATGATGAGTATTTCTGTAATTTGATGTGGCTCTCTGCACTTTCACAGGATGTTTGATTGAGGAATTTTAATTATGGGATTTCTGTTATTTTGAATTTGGCGCCCTGCAATTTCACTGGCTGTTGTCGAGGTGGGACGCTACCGTCCCACTTGTACCAGAGAGGTTAACATTTCTACAATCTTCAAAGTGTTTTCTTTCCAATGGTACCAATTATATACATATCCTGGCTTCAGGGCCTGAGCAACAGGCAGTTTACTTTGGGCACGTCATTCAGGCAGAAATGGAGAAAAAAGGGGGCCTAGCCCTAAGAAGCTTTAAAACTGTGTTTTGACATTGGGCTATTTATAAAAATGTCTTGTCAACGGGAAGCAGCGACAGCATCATTTTCAACTTAAGTTTTACGAATATATATTGAACTTTCAACATACATTTCCAATGGTTTTGTACTTAATCAGGTAAAAACTGGTGAATGACTCCAAAAATGTGCTACGATTTATTCATTTTGATGATATACCAGAAATCACCAAAACGGGTTTGCCCTGCCTACTTATTCACTAATGTAACGTTAGCTAGCTAGCCCCTGGCACAATGTCAACACGTTTTACAACTCAGTCAATAAACATTACAAAATTGTCATAAAACTCATGAATCATTTAGTTAACAAAGTTAGCTATTTCACTATTTACATTGTACTTTTGCATATTACAAACAGTGGCAGGTAGCCTAGTGGTTAGAGCGCTGGGCCAGTAATTGAAAGGTTGCTGGATCTAATCCCTAAGCTAACAAGGGAAAAGTATGTTGTTCTGCCCCTGAACAAGGCAGTTAACACACTGTTCCCCGGTAGGCTATCATTTTAAATCAGAATTTGTTCTTAACTGACATGCCTGGTTAAATATAAAAAACCTTTAAAACAGGACAAATTAAGAGACAGACAGAAACCAGTTGCTTTCATTTTGACTGCAGACAGAGAGGAAGAGTCGAAGCAAGAGGTTTGACTCTTGCCTTCTCTCTGTTACCCACGCACACTTTCAACATTTAGATAATAAAGCATTTGACCTTTCCATTTGATGAAGGAGTTGTTGACTTCCAGTCTTTATTAAGTATATGTTTTTTTAAGATGATTGATGAGAAAAGTACTGTTCACCCTATCGGGTATCTCACTGTACCCTCATATGCCATGTTTTGAAATATGCAGACAGACGGATTAAAAGTAAATTCACATTAGGGAAATTTGTGCAATATACACTAATTTAAAATGGCAAAATTATTCTAAATTTCAATTTAAGATAGTATACACTGAGTGTACAAAACATTATGAACACCTGCTATTTCCATGACTGACCAGGTGAATCCAGGTGAAAGCTATGATCCCTTGTTGATGTCACTTGTTAAATGTCCTTCAATCAGTGTGGGTGAAGGGGAGGAGACAGGTTAATGAAGGATTTTTAAGCCTTGACACAATTGAGACATGGATTGTGTATGTCTGCCATTCAGAGGGTGAATGGGCAAGACAAGATTTAAGTGCCTTTGAATGTGGTATGGTAGCAAATGCCAGACACGGTTTGTGTCAAGAACTGCAATGCTGCTGGGTTTTTCATGCTCAACAGTTTCCCGTGTGTATCCAGAATGGTCCACCACCCAAAGGACATCCAGCCAACTTGACACAACTGTGGGAAGCATTGGAGTCAACATGGGCCAGCATCCCTGTGGAATGATTTCGACACCTGAGGGCGAAAGGGGTGGTCGAACTCAATATTAGGATTATGTTCCTAATGTTTGGTATACTCATTTTGCTTGTGTACCGGCTCTGCTGAGGTCGTAGTGTGACTTCTTGTTCGTGTTAATTTCCTCAGCTGTAACCTAGGGGTTGACTTGTGATAGTCCTGTGTGCGGTATCCCAGTCCTTTAGTTTAGTGCCAACCTTTGTGTTAATTCAGGGATTTTGATTGGGGAAGCAGCGAACCTTCACAACATCGGCAATGCATTTCTTAATGAAGCCGGTGACAGAGGTGGTTACAGCTGTTGGCAGTATTGGAGTCAACATGAGCCAGCATCCCTGTAGAATGCTTTCGACACCTTGTATAGCTCATGCCCTGACGAATTGAGGCTGTTATGAAAAATAGATGACATCTATTTCGCACTCATTTAACCATTTAAAATGTTAAAAAGTATCTCAAACACAATTTAACATGGCACTCTAGACTAGAGCCTCCATAGTGTCTGTGGAGCAGCCTGAACGTTTGATATCCCTAGAATAAGGGGGAAACGCTAGCTAGCTTTCCTACCCTGTGTTAGTACGTTTTACTCTCGAAAATAGTTATTGCTAGCTATGAGTCTGAAACGGGGAATTTAATTTGGATGCTTTGAATTTGAAGCTTTGTTAAATCTATTCAAGAAAGGTCAAGCTGAAAAATGTAAATAGCAGGATTCTTCAGCGATGTCCTCAGCAATTGTTTTCTGTGCTAGCTAACTCACGTCACATCTGGAAAATGTCAATAAAATGTTCATATATTTTCTTTAACATTCTGTGTTGTCATTATCATTTTTTATAAGTGAGGCTTGTTTATAAATGATTCTTGAAGGAGAAAATAAAAATGACAGTACATTGACTGCAAAAAATACATCCATAGACTTTTAATGTTGGTGTTGTAGATCAGAGTGGCAAACTGTACAGTTAATTACCATGAAGTGCTTAGCTATAAATGCTTAATGAATGGGATAATAGATTTGCCGTAACTTTACCTTCATAGAATTAATACCTAGATGCTTAATGTGTGCATTATAGACCTGTATGATCAACTTAATTGTGATGTGGAGGACTGTTAATGAATTATGAAAGAGTTATGGTATGAGCCTCAACTACACGATTTGATCTGTAAAATTGACCCTGAGGATTCAACCTTGTGGGAATCTTCATGCACCATTGACCTCAGTGAGAAGACGAAGCGGAAAGTAAGTCACGGGCCGGCTGGTGGGGGAAATGGGGCTGGCACAGGCTATATATCAGCATCTTTTCTAAAACGTGGTTTGGCCTTTTGGCATGTTCACTAACACTGGTATGGCAGAAGAACACTTAACAACAATAATGATGACACAACGCTATCATTGTAATGATGCATCTATTAAGAAACCTAAGCTTTTGCATAGCATGACATGAATGCGGTATTGATATGCTATGGATATATTGCATTTACCTTTACTAATGCGGTTGTAAACTGTTATAACACATTCGTTAATGCTTAGTGTAATAAATGCTTTATGGATATGTAGTCAAATTAAATCCTTACAGACTATTAAATCAACACGGAAAGTGTGGCGTCTGTGGACCCATATAAACACCGGAACAGGGATAAATTAACACAGTGCTTAGTGTAAAGCCAGAGTGCCTTGCCTTTCGAGTAAATTGTAGAGTTACCACCTATGACTGTATTTGTTAGCGACAGGGACATGGTTGTTGCATTTATCCATTTTTTGTCCTATGGAGTTCACCAAGTGATCTCGTAAGCGAATATGTTATCATAGAAAAAAATATATATAATTTAACACAATACCATAAGTATTTCATAAGGGCTTATTTTGAGGGCCTACACTGTAAAAAGTGCTGTTGTTCATCTGAAGTGCTTTTAAAGGAGAATTCCACTCTTTAGGACAGTAATCTGTATGTTTGATGTAAATGGCATTTTATAGAAGGTTCCAGACAGTTTTCTGGGAATTTCACTTGTTTTTGAGAAACTTACCCCACCAGCAATTCACTTCATGAGCCTCATTCTGGAGTTTCAAGGTGTCCAAAAGCATGAACAAAGGCAAAGAAAACACCCAAATACGTCCTTTTACAAACGGCAAAGCTCTCAGTATCGTGATGCAGGTCTTTAGATGTTGTACACAATTGTGTCATACCGAACTTTATCCGCAACGTTATAATCCATTTTGTTGAACTAAAGCGATCATTTCTGGCGTGCAAGCGTGTACTTCCTCGTTCCTCTTGCTACTGCGTGAGTGTAAGTAGGGGGTGTGCTACTGGCACAGGTACTAGGTAGCTAGCTATCTAGTTATGTTGTCAGTCACTCATTCACGAGATCAGCCAGGTGATGACAAGGGGACTGAAGTATTTGTCGTTGTTAGGTTATTTGCTGAATATTGTTGAAAATGGTGCGCTGCACCTGTCTAAGACCAGCAGAAATTGATATCGAGGTAAGAGATATGCTATAAAGTTAGCGAACTAGCAAGCTAGCTAATAAATAAAGTAGCATCACTGATGAAAGGGGGAACACTGAGTCTGTTGTTATTTAGCTTATGTTAGCTGAAGGTTTGCTTGCTACCTAGCCAATCTGTGTGTTTCGGGATAGGGTAAACAACTAGCTATTTTCAGGTTGTTTTGTGCTTCACTATTGTTATATCATTCTACAAAACATGTAATTTGCCAACATTAGATGGCATTGGGCGTTTTCACATATCTCCTGTATAATTCGGATCCTGTAGCTTTTGTTTGGTTACCCTGATTATCTTGTTATAGTTATAGTTAGGTCTATAAAGCATGAGTGAAATGCAATATTGTACCCAGGCAAGTCGCATTGAACTTTTTGTCCATTGTTAACAACGATACCTAGCTAGCTTGCTATCATGTAGAATGTGCGTCTCCCAAATCAGTTATGTACAGGTCTTGTGAAAGTAAAACGTGTTTTGTGTAAATCTTACCATTGCTCCCGGGAGCTGAATTTCATATGTGATACCATGGTTCTATTATTGGGAAGGCTAATGTGTAGAATACATAAAAGTGTGGGACCTTGGCTAGGGTGGATCCAGTTGTGTTTTACACGTATCTATGTTATGCAGGCTGATGTTGGCGGCAGCACAGAAATGAGTGGATTGCCCATTGTTACTGAGATGTTCAGTGTACCACAATAAACTCCTCAACTAACTCCAAGCAAAAGCCAACCTGCAACCCATGGAACAACTGCATCATCGGTGCCTGTAGATATCACAGAACTGAGAGTGCTGCTCTCCAGTCCACAGCAGGCAAATCCACGCACAACGTGTTCCACCTCAGAGGCCTACCACGCTTTACCCTTTACCACCCAGGCAAGAGCAATGGTAACATTTTGCAAAGGGTGGCTAGTTTGAAGAATCTCAAATATAAAATAAATGTTGATTTGTTTAACACTAACTTACAAAATGATTTCTTATGTGTTGTTTCATAGATCCAATGTCTTCACTCTTATTCTACAATGTAGAAAATAGTCCAAAATAAAGCAACACCCTTGAATGAGTCGGTGTGTCCAAACTTTTCACTGGTACTGTATCAATGACTGATTTGGCATTGTTGTCTTGTTGCTTATGTTTTATGTCACAGGAAATCTCAAGGGAATTGACCACTGCTCCAAGTCAGCCAGAACCAACCCATTAAGTTGCACCACACGTGATTGGATTACATTGTGCTATTAAAAGCTTTTGGGATCTCATCATGTGTTATAGTTTGTAGACCTTACACCTTAGATCAGTGTTTCCCAACTCTGGTTCTCGAGTACATCCAAAATCACACATATGTATTGTAGCCCCGGACAAAAACACCAGACAGGCAACAACTGCTGCAGGTAAAATGGGATGGTTTTGCAATGGTCAGGTTACGGATTCTATTCTATACTTCGGACCACATCTCATGACTACAACCACACAACTACTGATCACTACCACACAACTTCTGACCACACAACTACTGACCTCACAACAAGTGATCACAACACAACAACTGATCACAACACAACTAGACCAAAAACATACAACTACTGACCACAACAACTGACCACAACACAACTTCTGACCGCACAGATACTGAACTGACCACACAACTACTGATCACATCCACACATCTAACCACAACCACACACTTGCTGTCCACATCTAGTTTATTTTATTTATTTTTTATTTCACCTTTATTTAACCAGGTAGGCTAGTTGAGAACAAGTTCTCATTTGCAACTGCGACCTGGCCAAGAAAAAGCAAAGTAGTTCGACACATACAACAACACAGAGTTACACATGGAATAAACAAACATACAATCAATAATACAGAAGAAAAGTCTATATACAGCATGTGCAAATGAGGTAGGATAAGGGAGGTAAGGCAATAAATAGGCCATAGTGGCGAAGTAATTACAATATAGCAATTAAACACTGGAATGGTAGAACGTGCAAGTAGAGATACTGGGGTGCAAAGGAGCAAGATATATAAATAAATACAGTATGGGGATGAGGTAGATTGGATGGGCTATTTACAGATGAGCTATGTACAGGTGCAGTGATCTGTGAGCTGCTCTGACAGCTGGTGCTTATAAAGCTAGTGAATGAGGTAAGATTCTTCAGCTTTAGTGATTTTTGCAGTTCGTTCCAGTCATTGGCAGCAGAGAACTGGAAGGAGAGGCGGCCAAAGGAAGAATTGGCTTTGGGGGTGACCAGTGAGATATACCTGCTGGAGCGCGTGCTACGGGTGGGTGCTGCTATGGTGACCAGTGAGCTGCGATAAGGTGGGGCTTTACCTAGCAGAGACTTGTAGATGACCTGGAGCCAGTGGGTTTGGCGACGAGTATGAAGCGAGGGGCAGGCAACGAGAGCGTACAGGTTGCAGTGGTGGGTAGCATATGGGGCTTTGGTGACAAAATGGATGGCACTGTGATAGACTGCATCCGATTTGTTGAGTAGAATGTTGGAGGCTATTTTGTAAATGACATCGCCGAAGTCGACGATCGGTAGGATGATCCGTTTTACGAGGGTATGTTTGGCAGCATGAGTAAAGGATGTTTTGTTCCGAAATAGGAAGCCGATTCTAGATTAATTTTGGATTGGATATGTTTAATGTGAGTCTGGAAGGAGAGTTTACAGTCTAACCAGACACCCAGGTATTTGTAATTGTCCACATATTCTAAGTCAGAACCGTCCAGAGTAGTGATGCTGGACGGGCGGGCAGGTGCAGGCAGCGATCGGTTGAAGAGCATGCACTTAGTTTTACTTGTATTTAAGAGCAGTTGGAGGCCACGGAAGGAGAGTTGTATGGCATTGAAGCTCGTCTGGAGGTTAGTTAACACAGTGTCCAAAGAAGGGCCAGAGGTATACAGAATGGTGTCGTCTGCGTAGAGGTGGATCAAAGAATCACCAGCAGCAAGAGTGACATCATTGATGTATACAGAGAAGAGAGTCGGCCTGAGATTTGAACCCTGTGGCACCCCCATAGAGACTGCCAGAGGTCCGGACAACAGGCCCTCCGATTTGACACACTGAACTCTATCAGGGAAGTTGTGACCATCCAGTGACCACAACTACTGACCATAACAACACAACTTCTGACCACAACCACAAAACATCTGACCACAACCACACACCTACTGACCAAAACCATACAACTTCTGACAGCACAACTAATGTCCACTCAACTGCTGACCACAACTGTTGGTCACAACCACACAACTTCTGACCACAACCACACAACTATATTGACCACAACAACACAAATGCTGACCACATCTAGTGACCACAACTACAAAACTACTGACAAAAACAACACATTTATTGACCACAACCCCACAATGTATGTTAATAACCACACAACTACTTACCTTAACCACACAATTTCTGATCATCAACTATGAACCAAACAGCAAGTGATCACAACACAACTACTGACCACAACCACACCACTTCTGCCCACACAAGTATTGACCACTCAACTTCTGACCACAATTTCCAACCCCAACCACACAACGTCTGACCACATCTAGTAACCACAACCACACAACTACTGACCACAACTCCACAATGTCTGACCACAACCACAAAATGACTGACCACAACGACAACACGACTGACCATAACTGACCAATAAACTGCTGATGACAATTACTGACCAACACCACACAACTTTGATCATAGCCACACTTATACTGACCACAACCACACAACTTCTGACCACATCTAGTAACCACAACAACACAACTACTGATCACAACTCCACAACGTCTGACCGCAAACAGACAAACTACTGACCACAACAATACTGACCATAACTCCACAATGTCTGACCACAACCACAAACACTACTGACCACAACGTCAACACAACTGACCAAAACTGACCAATCAACTGGTGATGACAATTACTGACCAAAACCACACATCTGACCACACAACTACTGAAAACAACCACACAGCTTCTGGTCACAACCATACTAATACTGACCAAAACCACACAACTTCGAGCAAATCTAGTGCCCACACCAACACAATCTGTGACCATAAGCACACAACTTCTGACCACAACAACATACCTACTGACCAAAACCACACAACATCTGACCACACAACTACTGACCACTCAACTGCTGACCACAACTACTGGCGATAACCACACAACTTCTGACCACATCTAGTGACGACAACCACACAACTTCTGACCACATCTATTGAGCACAACCACAAAGCTGCTGACAACAACCCCAGATTTTCTGACCACAACCAACAACAACTGAACAAAACCACACAACTTCGGACCATATATAGTGACCACAAACACACAACTACTGACCACAACCCCACAATGTCTGACCACAACCACTCCACTACTGACCACAACCACACATCTAATGACCATAATCACACAACTTCTGACCACACAACTACTGACCACACAACACAGCTAGACCAAAACCACGCAACTACTGACCAAAACCACACACCACAGAGTGACCACAACCACATATCTTGTGACCAAACAACTGTTGACCACACAACTCCTGACCACAACCACAAACCTACTGACCACTCATCTGCTGAACACAATTACCGGCCACAACCACCCACTTCTGACCATAACCACATAACTGCTGAACAAAAACACACAACTTCTGACCAGATCCAGTGACCACAAACAAACAACTACTGACTACAACCCCACAATGTCTGACCACATCCAATCCACTACTGACCACAACCACACAACTTCTGACCACAGAAGTACTGACCATTTAACTGCTGACCACAATTACCAGACACAACCACACAACTTCAGACTACAACCACAACATTTCTGACCACATCTAGTAAACACAACCACACAAACTATTGACCACAACAATACTGACCATAACCACACAACTTCTGACCACACAACTACTGACTTACTCAACTGCTGACCACACAACTTCGGACCACATCTAATGACTACAACCTCACAACTACTGACAACAAGCACAGATTATCTGACCATAACCAAAGAACTACTGACCAAAACCACACAACTTCTGAACACAACCACACAACTACTGACCACAACCACGCAACAACTGGCAACAACCACAAACCTGTTGACCACAACAACTTCTGACCAGATCTACTGACTACAAAAACATAACTTGTGAACAGCACACAACATCTGACCACAACCACACAACTTCTGACAACACAACTTCTGAACACAACCACAAAACGACTGACCAAAACCACATGACTACTGACCACACAACAAGTGATAACAACACCAGTACTGAACACAACAACTGACCACAAAACAACAACTGACTGCAACCACACAACTAGACCATAACCATACAACTACTGACCACAATCACTCAACCTCTCACCATACAACTACTGACCACTCAACTGCTGACCATAACTACTGATCACAACCACACAACTTCTGACCACAAACACACAACTACTGATCACAACCACACAACTTTGGACCAATTCTAATGACTACAAAAACATAACTTGTGAACATTACCACACAATATCTGACCATGACCACAAAACTACTGACCACAATGATACTTCTGACCGTACAACTACTGACAACTCAACTGCTGACCACAACTACACACAACCTGACCACAACACCACACCTGCTGACCACATCTAGTGACCAACCCACATATCTACTGACCACACAACTACTGACCACAATCACACAACGTATGACCACAGAAGTACAGACCATTTAACTGCTGACCACAATTACCGGACACAACCACACAACTTCAGACCACAACCACACCATTTCTGACCACATCTAGTAAACACAACCACAAAACAACTCCACAATGTCTGACCACAACCACACAAACTACTGACCACAACAATACTGACCATAACCACACAACTTCTGACCACACAGCTACTGACCAATCAACTGCTGATGACAATTACTGACCAAAACCACACAACTTATGACCATAACCACACAACTACTGATCACAACCATGCAACTTCTGGCCACATCTAGTAACTGCAACAACACAATTACTGACCACAACTCCACAATGTCTGACAAAAGCCACTCAACTGCTGACCACACATCTACTAAACACTAAACTGCTGACAACAATTACTGACCACAACCACACAACTTCTGAACACACCTACACAATTCCTGACCAAGTTCAGTGACCACAACCAGATCTAATAACTACAAAAACACAACTTGTGAACATTACCACACATCTTTGGACAACACAACTACTGACCACAACAACACAACCTGTGACCATAACCACAGATCTACTGACCACAACCACACAACTTCTGACAACACAACTTCTGAACACAACCACAAAACGACTGACCAAAACCACATGACTACTCACCACACAACAAGTGATAACAACACCAGTACTGAACACAACAACTGACCACAAAACAACAACTGACTGCAACCACACAACTAGACCATAACCATACAACTACTGACCACAATCACTCAACCTCTCACCATACAACTACTGACCACTCAACTGCTGACCATAACTACTGATCACAACCACACAACTTCTGACCACAAACACACAACTACTGATCACAACCACACAACTTTGGACCAATTCTAATGACTACAAAAACATAACTTGTGAACATTACCACACAATATCTGACCATGACCACAAAACTACTGACCACAATGATACTTCTGACCGTACAACTACTGACAACTCAACTGCTGACCACAACTACACACATCCTGACCACAACACCACACCTGCTGACCACATCTAGTGACCAACCCACATATCTACTGACCACACAACTACTGACCACAATCACACAACGTATGACCACAGAAGTACAGACCATTTAACTGCTGACCACAATTACCGGACACAACCACACAACTTCAGACCACAACCACACCATTTCTGACCACATCTAGTAAACACAACCACAAAACAACTCCACAATGTCTGACCACAACCACACAAACTACTGACCACAACAATACTGACCATAACCACACAACTTCTGACCACACAGCTACTGACCAATCAACTGCTGATGACAATTACTGACCAAAACCACACAACTTATGACCATAACCACACAACTACTGATCACAACCATGCAACTTCTGGCCACATCTAGTAACTGCAACAACACAATTACTGACCACAACTCCACAATGTCTGACAAAAGCCACTCAACTGCTGACCACACATCTACTAAACACTAAACTGCTGACAACAATTACTGACCACAACCACACAACTTCTGAACACACCTACACAATTCCTGACCAAGTTCAGTGACCACAACCAGATCTAATAACTACAAAAACACAACTTGTGAACATTACCACACATCTTTGGACAACACAACTACTGACCACAACAACACAACCTGTGACCATAACCACAGATCTACTGACCACAACCACACAACTTCTGACAACACAACTTCTGAACACAACCACAAAACGACTGACCAAAACCACATGACTACTGACCACACAACAAGTGATAACAACACCAGTACTGAACACAACAACTGACCACAAAACAACAACTGACTGCAACCACACAACTAGACCATAACCATACAACTACTGACCACAATCACTCAACCTCTCACCATACAACTACTGACCACTCAACTGCTGACCATAACTACTGATCACAACCACACAACTTCTGACCACAAACACACAACTACTGATCACAACCACACAACTTTGGACCAATTCTAATGACTACAAAAACATAACTTGTGAACATTACCACACAATATCTGACCATGACCACAAAACTACTGACCACAATGATACTTCTGACCGTACAACTACTGACAACTCAACTGCTGACCACAACTACACACATCCTGACCACAACACCACACCTGCTGACCACATCTAGTGACCAACCCACATATCTACTGACCACACAACTACTGACCACAATCACACAACGTATGACCACAGAAGTACAGACCATTTAACTGCTGACCACAATTACCGGACACAACCACACAACTTCAGACCACAACCACACCATTTCTGACCACATCTAGTAAACACAACCACAAAACAACTCCACAATGTCTGACCACAACCACACAAACTACTGACCACAACAATACTGACCATAACCACACAACTTCTGACCACACAGCTACTGACCAATCAACTGCTGATGACAATTACTGACCAAAACCACACAACTTATGACCATAACCACACAACTACTGATCACAACCATGCAACTTCTGGCCACATCTAGTAACTGCAACAACACAATTACTGACCACAACTCCACAATGTCTGACAAAAGCCACTCAACTGCTGACCACACATCTACTAAACACTAAACTGCTGACAACAATTACTGACCACAACCACACAACTTCTGAACACACCTACACAATTCCTGACCAAGTTCAGTGACCACAACCAGATCTAATAACTACAAAAACACAACTTGTGAACATTACCACACATCTTTGGACAACACAACTACTGACCACAACAACACAACCTGTGACCATAACCACAGATCTACTGACCACAACCACACAACTTCTGAACACAACCACACAACTTATGACCACAACTACACAACTTTTGTCCACAACCAGGTACCTGCTGACCACATCTAGTGACCAAAATCACATAACTACTGACCACGCATCTACTGACCACAACCACACAACTTCTGACCATACAACTACTGACCACTCAACCGCTGACCACAACTACTGACCACAACCACACAACTTCTGACCACAACCACACAACTACTGACCAAAACCACACAACTTCTGACCAGATCTAGTGATTACAAAAACACAACTTGTGAACATTACCACATAACTTCTGATCATAATCACACAACCTCTGACCAAAACCACACAACTGATGACCACAACCACGCAAATATTGACCACAATCACACAACTTCTGACCATACAACTACTGACCAATCAACTGCTGATGACAATTACTGACCAAAACCACACAATTTATGACCATAACCACACAACTACTGATCACAACCATGCAACTTCTGGCCACATCTAGTAACTGCAACAACACAATTACTGACCACAACTCCACAATGTCTGACAAAAGCCACTCAACTGCTGACCACACATCTACTAAACACTAAACTGCTGACAACAATTACTGACCACAACCACACAACTTCTGAACACACCTACACAATTCCTGACCAAGTTCAGTGACCACAACCAGATCTAATAACTACAAAAACACAACTTGTGAACATTACCACACATCTTTGGACAACACAACTACTGACCACAACAACACAACCTGTGACCATAACCACAGATCTACTGACCACAACCACACAACTTCTGAACACAACCACACAACTTATGACCACAACTACACAACTTTTGACCACAACCAGATACCTGCTGACCACATCTAGTGACCAAAATCACATAACTACTGACCACGCATCTACTGACCACAACCACACAACTTCTGACCATACAACTACTGACCACTCAACCGCTGACCACAACTACTGACCACAACCACACAACTTCTGACCACAACCACACAACTTCTGACCACAACCACACAACTACTGACCAAAACCACACAACTTCTGACCAGATCTAGTGATTACAAAAACACAACTTGTGAACATTACCACATAACTTCTGATCATAATCACACAACCTCTGACCAAAACCACACAACTGATGACCACAACCACGCAAATATTGACCACAATCACACAACTTCTGACCATACAACTACTGACCACTCAACTGATGACCACAACTACTGACCACAACCACACAACTTCCGACCACAACCACACAACTATTGGTCACAACCACACAACTATTGGTCACAATCACACAACTATTGGTCACAATCACACAACGGCCGCCGGAGAGCATCTTGGCTTGTTCATTTTTTTTTTTTAACAATGCTTGTAATTTGAGATTTTTTTATTTTATCATGTCACTACCAGGAAGTCTGAAATGACAGTGGGCAGGAAGCTAGTAGGCTAAATGGGCGGGGAGATCACCTTGCCTGGCGGCTCTTTGAAAACGCATATGTCAAGCAATGTGGACACAGTGAGCAGTGTTGCAGTGAGATTATCTCAAGCAAATTTGCTGATACACAAAGCAACTCAAACAACATTGAAATCGCATGCAACATCCAATCCTGTCATACATCACAGTTTAACAAATTATTTGTTTATTCAAATGTTTGGTTATTGTAACAGCATCAACATGGACAAAATGTTGGCTGTGTTTAGTTAGTTAGGCCAAATGGAATCGTTAGCGCTGTTTATCCAGATAGCTAGCTAGTTCATCTTGGACAATATCAGTTAACTTTACAGGATGAGGTCTCGTCTTTAAGGCTGAGAATAAATCACTTTTCTCCGGGGTAAGCCGATATTTCCAGCAGAAAACGGAAGTGTCATTTTAAAGCATACAAAGCATATGTATACAGTATGTCTGGATTTGATTAGATATTTGATTTATTACCTGAAAAGGAAGGTCATTTCAACAATTTCAAGTTATAGTTCATATAAGGAAATCAGTCAATTGAGAGGAAAAAAATGAGGCCCTAATCGATGGATTTCACATGACTGGGAATGAAGATATGCATCGGTTGGTCACAGATATCTTTTTTTTTTTTAAAGGTAGGGGCCTGGATCAGAAAACCAGTCAGTATCTGGTGTGACAACCATTTGCCTCATGCAGCGCGACACATCTCCTTTGCATAGAGATGATCAGGCTGTTGATTGTGGCCCATGGAATGTTGTCCGATTCCTCTTCAATGGCTGTGCGAAGTTGCTGGATATTGCCAGGAACTGGAACACGCTGTCGTACATGTCTATCTAGAGCATCCCAAACATGCTCAATGGGTGACGTGTCTGATGTGTATGCAGGACATGGAAGAACTGGGCCATTTTCAGCTTACAGGAATTGTGTACAGATCCTTGCCACATGGGGCTGTGCATTATCATGCTGAAACATGATGTGATGGCGGTGGATGAATGGCACGACAATGGGCCTCAGGATCTCATCACGGTATCTTATGCCTGCCCATACTATAACCTCACCGCCACCTTGGGGCACTCTGTTCACAACATTGACATCAGCAAACAGCTCGCCACACGACGCTGTCTGCCATCTGCAGTTGAAACTGCAATTCTCCAGTGGCCATCGAAGGTGAGTTTTGCCCACTGAAGTCAGTTACGACGCCAAACTGCAGTCAGGTCAAGACCCTGGTGAGGACAACGAGCACGCAGATGAGCTTCCTTGAGACAGTTTCTGACAGTTTGTGCAGACCCACAGTTTTATCAGCTCTCCGGGTGGCTGGTCTGAGACGATCCCACAGGTGAAAAAGCTGGATGTGAAGGTCCTGGGCTGGTGTGGTTACACATGGTCTGTGGTTGTGAGGGCTGTTGGATGTACTGCCAAATTCTCTAAAATTACGTTGGAGACGGCTTATGGTAGAGAAATTAACATTAAATTATCTGGCAACTGCTCTGGTGGACATTCCTGCAGTCAGCATGCCAATTGCACACTCCCTCAAAACGTGAGACATCTGTGGCATTGTGTTGTGTGGAAAAACTGCACATTTTAGTGTCCTTTTATTATTCCCAGCACAAGGTGCACCTGTGTAATGAGCATGCTGTTTCTTGATTTGCCACACCTGTCAGGTGGTTGGATTATCTTGGCAAAGGACTACACAGCTGATTCAAATAACCAACTCATCATCAAGCTTTGGTTATTTGAATCAGCAGTCGAGCGATAGGGCAAAAACTAAACGTGCACTCAGGGGGGGCCCTAGGACCAAGTCACTCATTGCTTCAAGCCACACCTCTCCACAACCACCAAACGGGAGAAAACGTACCTCAAAGTCTGTTCAATAACGTACAAGACCGCTTTGTGGAAACATGTAATTCAGTACAATTCGTTCCCAATGTAGCAAACGTTCAAGCGAATTGAACGCACCTTTGTTGTCCCCGACAGGAAAAAAATGGCCACAGACCAATGGCGAACATGAATGGGTGTAACTTGACATCAAGGGTGCGTTCGTATATTCAATCTGGAGTGCGCTCAGATTGCCCTCTGGGCGTTCGTAAATTCAGAGTATTGTCAGATTGTCCATTTGTAAATTCAGAGCATTTCGCTCTCAGAGCGTTCAGAGCGCACAGTGGACGCTTTGGCCGAGGAGTAGGGTTGATCCAAGTGTGCTGGCCTCACCCCAGCAGTCAAGCACCCAAGCTAACTGTGTAACATTGGCTAGCTTACGAGCTACTTCCAAACACAAATGAGAGAACACCTCTCTGGTCATTTTACTCGCCCTAACAGACCTGGTTGGGCTGTTTCTATGTTATCCAGAGCGTTGGTGACTGCAACTGCTGCTGGCAACAATTTAATTACGCTTTTTTTGCCGAAGTTTACTGACACTGGACATATTCAATGGGTGTTGGGCTGTTTGTAAATTCATCAGTTATTCTGTGCTCTGGCACACTCAGGCGAGAGCGCTCTGAAATCGGAGTAGATAGCCAGAGTGAATTTACGAACATGCCCCAAGAAACACCCCTAATTGCGGTCTGCAATTACACCCCTCACCAAATGTTCAAGTTCGATTGTTTCAAAGTGTCGCTGAAATTAATTCTATGCCTCTACCAAGCTTAAAATAGCCACACGTTACAAAGAAAGCTCCATAGATATAAAGTGCCTGTGTGTTTTGGAACTTTTACGGTAGCAATTGTGTTTCCACTTGATTTGCTCACTGTTTCTATTATACTTTGTTCATAACACTGTGGTTATTCTGTCATCCTTCACCATTGACAATCCTCTGCTGATATTTTGCAATCCCGCCTTCCCATCATCCATGATGCTTGTTGTTTATCAGTTCCTATCATTGAATGTGCAGCGACTGCAAATTGCTCCAGAGGAGTAAATCAGATGGATGCTGACCTCTTCATTGGGAACAGTCACACATACCCTCAATCTCTCTCTGTCTCTCACACACACACGTCACTGACAGACAGTCACAAACACACACAGACACACACTCAATTAGGATTCATGACAGAAAGCATTGCAAATCGAATTCAATCCAACCAGCTGTGGTTTTGTGAGAGCTCCATTGTTAGAGGCTGAGTGCGTTTGTACTTTTTAAAACTTTTACATCAGCCGGGGCTAGTACCTTGCTATCTACTTTTTTGAATTATGATTTATGGTTGCATAGGAGGAACTGAAACAGTTTGACGATGCAGAACTACAAAGCCCAACCTTCTCGATAGAAGTCGTATTCAATTTACGCCTTGTGGTGATATCTCGTTCTCTCTCTCCCCATTTGCATACACAAGATGGTGATGGAAATGTTAATATAATATAGCCTATAAATATTCCATTTGGAAGACATTCTTATCCAAACCGACTTAAGATTAGTGCGTGGATACAAATGTTTGTGTTGACTTTGAAATGGGTTTAATTTGTACTTGCTTAGTAATCTTTCAGAGAGAAACTTCATGAAAATGAGTCACAAATATAAAGTAATCAGATATATAGTTTCCTCTACGTACAGATCTAGGATCAGCTTCCCTTCCCCCGATTCTAACCTTTTTGTGGGAAAAAATGCTAAACTGACCCAATATCAGTGTCAAGGGGCAATTTCACCCTACTCCAATTTTACCAAAGGTACGGTCTAGACTCATTGTTTATCCTCAGACGGTAAAGATGTATAGGTTGTGGGTTTCTACTATAGTATGAGAAGTCTTAAAAAGTATTCTGGATCAAACAGATGAGGTTAGACGGCACGATCACTCTGAGCGAAGTGAGACGATTATTCTCTGAGTCAGCCAACATTCAACAAAGTCCCTAAACATGCATTCCAAATGGCACCCTATTCCCTATAAACCCCATAGGGCTCTGGCCAGAACTAGTGCACTATGAAGGGAATAGGGTGCCATTTGGGACTGAACCTAAGCTCCTTCTCAAGGTCATCACAAGCTTAGTACCATCAACGTCTCAAATTCCTCTGTAGACCGTCTTCAAAGAAAAGTATGCATGGTGACCTATTTGTTCGTCTCAACTGCTTGTGAAAACAATGCCACTTGAAGGCTATTGATGCGGCACCTTTTCTCTAAGGAGTGTTACTTCACACACATTGTAGGTGACATTTTCTGTTTGCAAAAAAGCTCTCGCAGTGTGGATAAAAATATTTGAATAAAAACAACCATTTAAGTAGATGGGAGGACACTTAATCCAGAACAAGTTACAAGGAATAATACCGTTTGGAATTGCATCACATTCATCCCATACTGTTTAATTTAAATACAGATCAATGTTTGCTTCCATTTTATGGATATCATAGAAGATAAGATTGAGCCAGAAGATCAGATTTTAGAAAAATAATTGCAAGTATTGTGAATTATAATGGTAATTCTTGTGTACATCAGCGCAGTTTATCACAGCTTTTTTTCTTCTTCTGCCTACTCTTGTGCACAAACAGAATGATTGTTCATCACCTTTGTGATTGCACGCTGGCCATTTTGTAATCCGAATGCTCCGTTACGGTGTGGGAGAGGTTAGGCATCTGTCGTGCTCAGATTAAAAAAATATCCGAAGATCACCACTCCTTTCAATCTAGATTTTTCGGAACACAAACTAAATTTACCCTGTGGTATTTTTAGGCCAGGCCCGAGTAACCATGCCAACAGTGGTTGCTCCACTAAAAGTTTTGTGATTATGCTAAGGGATTTAGAGGTAATTTGTGGTTTAATACGGTGACCTGCGTGACCACTTCATTGCTCCAGACCAGCGGAAGGGGAAGTTAGAGCACTGATTATGCTTTTGGGTCCTAATGTGTCTCTAACTGACAATGAATGGGTGACATAAACCTAAACAGGAACTGATAATTGTGCACGACTTCAGTATTACTTACTAAAACTGTTGTTACACTAAGGTTTTTATTATTTTATTTTATTTTCTTCTTACTGTAGCCCACTCCCGACCACAGTTTACACCCCATGTAAACTGTGTTGCTACAGATGCTGGTTCAATACCTGTGCCAGCCTCAACTGGGAGACCCATGAGATTACTGTAGTTTTTTGGTTTCTCTCCCTCTAAAAACAGAAATTAAACATTCTAAATAACAAACTGGCTTTATTTACAAATTAGTAACAATGTCTCACCCCATGTTCAAGAATGGCCTTTTCCTCGCTCATTTTACGTTATTTGAAAACAAAATCATCTCCAAAATATTGTTATTTTTTAAACAAAATGATTATTATTATTATTATTATTCATTTAGAGTTATATAAAATCCCCCTGGATATTCTCACAGATATTATTAACCCTGTAATTAGCAGGACAATATATATTGGTCATATTGGTCATGGCTCCCGAGTGGCGCACAATGGGATTGCCTTGCAGTTCTCCAGCTGTATCCACTGAAAGCGTGCGAGGTTCAAGGCACGAGGGCAGGGGGCAAGGGATGGGCTGCAGAGCTGCACACAGAAGACGGACTTAGCCCATGGGGGACGGGGGTGGACCCCCACCACACTGGGTAGCACAGAGCAACACTAAGGGGCATTGCACTAATAATGGCGCTGACTAGGGAAACATTCCATCTGTTCTTAGTGCCAGTCTGCACATTCAAACTAAAACAATGTAACTAATAATGACATCTTTATGCTTTCGTTAATAAAATAATTATAAAAACACTCTTTCAAACTGCCGATGTTTATTTAGTTATGGATCCATAACGAATTACTATGGAAATAAATATCACTGAATTACGGAAATATTTGAACACATTTGTCTAATGAAGGTAAACAAATTGTTGCTTAATGGAAAATACGCTTTGGCTTCAACGTTTGGCTTCAAAGTGCATACATGACAGATGGATAAGTGGTCCATATGCTATCAGCAGTTAAGGGTAATGGATCAGAAAGTGCATTGTGGGTGTTCTTGTTAGGGAAGACTTCTTGAAAAAGAAGATGACATTCTATAAAATTCTCTTCCAAGTAATGGTACCTGAGACATTTTAATGGTAGGTGCCATGATTATGTCCCCAATTTCTCTCAGTAACTGGTGCACTTCCCATGCATCACATATGGCTATTGTGGTAGTGGTCTGGATGCTTTGTTGTAGTTGCCATAGGGGAAGTTATCAATCTTGTAATTTAGCTGGGCCACAGTGATTTGTTCTGTCTTCACAAGCTCCTGTAACACCAACCCCAGTACAGCAGGTATGATGGCCTCAAGAAAGTCTTGCATCACATCAGGGGGAAATGCATACATAATAGGTGAAGGTGCATTTGTCATCTCAGAGAAGCAGCATGCTTATGGCACCATAGACCATAGTCCCACATGGTG
Organism: Salvelinus alpinus; assembly: GCF_045679555.1. NCBI lineage: Eukaryota > Metazoa > Chordata > Actinopteri > Salmoniformes > Salmonidae > Salvelinus > Salvelinus alpinus. The sequence continues at coordinate 5,782,381 of NC_092102.1, forward strand.
AACTCCCCCTCTGTAAACTTCGTACAGATCGTGTCCTTGGTTGCTGTGCAAAAGCGACAGATCCTTCCTGAACTGAATTTTTTTGATAAACCAGCAACATCATGGGAAGAGAGGTTGTCAGCGGAGATTGTGTCAACGGTGGCACGAAAGACCTTGCTTTCTACGATGCACTCCAAAGAAACACCTTGTCTCTCCAGCAGTCTGATATAATCAAGCAGAGGCTGGAAGACTTCATCATAACTTGTTAATCCTTTCTGAAATAGCGTGTGTTGTATCAGTGTGGAGAGGTAAATGTTTCTTATCAATATTGCCAATTTGAAAATACACAGCTGAAAGCTTGTTTTACTTTTTTTGATCCAAGTGGATTGACAACCTCAAATGAAGCCGCATCGTTTGTTTTTGCGTGAGCAAGGGATTGCTCTTGAAGAAATCCCCATCTGTGAAATCACTCAAGATTTCATTGTTGGCAGGTTCTTCTTCTCCATCTCAGCTCGCCCAAACATCTTCATTTTGTGCCACCTTCTTCAAAAGGTCAGGTAGTGGGATGTACTGAAAACTGCCTCCGTCCTGTTCTTACCCACTCAGGTCTAACCATTCCCATTTTTTCACATCAGTATTGCTCCAGCATCCACTCTGTGTTGATGCTTTTCATGCACTCTTCAAAAACCTTTGGTTTAAAAGCTCACACAAGTCATCGTCCTCATCTACATTGATGTGAATATTTCAAAGATAGAATTTCAAGGCATCGCTGAAGTGGGACATGAATTGATAAAAAATAGAATGAAGATCCTCCAAACACAATGCTTAACTCTGATCTGCAACATAAAAAGGCAGAGGTGTCTCTTAAGGCCTCGAACCGGGTCTTCAGCTTTGAAGTCCACGGACTCAATAACATTAGTTGCAGGCGCCCAAGCGAGATCAGAGTCATCGTCGTTCACATTTGCCTCAATGTAGTCAGGCACAGGGATTACAGAACAATTAGGCCTATTGTCAGCAAATCTTTGTGTTTTCTGTATATACACTACCATTCAAAAGTTTGGTGTCACTTAGAGATGTCCTTGTTTTTATAGAAAAGCAAAAATGTTGTCCATTAAAATAACATCAAATTGATCAGAAATACAGTGTAGACATTGTTCATGTTGTAAATCACTATTGTAGCTGATTTTCTATGGAATATCTATATAGGCGTACAGAGGCCCATTATCAGCAACCATCACTCCTGTGTTCCAATGGCATGTTGTGTTAGCTAATCCAAGTTTATCATTTTAAAAGGCTAATTGATCATTAGGAAAATCCCTTTTGCAATTATGTTAGCACAGCTGAAAACTGTTGTTCTGAATAAAGAAGCAATAAAACTGGCCTTCTTTAGACTAGTTGAGTATCTGGAGCATCAGCATTTGTGGGTTCGATTACAGGCTCAAAATGTCCAGAAACAAAGAACTTTCTTCTGAAACTCGTCAGTCTATTCTTGTTCTGAGAAATGAAGGCTATTCCATGCGAGAAATTGCCAAGAAACTGAAGATCTCGTATAACGCTGTGTACTAATCCCTTCACAAAACAGCGCAAACTAACTCTAACCAGAATAGAAATAGGAGTGGGAGGCCCTGGTGCACAACTGAGCAAGAGGACAAGTAAATTAGAGTGTCTAGTTTGAGAAACAGACGCCTTACAAGACCTCAACTGGCAATTTCACTAAATAGTACCCGCAAAACACCAGTCTCAACGTCAACAGTGAAGAGGCGACTCCGGGATGCTGACCTTCTAGGCAGAGTTGCAAAGAAAAAGCCATATCTCAGACTTGCCAATAAAAATAAAAAGATTAAGATGGGCAAAAGAACACAGACACTAGACAGTGGAACTCTGCCTAGAAGGCCAGCATCCCGGAGTAGCCACTTCACTATTCACGTTGAGTCTGGTGTTTTGCGGGTACTATTTAATGAAGCTGCCAGTTGAGGACTTGTTTCTCAAACTAGACACTCCAATGAACTTGTTCTCTTGCTCAGTTGTGCACCGAGGCCTCCCACTACTACTAAAGTAGCTACAGTGCCTTGCAAAAGTATTCATCCCCCTTCGCATTTTTCCTATTTTGTTGCATTACAACCTGTACTTTAAATAGATTTTTATTTGGATTTCATATAGTGGACATACACAAAATACTACAAATTGGTGAAGTGAAATGAAAAAAATAACTGAAACGGAAAAGTGGTGTGTGCATATGTATTCCCCTCCTTTGCTATGAATCCCCTAATAAGATCTGGGGCAACCAATTACCTTCAGAAGTCACATAATTAGTTAAATAAAGTCCACCTGTGTGCAATCTAAGTGTCACATGATCTGTCACATGATCTCAGTATGTACACACCTGTTCTGAAAGGCCCCAGAGTCTGCAACAACACACCACAGATGCTAGGACACCCTCAGGTTTTTCTTAGACCCTGAGGGGGTTTCTCGACCTGCCAATCACACAATGATTGGCAGGTCGGGGCAGCAGCGTAGCCTAGTGGTTAGAGTGTTGGACTAGTAACCGAAAGGTTGCAAGTTCGTATCCCCGAGCTGACAAGATACAAATCTGTCATTCTGAACAAGGCAGTTAACCCGCTGTTCCTAGGCCGTCATTGAAAATAAGAATTTGTTCTCAACTGACTTGCCTAGTTAAATAACGGTAAAATAAAATAAAAAAGCGATCAACGGTTGGTGACCAACAACTTGTGTGGACTGAGAGTTTCTGCTATCGAACACTGCCTCACTGCAAAGGGAAATTTTGTGTATTTTATGGAGATAAATAACATTTGATTTGATTTGATCTGTCACATAAGCCCGAATACAACAGGTATTACAGGTATTACAATACAACCTTACCGTGAAATGCTTACTTACACAGCCTTTACCAACAATGCATTTCAAGAAATAGAGTTGAGAAAATATTTACTAAATAAACTAAAGTAAAACATTTATTAAAAGTAACACAATAAAATAACTAACGAGGCTGTATACAGGGGGTACTGGTACAGAGTCAATGTGTGGGGGTACAGGTTAGTCGAGGTAATTTGTACATGTAGGTAGGGGTAAAATGACTATGCATAGATAATAGACAGAGAGTAGCAGCTGTGTAAAAAAAGGGGATGTCAATGTAAACAGTCCGGGTGGCCATTTGAGTAATTGTTCAGCAGTCTTATGGCTTGGAGGTAGAAGCTGTTTAGAAGCCTTTTGGACCTAGCCTTGGTGGTCCGGTTCCGCTTGCCGTGCAGTAGCAGAGAGAACAGTCAATGACTAGGGAGGCTGGAGTCTTTGACAATTTTTAGGGCCTTCCTCTGACACCGCTTGGTATAGAGGTCCTGGATGGCAGGAAGCTTGGCCCCAGTGATGTACTGGGCCGTACGCACTACCCTCTGTAGTGCCTTGCGGTCGGAGGCTGAGCAGTTGCCAAACCTGGAAGTGATGCAACCAGTCAGGATGCTCTCGTTGGTGCAACTGTAGACATTTTGGAGGATCTGAGGACCCATGCCAAATCTTTTCAGTCTCCTGCGGGGGAATAGATTTTGTCGTACCCTCTTCACGACTGTCTTGGTGTGCTTGAACCATGATAGTTTGTTGGTGATGTGGACGCCAAGAAAATTGAAGCTCTCAACCTGCTCCGCTACAGCCTCGTCGATGAGAATGGGGGCGTGCTCGGCCCTCCTTTTCCTGTAGTCCACAATCATCTCCTTTGTCTTGATCACGTTAAGACAGAGGTTGTTGTCCTTGCACCACACAGCCAGGTCTCTGACCTCCTCCCTATAGGCTGTCTAATTGTTATCGGTGATCATCCCTACCACTGTTGTGTCGTCAGCAAACTTAATGATGGTGTTGGAGTCATGCCTGGCAATGCAGTCGTGAGTGAACAAGGAGTACAGGAGGGGACTGAGCACACACCCCTGATGGGCCCCCGTGTTGAGGATCAGCATGGTAGATGTGTTGTTACCTACCCTTACCATCTTGGGACATCCAGTCAGGAAGTCCTGGACCCAGTTGCAGAGGGAGGTGTTTGGTCCCAGGGTCCCTAGCTTAGTGATGAGCTTTGAGGGCACTATGGTGTTGAACGCTGAGCTGTAGTCAATGAATAGCATTCGCACGAAGGTGTTCCTTTTGTCCAGGTGGTAAAGGGCAGTGTGGAGTGCAATAGAGTTTGCATCATCTGTGGATCTGTTGGGGCGGTATGCAAATTGGAGTGGGTTTAGGGGTTCTGTGAGAATGGTGTTAATGTAAGCCATGACCAGCCTTTCAAAGCACTTCAAGGATACAGACATGAGTGCTACGGGTCAGTAGTCATTTAGGCAGGTTACCTTAGTGTTCTTGGGCACAGGGACTATGGTAGTCTGCTTGAAACATGTTGGTATTACAGACTCAGTCAGGGACAGATTGAAAATGTTAGTGAAGACACTTGCCAGTTGGTCAGAAAATGCTCGGAGTACACGCTCGGAGTACATCCATCTGGCCCTGTGGCCTTGTGAATGTTGACCTTTTTAAAGGTCTTACTCACATCGGCTACGGAGAGTGTGAACACAGTCGTCCGGAACAGCTGATGCTCTCATGCATGCTCAGTGTTGCTTGCCTCGAAGGGAGCATAGAAGTAATTCAGCTCGTCTGGAAGGCTTGTGTCACTGGGCAGCTCTCGGCTGTGCTTCCCTTTGTAGTCTGTAATAGTTTGCAAGCCCTGCCACATCCGACAAGCGTCGGAGCCGGTGTAGTATGATTCAATCTTAGTCCTGTATTGATGCTTTGCCTGTTTGATGGTTTGTCTTTGGGCATAGAGGGATTTCTTATAAGCGTCCGGGTTAGAGTCTCGCACCTTGAAAGCGGCAGCTCTACCCTTTAGCTCAGTGCAAATGTTGCCTGTAATCCATGGCTTCTGGTTGGGGTATGTACGTACGGTCACTGTGGGGACGACATCCTCGATGCAATCATTGATGAAGCCAGTGACTGATGTGGTGTACTCCTCAATGCCATCGGAATAATCCCAGAACATATTCCAATCTGTGCTTGCAAAACAGTCCTGTAGTTTAGCATCTGCTTCATCTGACCACTATTTTATAGACTGAGTCACGGGTGCTTCCTGCTTTAATATTTGCTTGTAAGCAGGAATCAGGAGGATATAATTATGGTCAGGTGGTCTACAAATCTTTTCCCTCTGGTTGCACATTTAACATACTGATAGAAATTAGGTTAAATGGATTTAAGTTTCCCTGCATTCAAGTCCCCGACCACTAGGAGCGCCACCTCTGGGTGAGCGTTTTCCTGTTTACTTATGGCGGTATACAGCTCATTGAGTGTGGTTTTAGTGACAGCATCGGTCTGTGGTGGTATGTAGACAGCTACGAAAAATACAGATGAAAACTCTCTAGGTAGATATTGTGGTCTACAGCTTATCATGAGATACTCTACCTCAGGCTAGCAAAACCTTGAGACTTCCTTAGATATAGTGCACCAGCTGTTGTTTACAAATATGCATAGGCCCCCGCCCCGTGTCTTACCAGAGGCTGCTGTTCTATCCTGCCGGTAGAGTGTATAACCCGCTAGCTGTATGTTCTTAATGTCGTCGTTCAGCCACGACTCTGTGAAATATAAGATATTGCAGTTTTTTAATGTCCCTTTGGTAGGATATACATGCTTTCAGTTCGTCCCATTTATTTACCAGTGATTGAACGTAAGCTAGCAGGATGGAAGGCAAAGGCAGATTAGCCACTTGTTGCCTGATCCTCAAAAGGCACCCAAATCTTTTTCGACGAAATCTCAGTTTTCTTCTCCAGCCAATGACGGCGATCTGGGCCTGGTCGGGTGTCTGTATTATATCCCTCCCGCCCGACTCATTGATGAAAAACACTTTGTCTAATCTGAGTTGAGTAATCTTAGTTCTGATGTGAAGCTCGTTTCAGTCATAGGAGATGGTAGCAGCAACATTATGTACAAAACAAGTTACGAACAATAGGAAGAAAAAAAAAAATAACATGGTTGGTTAAGAGCCGATAAGATGGCAGCCATCCCCTCCGGCACCATCACAACATAACCTGGGTGTCAGTATTGGGGGAGAAAAGTAGTTGAGTGTCATCCATAGCAATGATAAGAGAGACCATGTGAGGACAGAGCCAAGTTACTTAGTCTAAAGAGAAAAGATGAGTGGTTCAAGAACTGAGCCCTGGGGGACACCAGTAGTGAGAGCACATGGTGCCAACACAGATCCTCTCAATGCGACCTGTCCGGTAGTATGCAATCCAGGAATGTACAGAGCCTGAGACGTCCAACCCTGAGAGGGTGGAGTTGAGAATCTGATGGTTCACGGTGTCGAAGGCAGCGGATAGATCTAGGAGGATGAGAGCAGTCAGCTTTGGCAGAGTGGAGAACATCTGTGCCACAGAGGAATGCGGTCTCGAGTAGCCGCCTTTAAGCCTGACTGGTTAGGGTTGTTCTGAAAGCGATAACGGGAAAGTGGGTCAGAGACAGTATGCTCAAGTGTTTTGGAAAGAAAAGAAAGAAGGAATACAGGTCTCAGATGAGTCGAGTGTTGGTTTTTTGAGGAGGGGAGCAACTTGGGTAATTTTGAAGTCACAGGGGACACAGCCTGTGTTCAGGGATGAGTTGATGAGGGAAGTGAGGAATGAGAGAATGTCTCCAGAGATGGTCTGGAGAAGGGAGGGGATGGTGTCAGTGAGCAGGTTGTTGAGCTGCTACTCACAGGATTTCATCTGGCGAGAGAGGGGAGAAAGAGGTCAAGGCGTAAGGTAGTTCTGTGTGAGAGGGACCAGTGGACTCAATAAGCTTAGTAAAAGAGGAACAGATGTCGTCAACTTTTTTTTCAAAGTGGTTGACAAAGTAATCCACAGAGAGGGAGGAGAGAGGGTGAGGAGGTGGAAAATGTACTTCTTATGGCTGCAATCCTGTTAACGGGATTGATATGACAACAGCCAGTGAAAGTGCAGGGCGCCAAATTCAAACAACAGAAATCTCATAATTAAAATTCCTCAAACATACAAGTATCTTATACCATTTTAAAGGTAATATTGTTGTTAATCCCACCAAAGTGTCCGATTTCAAATAGGCTTTACAGCGAAAGCACCACAAACGATTATGTTAGGTCACCGCCAAGTCACAGAAAAATTCAGCCATTTTTCCAGCCAAAGAGAGGAGTCACAAAAAGCACAAATAGAGATAAAATTAATCACTAACATTTGATGATCTTCATCAGATGACACTCATAGGACTTCATGTTACACAATACATATATGTTTTGTTCGATAAAGTTCATATTTATATAAAAAATCTCAGTATACATTGGAGCGTTATGTTCACTAGTTCCAAAAACAATCGGTAATATTGCAGAGAGCCACATCATTTTACAGAAATACTCATTATAAATGTCGCTGAAAATACAATTGTTAGACATGGAAATATAGATACACTTCTCCTTAATGCAACCGCTGTGTCAGATTTTTTTTAAACTTTACGGAAAAAGCAAACCATACAACAATCTGAGTACCGCTTTCAGACAACAAAGCAGCCAAAAAGATATCCGCCATATTGGGTAGTCAACAGAAGTCAGAAATAGCATTATAAATATTCACTTACCTTTGATGATCTTCATCAGAATGCACTCACAGGAAACCCAGTTCCACATTAAATGTTTGATTTAGTTTGATAATGTCCATCATTTATGTCCAAAGAGCTACTTTTGTTTGCACGTTTGGTAAACAAATCCAAAGTCATGAAGCGCGTTCCCTAGTTGCAGACGAAATGTCAAAAAGTTCTGTTACTGTCCGTAGAAACATGTCAAACGATGTATGGAATCAATCTTTAGGATGTTTTGACATAAAACGTCAATAATGTTCCAACCGGAGAATTCCTATGTCTGTAGAAAAGCAATGGAACGAGAGCTAACTCTCTCGTGACCGCGCCTCAGAGCCTGTGGCAATCTGCCAAACACCTGGCTCATTCCTCTCTCATTCGCCCCCCCACTTCACAGTAGAATCCTCAAACAAGTTTCTAAAGACGGTTGACATCTAGTGGAAGCCTTAGGAAGTGCAACATAACCCATATCCCACTGTGTATCCAATAGGGGCTGGGTTGAAAATCGACCAACCTCAGATTTCCCACTTCCTGTTTGGATTTCTTCTCATGTTTTTGCCTGCCATATGAGTTCTGTTATACTCACAGACATCATTCAAACAGTTCTAGAAACTTCAGAGTGTTGTCTATCCAATACTAATAATAATATGCATATATTAGCAACTGGGACTGAGGAGCAGGCCGTTTACTCTGGGCATCTCTGGGCACCTTTCATCCAAGCTACTCAATACTGCTCCTGCAGCCATAAGAAGTTTAAGGAGGGAGGAGAAAGTGGAGAAAAGTTTCCCAGGGTTGAAATTTAGAGTGGTAGAAAGTGGCTTTAGCAATGGATATAGAGGAAGAGAAGGTAGAGAGGAGGGAGTGGAAGGTTTTCCTCCATTTCCGCTCAGCTACCCGAAGCACTGTTCTGTCAGCATGCAGAGAGTCACTCAGCCACGGAGCGGGAAGGGAAGGTCGGGCCAGCTGGGAGGAAAGGGGACAGTGAGAGTTAAAGGATGCAGAAAGGGGGGAGAGTAGGATCAAAGAGGCAGCATCAGGAGACAGGAGGGAGAAGGATTTAGCAGAAGTAAGAGAGGATAGGATAGGAGCAAGAGAGTGAAGATTGTGGTGACGCATGACCATCTGGGTAGGGCCTGAGTGGGTAGGGTCAGTGGAGAGATGGTGAGAAAAGGAAACAAAGTAGTGATCAGAGACATGGTGGGGGGTTGCAGTGGGCAAACATCCTATGCAGTCAAGCGCATTGCCTTCCTTGTGAGTGGGAGATGACTGGGAAAGGGTGAGGTCCAAAGGGGAAAGGAGTGGGAAAAAAAGATATGGAATGAGTTGATTTGAAGTCTGACATCGGGAGGTTAATCTCATTGAGGAACTTTCCAAGGGCACCTGGTGGGCAACAGATGACAACAATGTTATGCTTGAGTGGAGAAGTGACAGTGACAGCATTGAATTCAAATGAGGAGATAGATGAGGAGATAGACAGGTGAACTGCAGAGACGTGTGTGTGTGTGTGTGTGTGTGTGTGTGTGTGTGTGTGTGTGTGTGTGTGTGTGTGTGTGTGTGTGTGTGTGATCTGCATGGGTGTGGGTGCGTGTAGGTGGAATTGAGCAGGAGGGATCGTACCACTCTACTCAACAGAATGCCCCCAGGCCTCGGGTCCAGAGATAGATGGAGAATGACATTTTAAATAGTATGCATTATTAATAAGAGGAGCACTGTGAGAAAAAGTCTAGTGGTGAACAGAACCTGCCAGCACACTTCTTGACTTCCCAATATCTTAAGATGGAAAAACAAACACTCTCTCAGCTTGTACTGTCTCGCAAAATGTAGAAGGCAATTTAGAACTTTTAGAAAGGTGCTGTCTGTAAGGTATGCTTCCGAACCGCAAAATGAAACACTAGAACATTGCAAAACAACAATTTCATATTCACTGAGTATACAAAATATTAAGAACATCTGCTCTTTCCATGACATAGACTATCCAGATAAAGTTCTGATGTCACTTCAATCAGTATTGATGAAGGGGAGACAGGTTAAAGAAGGATTTTTAAACCTTGAGACAATTGAGACATGGATTGTGTATGTGTGCCATTCAGAGGGTGAATGGGCAAGACAAAAGATTGAAGTGCCTTTGAACGGGGTATGGTAGTAGGTGCCAGGCGCACTGGTTTGTGTCAAGAACTGCGACGCTTCTGGGTTTTTCATGCTCAACCGTTTCCCATGTGCATCAACAATAGTCCACCATCCAGACAACCAGCCAACATGACACAACTGTGGGAAGCATTGGAGTCAACATAGGCCAGCATCCCGGTGGAACGAATTTGACACCTTGTAGAGTCCAGCCCTGACGAACTGAGGCTCTTCTGAGGGCAGAAGGGGGGTGCAATTCAATATTATGAAGGTGTTCCTAATGTGTGGTATACTTAGTGTAGATGGTCAAAACAGTCTTTCAAAAAAAACACAGGTATTTTACCTGCACTAGAAACAAAATGGCTAACAAAGTGGTTTTGGCTTTGCTCTTGCCAGAACTCTCTCTAATTTCAATAATAGGATTGCCATTCTGTCACTGGTGGGCTGCTGCGAATGTTCCTAATAATAAGGATGATATAAATATAATATTTTATGCCATTTAGCAGACGCTTTATTCCAGATAAAAGTATAGTCAAATTTGCATACATTTTGTAAAGGTGGCCCCAGTGGGAATTGAACCCACAACACCTGGCGAACCCACCACCACTGCTTCAAATGGTCCTCCAGGCCTTTAGGGGGTGCTCCACTGTCACCTTTTTATGAACTTGTCATGTATAATGGAGCTCACTGGCACCAAAAATGTGGACCACACAAGCATCCTTTTAGTCAGGATTCACAAGCTGCCAGGCCCATTGGACATATATCATATATCAAAGCCTACATCCATGTCCAGTAACGAATCATTTGTCTTAAGCCGCCATGATAGGTGACACAGGATAACAGGTGAAATATTGCAATAGAAACGACAACAAAATCGATTTTCTGACACCTGTCCGAGGCCCACTCTGCGTTCGATGAGTGAAAATAACATGGGCTCGTAGATCATTGTCATTCAGTGTTGTCAAACAGATGTACCATGCATTCAGAAAGTATTCAGACCCTTGACTTTTTCCACATTTTGTTACATTTCAGCCTTATTCAATCTGCACACAATACCAAATAATGATGAAGCAAAAACAGGTTTTTAGACATTTATGCATATGCATAAAAAAGAAATAAGTATTCAGACCCTTTACTCAGTACTTTGTTGAAGCACCTTTGGCAGCGATTATAGTGTCAAGTCTTCTTGGGTATGACGCTAATTGCTTGGCAGACCTGTATTTGTGGAGTTTCTCCCATTCTTCTCTGCAGATCCTCTCAAGCTGTCAGGTTGGATGGGGAGCGTCGCTGCACAGCTATTTTCAGGTCTCTCCAGAGATGTTAGATCGGGTTCAAGACTGGGCTCTGGCTAGGCCAGAGGACATTCAGAGACTTGTCCTGAAGCCACTCCTGCATTGTCTTGGCTGTGTGCTTAGGGTCGTTGTCCTGTTGGAAGGTGAACCTTCACCCCAGTCTGAGGTCCTGAGTACTCTGGAGCAGGTTTTCATCAAGGATCTCTTTGTAATTTGCTCCGTTCATCTTTCCCTCGACCCTGACGAGACTCCCAATCCCTGGTGCTGAAAAACATCCCCACAGCATGATGCTGTCACCACCATGCCTCACCATAGGAATGGTGCCAGGTTTCCTCCAGACGTGACGCTGGGCATTCAGGCCAAAGAGTTCAACCTTGGTTGCATCAGACCAGAGAAACTTGTTTCTCATGGTCTGAGACTCTTTAGGTGCCTTTTGGCAAACTCCAATCAGGCTGACATGTGCCTTTTACTGAGGAGTGGCTTGCATCTGGCAACTCTATCAGAAAGGTCTAATAGGTGGTGCTGCAGAGATGGTTGTCCTTCAAGAAGGTTCTCCCATCTCCACAGAGGAGCTATGGAGCTCTGTCAAAATTACAATTGGGTTCTTGGTCACCTCCCTGACCAAGGCCCTTTTCCCCCGATTACTCAGTTTGGCCGGGCGGCCAGCTCTAGCAAGAGTTTTGGTGGTTCCAACCTTCTTCCATTTAAGAATGATGGAGGCCACTGTGTTCTTGGGGACCTTCAATGCTGCAGAATTTTCCTGTCTCAGAGCTCTACAGACAATTGCTTTGACCTCATGGCTTGGCTTTTGCTATGACATGCAGTGTCAACTGTGGGACCTTATATAGACAGGTGTGTGCCTTTCCAAATCATGTTCAATCAATTGAATTTACCACAGGTGGACTCCAATCAAGTTGTAGAAACATCTTAAGGATGTTCATTTGAAACAGAATGAATTTATTCTTCAAGAATAGGACTTGGAAATATGGAAGTATATATTAGGCCAGACCTCTGCAATTATCTTCCATGGAGGGCCACATTAGAATATATTTTTGCCATCGCGGCCCAGAATCATATTACAGGATTGTACATCTTGTGTATAACTGTGTTGACAGATATATCTACTGTAAATCACATCCAGATATGCTACTTATTTTACTTTTTTAGCATACACAGAAATAAACCACATCCATGTTCTCCTTTTGGTAGGTATTTTCATTATTAAACATGCAATGAACTACATGGAGGGAAAAGTTCACTGTGCATTCAGCACCACGGACAGACATATTTTTAACGGGTATGCACAAAAGCACAAGAAAGAGAGAGAGCTAAACATGACATTTAAACTACTCAATCAGTGTCAGGAGTGAAGTCTCTGATGGGCATTGACTAGAGCAGCGAAGTCAGGTATAGTTTCTGACGTCGCTATGCACAGGATTGCTGAGAGGTTAGTCAGTAAGAGATGATCTGTGCCTTGACTTGTTATATTTCATCACTTAAAATGTCTGTTCACATACATAGGTTGACCCAAACAGTACAGTCGTGGCCAAAAGTTTGTTGATGTTACTATGGAATACTGAAGTATAATTAAAAGCATTTCATACGTGTCAAAGGCTTTTATTGACAATTACATGAAGTTGATGCAAAGAGTCAATATTTGCAGTGTTGACCCTTCTTTTTCAAGACCTTTGCAATCCGCCCTGGCATGCTGTCAATTAACTTCTGGGCCACATCATGACTGATGGCAGCACATTCTTGCATAATCAATGCTTGGAGTTTGTCAGAATTTGTTGGTTTTTGTTTGTCCACCCGCCTCTTGAGGACTGACCACAAGTTCTCATTGGGATTAAGGTCTGGGGAGTTTCCTGGCCATGGACCCAAAATATTGATGTTTTGTTCCCCGAGCCACTTAGTTATCACTTTTGCCTTATGGCAAGGTGCTCCATCATGCTGGAAAAGGCATTGTTCATCACCAAACTGTTCCTGGATGGTTGGGAGAAGTTGCTCTCGGAGGATGTGTTGGTACCATTCTTTATTCATGGCTGTGTTCTTAGGCAAAATTGTGAGTGATCCCACTCCCTTGGCTGAGAAGCAACCCCACACATGAATGGTCTCAGGATGCTTTACTGTTGGCATGAAACAGGACTGATGGTAGCGCTCACCTTGTCTTCTCCGGACAAGCTTTTTCCGGATGCCCCAAACAATCAGAAAGGGGATTCATCAGAGAAAGTGACTTTACCCCAGTCCTCAGCAGTCCAATCCCTGTACCTTTTGCAGAATATCAGTCTGTCCCTGATGTTTTTCCTGTAGAGAAGTGGCTTCTTTGCTGCCCTTCTTGACACCAGGCCATCCTCCAATGGAGCGTTACACCGAGGCCTGTACTTTGGAGCGGGAACGATTTGGAGGTAGAGGGTCCGTCATGGTCTGGGGCGGTGTGTCACAGCATCATCAGACTGAGCTTGTTGTCATTGCAGGCAATCTCAATGCTGTGCGTTACAGGGAAGACATCCTCCTCCCTCATGTGGTAGCGTTCCTGCAGGCTCATCCTGACATGACCCTCCAGCATGACAATGCCACCAGCCATACCGCACGTTCTGAGCGTGATTTCCTGCAAGACAGGAATGTCAGTGTTCTGCCATGGCCAGCGAAGAGCCCAGATCTCAATCCCATTGAGCACGTTTGGGACCTGTTGGAACGGAGGTTGAAAACTAGGGCCATTCCCCCCAGAAATGTCCAGGAACTTGCAGGTGCCTAGGTGGAAGAGTGGGGTAACATCTCACAGCGAGAACTGGCAAATATGGTGCAGTCCATGAGGAGGAGATGCACTGCAGTATTTAATGCAGCCGGTGGCCACACCAGATACTGACTGTTACTTTTGATTATGACCCCTCCATTATTCATGGACACATTATTCCATTTCTGTTAGTCACATGTCTGAGGAAATTGTTCAGTTTATGTCTCAGTTGTTGAACCTTGTTATGTTCATATAAATAATTACACATGTTAATTTTGCTGAAAATAAACGCAGTTGACAGTGAGAGGATGTTTCTTTTTTGCTGAGTTTATATATATATATATATATATATATACAGGCAGGCAGTGACAGGCAGTGGCTGAGACAGCAGAAGTTCTGACTTTATACACTGCACTATTTGAGAGATGTAGTAAAATGTTGCTACATACAGTTGAAGTCAGAAGTTTACATACACCTTAGCCAAATACATTTAAACTCAGTTTTTCACAATTCCTAACATTTAATCCTAGTTAAAATTCCCTGTCTTAGGTCAGTTAGGATCACCACTTTATTTTAAGAATGTGAAGTGTCAGAATAATAGTAGAGAGAATGATTCATTTCAGCTTTAATTTCTTTCATCACATTCCCAGTGGGTCAGAAATTTACATACACTCAATTAGTATTTGGTAGCATTGCCTTTAAATTGTTTAACTTGGGTCAAACATTTTGGGTAGCCTTCCACAAGCTTCCCACAATAAGCTGGGTGAATTTTGGCCCATTCCTCCTGACAGAGCTGGTTTAACTGAGTCAGGTTTGTAGGCCTCCTTGCTCACACACAATTTTTCAGTTCTGCCCACAAATGTTCTATAGGATTGAGGTCAGGGCTTTGTGATAGCCACTCCAACACCTTGACTTTGTTGACCTTAAGCCATTTAGCCACAACTTTGGAAGTATACTTGGGGTCATTGTCCATTTGTAAGACCCATTTGCGAACAAGCTTTAACTTCCTGACTGATGTCTTGAGATGTTGCTTCAATATATCCACATAATTTTCCTTTCTCATGATGCCATCTTTTTTGTGAAATGCACCAGTCCCTCCTGCAGCAAAGCACCCCCATAACATGATGCTGCCACCCCCGTGCTTCACGGTTGGGATGGAGTTCTTTTGCTTGTATACCTCCTCCTTTTTCCTCCAAACATAACGATGGTCATTATAGCCAAACAGTTCTATTTTTGATTCATCAGACCAGAGGAATTTCTCCAAAAAGTACGATATTTTTCCCCATGTGCATTTGCAAACCGTAGTCTGGCTTTTTTATGGCGGTTATGGAGCAGTGGCTTCTTCCTTGTTGAGTGGCCTTTCAGGTTATGTCGATATAGGACTTGTTTTACTGTGGATATAAATATTTTGTACCTGTTTCCTCCAGCATCTTCACAAGGTCCTTTGCTGTGGTTCTGGGATTGATTTGCACTTTTCGCACCAACGTACGTTCATCTCTAGGAGACAGAACGCGTCTCATCCTGAGCGGTATGACGGCTGCGTGGTCCTATGGTGTTCATACTTGCGTACTATTGTTTGTACAGATGAACGTGGTGCCTTCAGGCATTTGGAAATTGCTCCCAAGGATGAACCAGACATGTGGAGGTCTTCAATTTTTTCTTCTGAGGTCATGGCTGATTTCTTTTGATTTTCCCATGATGTCAATCAGAGGCACTGAGTTTAAAGGTAGGCCTTGGAATACATCCACAGGTACACCTCCAATTGACTCAAATTATGTCAAGCCATAAGACTCCTGAACAGGTAATCAAATGGCTACCTGGACTATTTGCATTTTTTGTCCCCCCCCCAGCCCTTCTTTTGCGCTGCTGCTCCTCTCTGTTCATCATATATGCACAGTTACTTTAACTCTACATTCATGTACATACAGTGGGGAGAACAAGTATTTGATACACTGCCGAATTTGCAGGTTTTCCTACTTACAAAGCATGTAGAGGTCTGTAATTTGTTATCATAGGTACACATCAACTGTGAGAGACGGAATCTAAAACAAAAATCCAGAAAATCACATTGTATGATTTTTAAGTAATTCATTTGCATTAGGGAAACATTCCTGCTGTTCTGTTCTTAGTGCCAGTCTGCACGTTCAAACTAAAACAATGTAACTAATAATGGCCTGAAAAAAGCCCCTTAGATATAAATTCGGAGGGCAGATATGAAATATTAAAGCATTAGACCTCTCACTAAGGGCGTCACTCAAAAGTTATAGTTAATTAAGTCTTCCACAATAGTATGGGGCTTGCCTGCCACTCGATAGCTCACCATATAAGACGCTTCTAGCCCCTTCTTATTAATGGTATCTGTTTCTTTTATACGTCTTTTTTTAAGTGGTCTTAATTCTCGCTCAAAAAACTCCTGTGGATTATTTTTCAAATTGTCATGTTTCGTTTTTAAATGTCTGCACAAGAGTGAAGGTTTCTCGCAAGAGAGTAACGGTTAATGTGATTGGATGTTTATTATTTGACTAGGCTACCTGTATTTGACATTCTGTTGTTATTTTGCTGAACACTAGATGGCTTCATTATATTTTTGGCAGTGAAATGAGCCTACTCAGGCAAGAAACAAACCTCAACCAAATGTATAGCCCAATTGGAAAATATAAATGTACTGTTTGGGAATAGCTGCTTTGCAGCAATTCAACCATGAAGGCCTGATTCACCAGCCTCCTCTGAACAGTTGATGTTGAGATGTGTGTTAATGTGAAGCATTTATTTAGGCTGCAATTTCTGAGGCTGGTAACTCTAATGAACTTATCCTCTGCAGCAGCGGTAACTCTGGGTCTGCCTTTCCAGTGGCGGTCCTCATGAGAGCCAGTTTCATCATAGCGCTTGATGGTTTTTGCGACTGCACTTGAAAAAAATTCCACAAATTAACTTTTAACAAGGCACACCTTATTCTACAATGTAGAAAATAGTACAAATAAAGAATAACCCTGGAATGAGTAGGTGTGTCCAAACGTTTGACTGGTACTGTATATATATATATATATATATATACACTGCTCAAAAAAATAAAGGGAACACTTAAACAACACAATGTAACTCCAAGTCAATCACACTTCTGTGAAATCAAACTGTCCACTTAGGAAGCAACACTGATTGACAATAAATTTCACATGCTGTTGTGCAAATGGAATAGACAACAGATGGAAATTATAGGCAATTACCAAGACACCCCCAATAAAGGAGTGGTTCTGCAGGTGGTGACCACAGACCACTTCTCAGTTCCTATGCTTCCTGGCTGATGTTTTGGTCACTTTTGAATGCTGGCGGTGCTTTCACTCTAGTGGTAGCATGAGACGGAGTCTACAACCCACACAAGTGGCTCAGGTAGTGCAGCTCATCCAGGATGGCACATCAATGCGAGCTGTGGCATGAAGGTTTGCTGTGTCTGTCAGCGTAGTGTCCAGAGCATGGAGGCACTACCAGGAGACAGGCCAGTACATCAGGAGACGTGGAGGAGGCCGTAGGAGGGCAACAACCCAGCTGCAGGACCGCTACCTCCGCCTTTGTGCAAGGAGGAGCACTGCCAGAGCCCTGCAAAATGACCTCCAGCAGGCCACAAATGTGCATGTGTCTGCTCAAACGGTCAGAAACAGACTCCATGAGGGTGGTATGAGTGCCCGACGTCCACAGGTGGGGGTTGTGCTTACAGCCCAACGCCGTGCAGAACGTTTGGCATTTGCCAGAGAACACCAAGATTGGCAAATTCGCCACTGGCGCCCTGTGCTCTTCACAGATGAAAGCAGGTTCACACTGAGCACATGTGACAGACGTGACAGTCTGGAGACGCCGTGAAGAACGTTCTGCTGCCTGCAACATCCTCCAGCATGACCGGTTTGGCGGTGGGTCAGTCATGGTGTGGGGTGGCATTTCTTTGGGGGGCCGCACAGCCCTACATGGGCTCGCCAGAGGTAGCCTGACTGCCATTAGGTACCGAGATGAGATCCTCAGACCCCTTGTGAGACCATATGCTGGTGCGGTTGGCCCTGGGTTCCTCCTAATGCAAGACAATGCTAGACCTCATGTGGCTGGAGTGTGTCAGCAGTTCCTGTAAGAGGAAGGCATTGATGCTATGGACTGGCCCGCCCGTTCCCCAGATCTGAATCCAATTGAGCTCATCTGGGACATGTCTCGCTCCATCCACCAACGCCACGTCGCACCACAGACTGTCCAGGAGTTGGCGGATGCTTTAGTCCAGGTCTGGGAGGAGATCCCTCAGGAGACCATCCGCCACCTCATCAAGAGCATGCCCAGGCGTTGTAGGGAGGGCATACAGGCACGTGGAGGCCACACACACTACTGAGCCTCATTTTGACTTGTTTTAAGGACATTACATCAAAGTTGGATCAACCTGTAGTGTGGTTTTCCACTTTAATTTTGAGTGTGACTCCAAATCCAGACCTCCATGGGTTGATAGATTTGATTTCCATTGATAATTTTTGTGTGATTTTGTTGTCAGCACATTCAACTATGTAAAGAAAAAAGTATTTAATAAGAATATTTCATTCATTCAGATCTAGGATGTGTTATTTTAGTGTTCCCTTTATTTTTTTGAGCAGTGTGTATATATATATACCTGTATATATACATAAACTGGATGTTTGAGCATGTGTCCATTAGGCGTATGCATAATGTTTTTTTATCAGCATGAATTAGATTGAGCAATTAAAGCCCCACTTTTATTCCATTGGCTTGGATCCACACTATGCAGCTGTTGCAAGAGCACATTTTTCACTGACTGTTGGATAATCTTTGGATGCCGACAGCAGTCGCACCATTGGAAGACATAGCTTGGACTGTAGCCTACAAAAGCCTATAAAACACATTTGGTGTGTCGTCATAGTGGTGTCTGACTCGCTCAGGTGGAACAAATTTAAATTTGCACCTTTTATCTATGCTGATTTGAATGTCATTGAGAAAACAGGAGTGTCGAAGATTTTTTTTCGCAAACATCCATTCTGAATTTAAAAGTCATCCTTAAAGTAATCGTCTCGTTTTTCAAAAGTATCTGTAATCTGATTACAATTTTTTTTGCTGGTAATTTAACGGATTACAGTTACTGTTTATTTTTTTTGTAATCCCTTCCATGTCACGGATTACATGTCATTTGTTACTCCCCAACCCTGGCTGTAACGTAACAAAATGTGGAAAAAGTCAAAGGGTCTGAATACTTTCCAAATGCACTGTACAGACTAGTGAGACACACACACAGACAAATAGAGAAGTAGACAGGCAGACACCAGGCAATACACCTGCATGCCCCATCTGACCCAGCTCAAACACACACGCACACACACACAATTACACTGAGGCCACATTCATCTACATTCACATGGAGTGACCTCTGCTCTTTGAGCCGAGCTGTCACACTGTGTAGACTGGCAAGCTCTGGACAAGGGCATCTACCCTTCAGCAAGAGAGATTCACACTACTGAGGGAGAGGGAGTGGGAGAGAGCGAGCCGCAATACGTTTTCATCTAAAATATTAAAGCACTCCGCGTTTATCTGTGTTTCCAGTGTTTCTCAGTGTCCCACCGCTCCTTGGCAATGAACCTCAAATCTTACCTTCCCCCTTCAGTGGAAACACTCTCTCCTCTGAGGATGACAATTTAAAAGAGAAAATGGATATGTTAAAATGTATCTCTTATCTATCCACTGTGTACAGATTTTGACAAGATTTCCTGGCCTCTCCCTAAATGCAAACTCTTTGACAGAAACACTTTCTAAAAAAGTGGGCACAATCAGAATGTGGACAGGATCAGGACCAAGGATGCATGGCAGCACCAGGTATAAACAAGGCTAATGATGCAACCTGTCAATGATTTTAGAGTGCAAGATAATGATGATTGGTTTCACTGTCCAGATCTGTCTACAATGCGTGCCTGACTACTTCACAATGATATCACAATGCATATTTTAATCGTCTACACGTCTTTTAATTGTCTACAGCTGTCTCTCTCTGTAGCCGATGTGAGTAAGACCTTTTAACAGGTTAGCATTTACAAGTCCGCGGGGCCAGATGGATTACCAGGAAGCGTTCTCAGAACATCTGCTGACCAGCAGGCAAGTGTCTTCAGTGACACTTTCAACCTCTCCCTGACCCAGTCTGTAATACATACATTTCAAGCAGACCACCATAGTCCCTGTGCCCAAGAACGCCAAGGTAACCTGTCTGAATGACTATCACCTCGTAGCACTCACATCTGTAGCCATGAAATACTTAACGGCTGGTCATGGCTTACATCAACACCATCATCCTTGAGGAAAACTGTTTTTAAATAAATATCTCCATACTTATCAGTGACATTGGGCGAGTGTGTATCTACCTCATCCCGCTAGGGTTTAATAATATAGTCACATATGTCATTTAGCGGATGCCAAAGTGATATTTTCGTATAGATGGCCCCAGCAGCAATCAAACCCACAACCCTTGGCGTTGCAAGCACAATGCTCTAGCAACTATGCCACACAGGACACACGTCTTATGTGGAGCATTTAGCTGCTGATTAATGGTTTCTGGTCTGTAGTATCAGTCCATATTGTCCCACTATGCACCAAGCCATAACCCTGACTCTAACTTGCTGGCACCTCATGAAAGTGGCCAGTGTCACCTGTCCTCTTATCTAGGCCACCAGATCCACAGCTGGCCTCCCCACTACACACACACCTGCGCACTCACGCATGCAATCAGGTACATACACACCACAAACACAGACACACACCGACAGACATACACAAATGTCTGTGTACAAATACACATTAGTTTACACATGCAAACACATATGCGCACCCATACTCACCCACTCACACATATATTCGTACACCCACATACAGACCCGTGGACATACACACACGCCAGCTGTTACCCAGGAACAAGTGCAGGCTACTTTCTGAAGTATGCCCAGCCTTTAGCCTTATTTGTAACTGGTGCTAATATGGGTACTTTGTCCTGATCTTCTCTACTCTGATTTTAGAAGGCGGAAAAATTATGATTTAAATTATTTCTCTGTCCAGATCTGTCTGCACTTGTAAGATATCCAGATGCAATGTGTGTCTGACTACCTCCGGAGGTGGGCAGGATGATCTGATCACAATGTGTCTTTTGATTGTCTACACCTGTCTAAAATGTGGGCACAATCAGAATATGGACAAGATCAGGACAAAGGTTGCAAGTTAGAACCAGGTATAAACAGTCATTTTTGTGCCCTCCCTGGGTTCGACCTGAAGCAAAAGCACAGGCTTGCCCATGGAATGGAACTTCTAATCTGGCACCCTCCCTCCATTCTCAACTAAACCTGACAACTTCCTTATAAACATATTACTCTAATAGCATATCCCATGCAGTTACCAGCATAATTGTATTCTGCCCACTGTTTTATACTGCATGTATGTTTCACAGTGCTTATTGACAGAGCAAAAGCCAAAATGGGAAGTGTGAATCAGTGGTGGCAGGAAGTTTCTGCCTCACACTGTATTTCTTTCCAGGACACGACCCTAACGCTCTGAGAAATGAGCCAGGGATCCGACTTTCTTTTTAATCAAAATGGATTCCGGTCAGAGAGGGAGTGGAAATCCATCCGTCTCGCCCCGCCCTTCTCCCCCTACCCCTCCGTTAATTCGTCTCATCATGTCCATCCAATCTCCATTCCCCCCATCTCAACTTAATCTTCACTATTCTCCGTAAAACCAGAAGAGACCGCAGGGGGTGGCCGCGGCGCTGGGAGAGAACAGAACAGAACGTACAGACCACTCGCTCACTAAACCTGTAGCTAAAGCTAATACGCGAAGCAGGGTGAAAGTTACTGACTTGTGAAACCTCACAGAGCGTTTTCAAAAACTGTAAAAAATCATTCCATCGTATCCCAAAAGCACCCAGGACTCCAGCAGGGATCAGAGTAATACTTAATGTGAATGCACCAATTTGTAAGTCGCTCTGGATAAGAGCGTCTGCTAAATGACTTAAATGTAAATGTAAATGTTAATGTGTCACACCCTGATCTGTTTCACCTGTCTTGTACTTGTCTCCACCTCCCACTAGGTGTCTTCAATTTCCCCCCATTATCCCCTGTGTACTTATACCTGCGTGTTCTGTTGGTCTGTCTTTTCTTGTCAAGTCTTACCAGCGTGGTCTCCCGGCTTTCCAGTAGCTCTAGTTTCTGTTTTCTAGTCCTCCCGGTTCTGACCATTCTGCCTGTCCTGACCCTGCCTGCTGTTTGGTGCTTTCTTGGATTACTGACCTTTGCCGCCCTGACCCTGAGCCTGCCTACCGTTCTGTCCCTTATTGATGCTGTCTTGGATTAGCGACCTCTGCCTGCCCTGGACTTGCTGTTTGCCTGCCCCTTGTTTTGTAATAAACATCTGAGGTTCGAACTGTCTGCCTCCTGTGTCTGCATCTGGGTCTTGTTATAATGTAGGAAAGCATATCTGTATCTTGCACAGCAGTGCTCCACTTGTGGTTCCAATACACTTGCTCCTTTAAAATGACCATGATAATACTTAGGTATCGAGAGTGAATTTCCCTGTTAGATATTTGTAGTTAAATGGCAATGGAGCCACGAGACAGCGGTTTTGAGGCAATTCAGAAATCTCTATACCATAATGACTTTGGATGAAAAATACACATTTTATATGTTTCTATCGTTTCGATGGTTGGTACTCAAATGTTTCTGTACTTTAATAAAAAAGAATGAATGCAGCTAGTGTCTAGGAGCTTGAAGGGTGAAGATCAAATAACTACTTCATCTTATCTAATCCAATCCAATTTGTTGTTCCTATTTGTTGTTCCTAACATTGCATGCATAACAAACATACAAATATAAATGTGTGATCAATTGGATTGAAATATAATCTTGTGAAGAGGTCATCTTCAACTTATTTATGACTCCCACTCGTATCTCATCTAAAATGATTCTGTATTCTACAGGTACCTAACCTACATATTATTTTAGTTCTATAATTACATACAAATTAGATTTCAAATTATCCTGGAACAAAAAAACTAAACTCTGATTTGCTTAATTCCATGTTTATGGCAAATTGAACCATGGTGTTTCTGCTGATTGTGAATGAGGACCATTTTATTTGTGCTGATAGGGAATTAGGGACCATTGTGCTTGGGCTGATAGTGAATGAAGACCATGTGTTTGTGTTGAGAGTGAGTGGGGGAGAAACTGTGTTTTAATGAAACAATGACTTGTTCCAGCATGGGAACAGCATGCCAGGTACTTCAGCAGACAGCTCTCTGTCTGCAGTTTGGGGTCCAATTTTGTTCCATTGTGCTGCCTGTTCGACAGATCAAAACTGCTCAGCTACTTGGTCTGTGTTCCTCTCAGTCTACCAGTGACAGGTGTATTATGAGAACGAGAGTGCGATTGTTTGAGATGTCCTATCAATGATTCAGCGAAAGCACATCAAATGCAAGAGAGAACGACGTTTCGCCTAGGATGTTCCTCTGGAAACATTTGATATATAATTCACTATGTTTTTTGACAGGTTGCCAAGTGTACATGCCACGCCCTTGGTTTAGATAAAGGATTCCCTGGCAGCCAAGGTTCTCCCTTGCCCCAAAATTGGAGTGCTCAGAGTCTCCTGACAGTATGTTGCCTCAAACATGCTCCCATTGGTGACTAATCATCTGTAACAGTGCATTTTAGTAGGAAACAATCAGGTAAATACTTAATTGGGTCATGTAAGTACTTAAAAGACCATTAACAGAAATGATATACCCATAAATTAATTGGTATTGCTCTGGAAATACAGAGGGGAGACCTTCAGAAAGAGAGGTAACGAAGTTAGCACATATTTTTTAAATGCGTTAATCAGGTATGCTTGTGCTATGAATCTATGGGAGAATCCCATGTAAAATGACAGATTATAGGGGAATATGGAGCACACTCTGCAGTTAGCAACAAGCAGATGGGGCTTTTGTCTTGTTTACTTTGGGAGTGAGTTGACATCCCCACGGATAAGGTTTTACCATGCACGGATTACCACCACGAAACAGCCTCCGTAAATAACAAGAGCAGACCTAATCAATCTCTGTCTCATTCTCTCTCCCTTTCTCTTTCTCTCTCTGTCAATCTCTCTCGATCTCTCTCTAACAATCTGTCGATGTAGACAGTTGAGGTTTTAGAGCTTCAATCAATTGTTCAGGGACACATTATTCCATTTTTGTTAGTAACATGTCTGTGGAAATTGTTCAGTTTATGTCTCAGTTGTTGAATCTTATGTTCATACAAATATTTACACATGTTAAGTTTGCTGAAAATTAACGCAGTTGACAGTGGGAGGACGTTTCTTTTTTTACTGAGTTTAGATGGCACAGCTGTCAATTTCTTGGTCCTTAAACGAAACTGGTATATATTTTTATTTATCACGGTTATATTTAACCAATTTTGGTCTTTAATGCAGGGCTGACAGACAAGTTCCTTACTTTTTCTCCCTTCCACTTGATAAAGGTTACAATTGATAAAGTAATTTCGATTTTCCAATTTCTGCCCTCTGAATTCATTATATAAATAGGCCCTTTTAATTTTGTCTGGCTTGCCATTTCAAATAAAATAGAATATTTTTTGCTCATATAATTTAAAACTTCTTAAAGGCTATTTTGGGAGCAGTATTTTGGCGTCCGGGTGAAAAGCGTGCCCAAAGTAAACTGCTTGTTACCCAGGCCCAGAAGCTAGGATATGCATATAATTGGTAGATTTGGATGGAAAACACTCTAAAGTTTCTAAAACTGTTAAAATAATATATGTGAGTATAACAGAACTGATTTGGCAGGCAAAAACCCCAAGGACAAACCATCCAGGGGGGAAAAAATTTAGGTCATTGGTATCCCAATTGATTTCTATGGGGAAACTATTTATGAGGAACCTAGTTGCAGTTCCTATGGCTTCCACTAGATGTCAACAGTCTTTAGAAATTGGTCTATGTTTATCTTTTGAGAAATGAAGAAGTAGGGCTATTCATTCATGTCACTCTGAAGGTCCCTACTATTTTGGTGCGTGTGAACAGGAACGCGCTCCGTGTTATTTTTCTTTGGTATTGGAAACAGATTATCCCGTCTTAAATTTGATAGATTATTTACATTTTAGGATACCTGAGGTTGGATTAGGAACGTTGTTTGAAATGTTTGGACCAAGTTTACAGGTAATTTATAACCTGTAAAAGGAAGAATTGGCTTTGGGGATGACCAGTGAGATATACCTGCTGGAGCGCGTGCTACGGGTGGGTGCTGCTATGGTGACCAGTGAGCTGAGATAAGGCGGAGCTTTATCTAGCAGAGACTTGTAGATGACCTGGAGCCAGTGGGCTTGGCGACGAGTATGAAGCGAGGGCCAGCCAACGAGAGTATACAGGTCGCAGTGATGGGTAGTATATGGGGCTTTGGTGACAAAACGAATGGCACTGTGATAGACTGCATCCAATTTGCTGAGTAGAGTGTTGGAGGCTATTTTGTAAATGACAGCGCCGAAGTCGAGGATCGGTAGGATGGTCAGTTTTACGAGGGTATGTTTGGCATTATCAGTGAAGGATGTTTTGTTGGAAATAGGAAGCCGATTCTAGATTGAAGAGCATGCATTTAGTTTTACTGGCATTTAAGAACAGTTGGAGGCCACGGAAGGAGAGTTGTATGGCATTGAAGCTCATCTGGAGGTTAGTTAACACAGTTTCCAAAGGGCCAGAGGTATACAGAATGGTGTCGTCTGCGTAGAGGTGGATAAGAGAATCACCAGCTGCTAGAGCAACATCATTGATGTATACAGAGAAGAGAGTCGGCCCGAGAATTGAACCCTGTGGCACCCCCATAGTGACTGCCAGAGGTCCGGACATCAGGCCCTCCGATTTGACAAACTGAACTCTATCAGAGAAGTAGTTGGTGAACCAGGCGAGGCAATCATTTGAGAAAACAAGGCTGTTGAGTCTGCCGATAAGAATGTTGTGATTGACAGAGTCGAAAGCCTTGGCCAGGTTGATGAATACGGCTGCACAGTAATGTCTATTATCGATGGCGGTTATGATATCATTTAGGACCTTGAGCGTGGCTGAGGTGCACCCATGACCAGCTCTGAAACCAGATTTCATAGCGGAGAAGGTACGGTGGGATTCTAAATGGTCGGTAATCTGTTTGTTAACTTGGCTTTCGAAGACCTTAGAAAGGCAGGGTAGAATAGATATAGGTCTGTAGCAGTTTGGGTCTAGAGTGTCCCCCCTTTGAAGAGGGGAATGACCCTGGCAGCTTTCCAATCTATGGGAATCTCAGACGATACGAAAGAGAGGTTGAACAGGCTAGTAATAGTGGTTGCAACAATTTCGGCAGATCATTTTAGAAAGAGAGGGTCCAGATTGTCTAGCCCAAAATGTCCAGATTTTGCAGCTCTTTCAGAACATCAGCTATCTGGATTTGGGTGAAGGAGAAGTGGGGGAGGTTTGGGCGAGTTGCTGTGGGGAGCGCAGGGCTGTTGACCGGGGTAGGGGTAGCCAGGTGGAAAGCATGGCCAGCCGTAGAAAAATGCTTATTGAAATTCTCAATTATAGTGGATGTATCGGTGGTAACAGTGTTTCCTAGCCTCAGTGCAGAGGGTAGCTGGGAGGAGGTGCTCTTATTCTCCATGGACTTTACAGTGTCCCAGAACTTTGAGTTTGTGCTACAGGATGCAAATTTCTGCTTGAAAAAGCTAGCGTTAGCTTTCATAACTGCCAGGTGCACAACTGAGCAAGAGGACAAGTACATTAGAGTGTCTAGTTTGAGAAGCAGACGCCTCACAAGTGCTCAACTGGAAGCTTCACTAAATAGTACCCGCAAAACACCAGTCTCAACGTCAACAGTGAAGAGGCGACTCCGGGATGCTGGCCTTCTAGGCAGAGTTGCAAAGAAAAAGCCATATCTCAGACTGGCCAATAAAAAGAAGAGACTAAGATGGGTAAAAGAACACAGACACTGGACAGAGGACGTCTGTCCTTTCTCAGAACAAGAATAGACTGACGAGTTTCATAATAAATTTATTTGTTTCTGCCCATTTTGAGCCTGTAATCGAACCCACAAATACTGATGCTCCAGATACTCAGTTTATTGCTTCTTTAATGGGGCGGCAGGTAGCCTGGTGGTTAGAGCGTTGGGCCAGTAACCGAAAGGTTGCTGGATTGAATCCCCAAGCTGATAAGGTAAAAATATGTCGTTCTGAACAAGGCAATTAATCCACTGTTCCCCGGTAGGCCGTCGTTGTAAATAAAAATGTGTTCTTAACTGACTGGCCTAGTTAAGTTAAGGTTACACACATTAATCAGCACAACAGGTTTCAGCTGTTGCAAAAGGGTTTTCTAATGATCAATTATCCTTTTAAAATTATAAACTTGGATTAGCTAACTCAAAGTGCCATTGGAACACAGGAGTGATGGTTGCTGATAATGGGCCTCTGTACGCCTATGTAGATATTCCATAAAACATCTACCGTTTCCAGTTACAATAGTCATTAACAATGTCTACACTGTATTTCTGAACAATTCAATGTTATTTTAAATGGACAAAACGTGTGCTTTTCTTTCAAAAACAAGGACATTTCTAAGTAACCCCAAACTTTTGAACGGTAGTGTATGTCGCTTTGAGAATCTGCACAGCGTCTAGCCAGCTCATGACTGACCCTCACGAGTAAACAGAACTTGTTTGAGGACAAACAAGAGGGGCCTCAGAGGCTGGGAGGCAAATCTGAGCCTGACCAACATTTTGGGGGGTTTATATGGTCCCACCCCCATTTTATGTTAAAACTACTCAGGTCATGGTGGTGATATATAAAACGACACAAAATGGAGTAAATATCCAACTCTCAGAGAGTTGTTTAAATTTAACTCCAATTGTCATTTTATTATTTTCAGTGTCATTCTTTTTATAACACCCTGACCATTTTACACTTTTCTGTGTTGTCAACTCCAGCAGAGTACATTTCAAATTTGGTTTACTTCCTTCGAGTTATAACTATGTAAAGCAACAATGACAAGCCACCGAGGTCTGACAACTTGGATGGAAAATTACTGAGGATAATAGCGGACAATATTGCCACTCCTATTTGCCACATCTTCAATTTAAGCCTGCTAGAAAAGTGTGTGCCCTCAGGCTTGGAGCGAAGCAAAAGTCATTCCGCTACCTAAGAATAGTAAAGCCCCCTTTACTGGCTCAAATAGCCTACCAATCAGCCTGTTACCAACCCTTAGTAAACTTTAGGAAAATATTGTGTTTGACTAGATGCAACGCTATTTTACAGTAAACAAATTGACCACAAACTTCCAGCATTCTTATAGAGAAGGACATTCAACAAGCACAGCACCTACACAAATGACTGATGATTGGCTGAGAGAAATTGATGATAAAAAGATTGTGGGGGCTGTTTTGTTAGACATCAGTGCGGCTTTTGACATTATCGATCATAGTTTGCCGCTTGAAAAACGTATGTGTTACGGCCCTTCTATATTGTGGATGAAGAGTTACCTGTCTAACAGAACACAGAGGGACTTCTTTAATGGAAGCCTCTCCAACATAATCCAGGTAGAATCAGTAATTCCCCAAGGCAGCTGTCTAGGCCGATTACTTTTTTCAATCTTTACTAACGAATTGCCACTGGCTTTGAGAAAAGCCAGACTGTCTATGTATGCGGATGACTTAACACTATACATGTCAGCTAATACAGCAACTGGAATTACTGCAACACTTAACAAAGAGTTAGAGTTAGTTTCAGAGTGGGTAGTAAAGAATAAGTTAGTCCTAAATATTTCTAAAACTAAAAGCACTGTATCTGGGACAAATCATTCACTAAACCCTAAACCTCAACTAAATCTTGTAATAAATAATGTGGAAATTGAGCAAGTTGAGGTGACTAAACCGCTTGGAGTTACTCTGGATTGTAAACTGTCATGGTCAAAACATATTTATACAACAGTAGCTAAGATGGGGAGAAGTACAGTGGTTGCTCCACTAAAAGTTTTGTGATTATGCTGTGGGATTCAGAGTTAATTTGTGGTTTAGTACGGTACCCTGCTTCACCACTTCATTGCTCCAGACCAGCGCAAAGGGGAGTTAGAGCACTGATTATGCTTTTGGGTCCTACTGTGTCTCTAACTGACAATGAATGGGCAACATAAACCTAAATAGAAACTGATAATTGTGCACGACTTCAGTATTACTTACTAAAACTGTTGTTACACTAAGGTTTTAATTATTTTATTAGGATTATTTTGATTTTACTGTAGTACTGTAGCCCACTCCCGACCGGTCATGTTGTACAGCGCCTGAGTGGCGCAACGGTCTAAGACACTGCATAGCAGTGCAAGCTGTGTTGCTACAGATGCTGGTTCAATACCTGTGCTGGACTTGACTGGGAGACCCAGAAACCCGTTTTTTCGCCCATAAATAATTCTAAATAACCGACTGGCTTTATTTACAAATTAGTAACAATGTCCCACCCCATGTTGAAGAATGGCATTTTTCTCGCTCATTTTATGTTATTTGATACACAAAATAATCTACAAAATAAGCAAAGTGATTATTATTCATTTAGAATTATATATAAATGCCCCCTGGATATTCTCACAGATGTATTATTAACCCTGTTATTAGCAGGACAATATATATTGGTCATATTGGTCATGGCTCCCGAGTGGGGCACAATGGGATTGCCTTGCAGTTCTCCAGCTGTATCCACTGAAAGCGTGCGAGGTTCAAGGCATGAGGGGAGGGGGCACGGGATGGGCCGCGCACAGAAGACGGACCTAGCCCATGGGGGACATGGGGTGGACCCCCACCCCCCCACACTGGGTAGCACAAAGCAACACTAAGGGGCATTGCACTAATAATGGCGCTGACTAGGGAAACGTTCCCGCTGTTCTTAGTGCCAGTCTGCACATTCAAACTAAAACAATGTAACTAATAATGGTATATTTATGCTTTCGTTAATAAAATAATTATAAAAATACTCTTTCAAAATGCCGATGTTAATTTAGTTATGGATCCATAACGAATTACCATGGGAATAAATATCACTGAATTACAGAAATATCCTCCAATCCTCCAATATTGGCAGAGAGTCAAGTCATATTTTTCGATATCTTGTAGGCCTACCGTAGGTGACATGAGTCTCACTAGTGTTGAGTAATGTGATGTTAAAAGTAGTGTAGGTCTTATTTAAAGAGCATATTGAAGTTAGAAACAATTGGATTTGAAGCAATAGCCTACAACTACAGTGGGGAGAACAAGTATTTGATACACTGCCGATTTTGCAGGTTTTCCTACTTACAAAGCATGTAGAGGTCTGTAATTTCTATCATGGGTACACTTCAACTATGAGAGACGGAATCTAAAACAAAAATCGAGAAAATCACATTGTATGATTTTTAAGTAATTAATTTGCATTTTATTGCATGACATAAGTATTTGATACATCAGAAAAGCAGATCTTAATATTTGGTACAGAAACCTTTGTTTGCAATTACAGAGATCATACGTTTCCTGTAGTTCTTGACCAGGTTTGCACACACTGCAGCAGGGATTTTGGCCCACTCCTCCATACAGATCTTCTCCAGATCCTTCAGGTTTCGGGGCTGTCGCTGGGCAATACGGACTTTCAGCTCCCTCCAAAGATTTTCTATTGGGTTCAGGTCTGGAGACTGGCTAGGCCACTCCAGGACCTTGAGATGCTTCTTACGGCGCCACTCCTTAGTTGCCCTGGCTGTGTGTTTCGGGTCGTTGTCATGCTGGAAGACCCAGCCACGACCCATCTTCAATGCTCTTACTGAGGGAAGGAGGTTGTTGGCCAAGATCTCGCGATACATGGCCCCATCCATCCTCCCCTCAATACGGTGCAGTCATCCTGTACCCTTTGCAGAAAAGCATCCCCAAAGAATGATGTTTCCACCTCCATGCTTCACGGTTGGGATGGTGTTCTTGGGGTTGTACTCATCCTTCTTCTTCCTCCAAACACGGCGAGTGGAGTTTAGACCAAAAAGCTCTATTTTTGTCTCATCAGACCACATGACCTTCTCCCATTCCTCCTCTGGATCATCCAGATGGTCATTGGCAAACTTCAGACGGGCCTGGACATGCGCTGGCTTGAGCATGTGGACCTTGCGTGCGCTGCAGGATTTTAATCCATGACGGTGTAGTGTGTTACTAATGGTTTTCTTTGAGACTGTGGTCCCAGCTCTCTCCAGGTCATTGACCAGGTCCTGCCGTGTAGTTCTGGGCTGATAACTCACCTTCCTCATGATAATTGATGCCCCACGAGGTGAGATCTTGCATGGAGCCCCAGACCGAGGGTGATTGACCGTCATCTTGAACTTCTTCCATTTTCTAATAATTGCGCCAACAGTTGTTGCCTTCTCACCAAGCTGCTTGCCTATTGTCCTGTAGCCCATCCCAGCCTGTTGCATGTCTACAATTTTATCCCTGATGTCCTTATACAGCTCTCTGGTCTTGGCCATTGTGGAGAGGTTGGAGTCTGTTTGATTGAGTGTGTGGACAGGTGTCTTTTATACAGGTAACGAGTTCAAACAGGTGCAGTTAATACAGGTAATGAGTGGAGAACAGGAGGGCTTCTTAAAGAAAAACTAACAGGTCTGTGAGAGCCGGAATTCTTACTGGTTGGTAGGTGATCAAATACTTATGTCATGCAATAAAATGCAAATTAATTACTTAAAAATCATACAATGTGATTTTCTGGATTTTTGTTTTAGATTCCGTCTCTCACAGTTGAAGTGTACCTATGATAAAAATTACAGACCTCTACATGCTTTGTAAGTAGGAAAACCTGCAAAATCGGCAGTGTATCAAATACTTGTTCTCCCCACTGTATTTTAGCACCGTTTCACGCTGCTCTGAGACAAGCATGGGGACTGGTCTTGATAAATAATTAGATTTTTATTTTCACTTGATCTCCATTTGGGTATTGGTTAGACTACAATTACACAATTAGGGTGTAAAAATATTATGCTCTTAGAAACCCAGAGGGTTTTTCATTTTTCTTGGAATAGAAACACCATAATATTAATCAAATTAATCCAAAACTCTAAAAGTAATTAGATACAAATTATTTGTGGCATTGTGGTTACAATAAAGGATGTAAACAAGATGCTGTGTTTTTATTTACAGTAGTGATGGACAGCTGGTGGCTCTTTATAGCCCGTCTACTGTAGGTGTGAACATCCCTCTACCTGCAAAAACTGACATTGTGATCAAAGAGAACAGACGAAATGGACATGTTTTTATCAAGCCAGCTTCTTTCTATGGTTCCAGGGTTAGGACCGTAACTACGAGAGGACTTGAAAGTGAGCCGGATCTGAGAGGATCACCAAAACTAAAAGGTATTTTGGTTTCAGTGCATTTAAAAAGAAAAAGAAAATTATATAGCCTATCAATGTGTAGGCATACTGTGTAATAAAATTGATAATTAAATAAAGGTTAAATAAAAACAAAATACAAATTGTGTACTAAAAAGTGAATGTGTTTTTGTAGAGCATACAACCATACCGACAACCATCCATGGAGATCAGTGGACAAAGGGATGGACAACGGGCCTCACCGAAAATGTTTGCCAAGAAAGCGGTTCGTTTTGCTAGATTCTTAAAATGTGTATGCAGCATTTGTGTGTTGGAGTCACTTTTAATTCTTAATTGATCTACCATTTCTATCATAGGCCACTGTAATCGATGGGCGCTCAGGGCGTACCATTCTGCTCATTTGATGAAGGCGCACATGGATCAGATTCAAACTTTGAAGACAGCAGACCAGCAGAAAGAGAAACATTGTCGGGAGGCAGAGATACGAGCGACAGCTGATGCATTGGTCCAGAGCCAGGCGGCATTGGCGGAGAGTCAGGCGGAGAATGATGCATTGAAGAGGGCGAGGAAAAGAGATGGAGTCACTGAATCTCCATTTTGGGTATTGGTTAGACTACAATTATTCAATTAGGGTGTAGAAATGCTATGTTCTTAGTGTAACCTTTATTTAAATAGGCAAGTCTGTTAATTACAAATTCTTATGTACAAGGACAGCCTACTCCTTCGTCCCCGTCGGGGAATTGAACCCCGGTCTCCCGCGTCCCATTACTGTAGCCTACTCCCGACCGTCACGTTATACAGTGCCATATTTTCCATTCCATCCTAACGGAAACCCAGAGGGTTTTTTGTTTTTCTTGGAATAGAAATATCATAATATTAATCAAATTAATTAAGCAAAATTTCTTAAAATCAGTCCCATATACTATGTTCTTACAAAAAAAGTTTTAAATTCTCTAGTACAGCCACTAGTGAAGGCTATCAAATGCTTCTCAAAAATGCCCTCTGGTGGTCAAACTAGCACTAACTAGCATTAATGGTACCAGCGGTTGGCACTTAAATAACGTGCCATAGAATTCTGCGGCACCATGCAAGTTGTGCCACAGTACCCGCAGTAGCCGAACAACTGTATGTCCATGATAAGGCGCTGCTCTACCTTCTTGACAGCACTGTCAACAAGGCAGGTCCTACAGGCCCTAGTTTTGTCGCACCTGAACTACTGTTTAGACGTGTGGTCAGGTGCCACAAAAAGGGCTTAAGAAAATTGCAATTGGTTCAGAACAGGGCAGCACGGCATGGCACAGCTGGCCCTTGGATGTACACCCATGCATACTCCACAAGACATGCCACCAGAGGTCTCTTCACAGTCCCCAAGTCCAGAACAGACTGTGGAAGGCGCACAATACTAAATAGAGCCATGACTACATGGAACTCTATTCCACATCAAATAACTCATGCAAGCAGTAAAATTTGATTTAAAAAAACAGATAAAAAAACACTATGGAACAGCGGGGACTGTGAAGCAACACAACCATAGGCACAGACACATGCACACACACACACGATAGCATACACACTATACACACACGTACACATGGATTTTGTACTGTATATATATATGGGGTAGTGGTGGAGTAGGGGCCTGAGGGCACACAGTCTGTGAATGTATTGTAATGTTTTTTAAATTGTATAAACTGCCTTAATTTTGCTGGACCCCAGGAAGAGTAGTTGCTGCCTTGGCAAATACAAATACAAAGCTTTATTTGAATATTTCTTAACGTGTCATGTTATGGTGGTTTGCAATGTGATACGCAATCTCTATTGGAATACAATTTGCAGGAATATATCCAGCACTTTCACTTCACCCATAATTTACATATAAAATACCTGTCATAGCAGGGTCAAAAATACAGTACGTGGGGACTACCTACACCATGTAAACTGGAACTGTCTTGCTAACGGTTGCTATAAATCCAACCACTTAAAGATTAGATTAGTTTAGAAAAATGTATGTTTCTTATCTTTGAGTAGCATCAGATCAACAACAATCGATGTACATGCAAAAACACAGCTATTGAAACAAACAATTTTAATAATAAACCTGCAACAGAACATTCTGGGAAATATGACAATGAGGTTCCTCCCACATCTGTGGATATCTCCAAAGATTTAACTCCCTGTCTCTGGTTACTCTTAATAGAGTTAAAAGTACTCTGTCCCAATCAACTCCAGTTATTAACAGAAATAGACAGGAGAAAATGGATTGAGGTAGAAGACAATGATATGGAGAGAATGAGTGGCCTTCACCAAGACAGAGGGGGAACGAGGAAAAGAACAGATGAAGAACGGAGCCATGTGAGGTTTCAGTGAATTCGTTCAAAATGGCACCCTATTCCCTATAATGCACTACTTACGTCACAAGTTGTGAACTATAAAGGGAATACGGTGCCATTTGGAACGCAGGCAGTGAAATATGCAGGTGCCTGATGGAGAGAGCATGTCTTTCTCCAGGACACCGAGAGATTCATTTCGATCTTGACCAAACACAGGCCGGAGGAAACGGGGGCTGAGTGATATAGAAATTATGCTACTGTCACCCTGATCCAGTCCTTCACTCCTGAAACGCCAGCACATGGCCACTTTAAGTGCATTACCATACAGATCCCACATCCTAAAACATGAGCATTTCCCAATTTTTCACTAATGTAGCTACCCAGCTAGCCAACAATCTAAAAACTGGCACAATGTCAACTCATTTTCCAACTCGGTCAATAAACATAAAAGCATGTGGCTTCCATTTTTGGGTGAGAGATCAGTCTGATGCGACTTCCTGCTGACAGCCCAGCATTTTTCTGACTTCTTATTTTTTTCTTTTGAATATATGCAAACATACAAAGTCAGTCACTTGAACAAATAGGTTAACTAAATGTTTCACTTCTTGTCAATAGGGGGGCGCTATTTTCACTTTGGAAAAAATCGTGCCCAATTTAAACGGCCTCGTACTCTATTCTAGATCATACAATATGCATATTATTATTACTATTGGATAGAAAACACTCTCAAGTTTCTAAAACTGTTTGAATTATATCTGTGAGTAAAACAGAACTCATTTGGCAGCAAACTTCCAGACAGGAAGTGAAAATTCAGAAAGTTGGGCTCTGCCTGTCTATTCAACTGGCTTATATTTATCGATATACATGCACTTCATACGCCTTCCACTAGATGTCAACAGGCAGTGGAAGGTGGAATGGGGTGTCTAGCTTGATCTGTGGTCGAACAGGAGCTTTTGGAGTGGCAGGTCAGGAAT
The DNA here is from genome assembly GCF_045679555.1 of Salvelinus alpinus. Lineage (NCBI taxonomy): Eukaryota > Metazoa > Chordata > Actinopteri > Salmoniformes > Salmonidae > Salvelinus > Salvelinus alpinus. The sequence goes on from NC_092102.1 coordinate 5,817,812, forward strand.
TTCCTTTCTCTACCAAGGCGCGCGAAGCACCTCGATATTGTCTTCTGATAAGCGTTCGGTTTACATGGCGAATATCTCCGGCTCTGATTTTATTTGATACATGTGATAATAACATCGTAAAGTATGTTTTTTCAACCGAGTTTTATCAGATTATTCAACGTTTATTGGGACTTTTGGAGTTTTCCTTTCTTTGCGTCGAGAGAAAATGGGAACGTCATCAACATTGGCTAGCATTGTGGCGCGAATTCGACAGGAGAAAAGGACATTCTAAAACCAAACAAGGATTTATTCTGGACCAAGGACTCCTTGTACAAGATTCTGATGGAAGCTCAGCAAAAGTAAGAACAATTTATGATGTTATTTCGTGTTTCTGTGGAAAATGTTGATTCCTATTCTCTGCCGTTTTGGCGAGCGCTGTCTCGCAATAACGCAAGCTGTTTGTTACGGTAAAGTTATTTTAAAAAATCTAACACGGCGGTTGCATTAAGAACCAGTGTATCTTTCATTTGCCATACAACAAGTATTTTTATGTAAAGTTTATGATGAGTTCTTTGGTCAGATTAGGTGAGTGTCCAAAATAGCTCCGGACATTCTGGTGAATCGATGCTACATATTCACAATGTATAACCACGGTTTGCAGCTCTAAATATGCACATTTTCAAACAAAACATAAGTGTATTGTATAACCTGATGTTATAAGACTGTCATCTGATGAAGTTGGTCAAGGTTAGTGATTAATTTCATATCTTTTGCTGGTTTTTGCGATAGCTACCTTTTGCGGTGAATAAATGCATTTGTGTGTTTGGCTATTGTGGTAAGCTAATATAATTCTATATTGTGTTTTCGCTGTAAAACACTTAAATCGGAAATATTGGCTGGATTCACAAGATGTTTATCTTTCATTTGCTGTACACCATGTATTTTTCATAAATGTTTTATGATGAGTATTTATTTATTTCACGTTGCTTTCGGTAATTATTCTGGCTGCTTCGGTGCTATTTGTGATGGTAGCTGCAATGTAAAACTATGATTTATACCTCAAATATGCAAATTTTTCAAACAAAAGATGAATGTATTGTATAACATGTTATAAGACTGTCATCTGATGAAGTTGTTTCTTGGTTAGTGACTAATTATATCTCTATTTGGTCGGTTTTGTGATAGCTACCTATGCGGTAGAAACATGGTGAAAATATGCGGTTGAGTCTGGCTATTGTGGTTAGCTAATAGAAATACATAGTGTTTTCGCTGTAAAACATTTTAAAAATCGGAAATGATGGCTGGATTCACAAGATGTTTATCTTTCATTTGCTGTATTGGACTTGTGATTTCATGAAAGTTATATTATATGATATCCCTGTCCCGTTAGGCTAGGCTATGCTAGTCAGCTTTTTTGATGAGGAGGATCCCAGATCCGGGATGGGTATCACTGAAAGGTTAAATTTTAATGATTTTGTAGAAGTGAGAGTTCACCAGGAAGTAATGTCACACTGACCGCTCACCTCTAACTGGACTACCTAAAAAACACTCACATTGATACAGCTACGACCGGAAGTGACTTTTGGTAGTAGGTTAGGAGAGAATTTTCGCTAACATTACCCTAATTATTCTAACCTGCTACGTTAATCATCATAACCTGCTGGTAATTTCTCCAAACTTTCTATGAAAAAGTCTCTTCCTGTTGTTGCTCTATCGAAGTGCTGTGTTTTTATGGAATCTTCACCTCTCACATGCTCCTCTGCACCAAAATGGAAGTCACATGCTATTTTTGTCTATTAATTTGTCATTTGTCAATTTGTCAATTTCTCCTTAGAAAAAGGTTTATAAGGAGCAAAAATCTATTGTTAGTGTCAAAATAGTGAAATAACATTGTAAACCAAAAAATATATACGTTTTATGATGATTTTGTAATGTTATTGACCGAGTTGGAAAACGTGTTGACATTGTGCCAGTGCTTAGATTAGAGCTAGATTAGAGCTAGATAGAGCTAGATTAGAGCTAGAGATATATTTTTAGCACGTTTCACTAACTAGTTATTGCTTTGAGTCTAAAATGGGGAATTTAATTTGAATGTGATTTTTTGTCCAATCTATTAAATAAAAGTCCAACTGAAAAATGTTCTCCTGTCTCCTTACTCCTCCTGTTCAGCCTATTGTCTGCAAAGGTTGTTACATTGTAACTACAAAGTCATTAAAATGTCACTTCACTTTACATTAAGTTGCTTGCTCCTGGGTAAGTACATCTTAAATACATGTATATTCCTTGTAACTGTTACGGCAGATTTTCTCCTCTTCGTCTGAAGAGGAGGTGTAGCAGGGATCGGACCAAAACGCAGCGTGGTAAGTGTCCATGTTTTAATAGAAACAACTGAACATGACACAATACAAAATAACAAAGAGAATCTAACCGAAAACAGTCCCGTGTGGCACAAACACTGACACAGGAAACAAACACCCACAAACCAACAGTGAAAACAGGCTACCTAAATATGGTTCCCAATCAGAGACAATGAATGACAGCTGCCTCTGATTGAGAACCATATCAGGCCAAACTAGAAAACCCCACATAGAAACAGACAACATAGATAATACCCACCCAACTCACGCCCTGACCAACAAAATAAAGACAAAACAAAGTAAATAAGGTCAGAAACGTGACAGTAACAACATTTTAATTACAATGTAACTAAAAGGGTTATACCTAATATTCTCCTGTCTCCTAATTTCTCCTGGTTAGCCTTTTGTCTGCAAAGGTTGTTACATTGTAACTACATAGTAAATAATCCTTCTGGGCTTCACTTTATATTAAATTGCTTGCTCCTGGGTAGGCACATGATAATTACAAATATATCTTATGTATCTTCATTGTTCTTACAAAACACTTGATTCAGCACAGTCTTTGAGCCAGGTCATAACATAGAAATAACGTGAATATTTAACGACCAGAAAAATACGTCTTTACTTAGTTTTAATCTGGTTATGTAACATCTCCTCAACCTGAAACAGAGTTTTTCAACCGGAAAATAACGGCATTATGACGTTCCCTGCCAAATTTAACCCAAAGCCCCATGGGAATGAGCCTCGACGAGGAGGCTTAAACATTATTCTCTGTGAAGTCTCCATCCATGTCTTAGAAACTGTATATATGGAGACAGCCCCCTCATTCGCCATGTCTTGAATAACTGACATCATCAGCCATGTACAGCATCTCCCGCTTTAAACACACATTCATGGAGTTTTATATTCAACTAAAGCCAGTCTGAGCTTCATCTCACTTTGTCAGTGTCTTACCATTGAGAACCAATATCATTGATGGGGATTGGACAAAAAGCATTGAACATGGGAGAGGACTGGACAAAAACATGTTAAACATGGGAATCCATTTGAAAACATTCCAGTGAGCAAAACTTGTTGAAATTATGTATTTTCAACGACAAAAAAGTATGTCACTTCTGGGGCAGTACCATTAGCATAGAGTTGGTGTTCACGTCAAAATGGAGAAGTGTTGAGTCACCTAACTGCAAACGTCTCTGTTTTGATCACATTCTATGTTTCAATGCCAAACTGTAATTCAGACAGGCTTGTGACATTCAAATAATTTATTAACATTGACAGAGAACATTAATGGGTTCGATAAGGTATGCTGCATAAATAAACTCAAACTCTCTTTTTCATGACAAAATGTTTATTAACTAGTGCTAAACTTCCATTGCATCTTGTGTACTGCTATTAACTATAAATTATTTGGAAAAAATACAGTAGTATGCACTTGAATCAACTTTATAAACCAATAGGATATTTATGTCAATGAGGGGGGAAAATGATGTAATCCCTTTTAGAATAAAGATGTAACGTAACAAAATGTGGAAAAAGTCAAGGGGTCTGAATACTTTCCAAATGCCCTAAAATAAATGTGTTTATATGGGAAGAATATTGTAGGTAAATAAATACAATTGTGCTGCATTAGTTGACATCCTTTAAGACATAATAAATAAAACAGGGTTGGGCGAATAAATCGAAAAATGTAATCCATAAGCCTACTAATACATTAATAAATAAAAAACGTGCACATGTAAAGGAAAGTTATTTCAACCTTGCAATAATCCATTTTCTTTCAGTTTGCTTTATAGAATCTAGTTATCAATTTAATTAAACTAGGCCTATGATATTTCCTTGAATAGGCCTATCCTCCACACACACCCTGATTGGCTTTAGGATAAGCGAATTATTAGAGATTATGCACACAAAATCTTTCCAGCAATTGAAGGAGTACTAGGATATAGTGACTTGCACCAATAGTCTATTTAGAGTCTGTGTCAATAGGCTACCAGTTGCATTTCTTCGATATGAAAAGGAAATATGACTGGCCTGCACTGCACATTGGAAATTGTCCAGACGACTGTGAGCTGATTGACCAGTAGGCTAGGTGTGAATGTTCTGAAAGCTTTATTCAAATCCATCATCTGAATACTAAAAGCTCCCTTACTCCATATTTGTTTTACAAAACAAGGATATGTTTCCCACGGTGATGGCACATGTCTAAAAAGCTTTTGCATCCCCCACGTTCAACTGTGAAACAGGCCCATAGTCAAAGAGCCAATTCACAGAAGTATTGTAAGCAACAATTTTTTTAATGACACTAATATCAAGTGCGTGGAGCCTGTAGGAGCAGAGATTCTTAATGCAGTCAAATGACCAAATCATCCTCTGGTTGCCTCATGGGTGGAATGTTATTAATATTTTTCATATTTCAGTCTTCTGTGATGAATTTAAAGGTGTACTCTTTTTTTTAAGACCATAACCATATATGTGAGGTGTATGCTTTCGTTTCAAAGTAGCTTTGATTAAGACTATCAAGAAACACTCTGTGACCCTGATTTAGCCCACTGCAGTAGATGGTTAATGTACAAGTCAAAGATAAAGGTGAGGGGAAAGGAAATCAAGTGCTGTCCGATTACTATTCAGCCACAGTGTGAATGCCATTATGTTACATGAGTGCCTCCTTTCATGCCGTTTGAGGAGCTCATCCTTATACATATTTAGACTATGGTTTAAACAAGGTAGCCTTTTGAGGGGGAGTTTCTTTAGCAGCAGCCATACATTAATGTATGGTCCGGCCAATTATATTGGTGCCGGAGGGGATGGCTGCTGTTTTACAGGCTCCTAATCAACAGGTGCTATTTTGTGTGTTTGTTCGCATTGTTTCTAACTTATTTTGTACATAATGTTACTGCTACTGTCTCTTACAACCGAAAAGAGCTTCTGCCTATCAGAACAGCAATTACTCACCTCGAGCTGGACGAAGAGTCTTTCTTTAATTAGTCCGGCGCGAAGGATATACTGCTCTCTCCGAGACCAGGCCCAAATCCCTGTCATTTGCGTGAAGAAAATACGGAAATACAGGGGGCGGAGATCGGGGTGACTTGTGAGAATTCGTCGGCGAGTGGGTAACCCGCCTCTACCATCCGTTATATTGGCCAACGTGCAATCACTGGAGAATAAACTGGATGAGCTCCGTTCAAGACTATCCTACCAACGGGACATTAAAAACTGTAATATCTTATGTTTCACCGAGTCGTGGCTGAACGACGACACATATAATATACAGATGGCTGGGTTTTCATTGCATCGGCAGGACAGAACAGCTATGTCTGGTAAGACGAGGGGTGCGGGTGTGTGTCTATTTGTCAATAACAGCTGGTGAGCTATTATTAAAGAAGACTCAAGGTATTGCTTGCCTGAGGTAGAGTACCTTATGATAAGCTGTAGACCACAATATCTACCAATAGAGTTTATCTATATTTTTCGTAGCGGTCTATTTACCACCACAAACCGATGCTGGCACTACGACCACACTCAACGAGCTGTATAAGGCCATAAGCAAACAAGAAAATGCTCATACAGAAGCGGCACTCCTAGTGGCCGGGGACATTAATGCAGGGAAACGAACAAACTTAAATCTGTTTTACCTAATTTCTACCAGCATGTCACATGTGCAACCAGATGAAGACCACCTTTACTCCACACACAGAGATACATACAAAGCTCTCCCTCGCCCTCCATTTGGAAAATCTGATATAAATGATATCCTCCTGATTCCTGTTTACAAGCAAAAACTAAAGCAGGAAGTACCAGTGACTCGCTCAAGAAGTGGTCAGATGACGCGGATGCTATGCTAGAGGACTGTTTTTCTAGAACAGACTGGAATATGTTCCAGGATTCATCCAATGGCATTGAGGAGTATACCACCTCAGTCACCGGCTTCATCAATAAATGCATTGACGACGTCGTCCCCACAGTGACCGTACATTCATATCCCAACCAGAAGCCATGGATTACAGGCAACATCCGTAGCGAGCTAAAGGCTAAAGCTGACACTTTTAATTCTACAACACTGACTCTGATGATCGTCGGACGCGGCATGGCTTGCAAACTATTACGGACTACAAAGGGAAACCCAGCCACGAGCTGCCCAATGACGCAAAACTTCCAGACGAGCTAAATGCCTTTTATGCTCACTTTTAGGCAAGCAACACAGAAGCATGCATGAGACCAGCAGCTGTTCCGGACTACTGTGTGATCACACCTTTAAATAGGTCAATATTCACAAGGCCACGGGGCAAGACGGATTACCAGGACGTGTACTCAGAGCATGCACGGACCAACTGGCAAGTGTCTTCACTGACATTTTCAACCACTCCCTTACCGAGTCTGTAATACCAATATGTTTCAAGCAGACCACCATAGTCCCTGTTCCAAAGAAAGCGAAGGTAACCTGCCTAAATGACTACCGCCCCATAGCACTCACGTCATTAGCAATGAAGTGCTTTGAAAGGCTGGTCATGGATCACATCAACACCATCATCCCGGAAACCGTAGACCCACTCCAATTCGTATACCACCCCAACAGATCCACATATGACGCAATCTCAAATCGCACTCCACACCGCCCTTTCCCACCTGGACTAAAGGAACACCTATGTGAGAATGGTGTTCATTGACTACAGCTCAACATTCAACACCATAGTGCCCACAAAGCTCATCACCAAACTAAGGACCCTGGGACTAAACACCTCCCTCTGCAACTGGATCCTGGACTTTCTGACAGGCCACCCCCAGGTGGTAAGGGTAGGCAACAACACATCTGCCACGCTGATCCTCAACACGGTGGCCCCTCAGAGTTACTTGCTTATTCCCGTCTTGTACTCCTTTTCACCCACGACTGCGTGCCCAAGCACGACTCCAACACCATCATTAAGTTTGCTAATGACACAACAGTGGTAGGCTTGATCACCGACAACGATGAGACAGCCTATAGGGAGGAGGTCAGAGACCTGGCAGTGTGGTGCCAGGACAACAACCTCTACCTCAACATGAGCAAGACAAAGGAGCTGATCGTGGACTAAAGGAAAAGGAGGGCCGAACACGCCCCCAGTCACATCGACGGGGCTGTAGTGGAGCAGTTCGAGAGTTTCAAGTTCCTTGATGTCCACATAACCAACAAACTATCATGGTCCAAACACACCAAGACAGTCATGAAGAGGTCACGACAATGCCCTTTGCATGGGTCCCCAGATCCTCAAAAAGTTCTACAGCTGCACTATCAAGAGCATCGTGATCGGTTGTATCACCGCCTGGTATGGCAACTGCTTGGCATCTGACCGTAAGGCGCTACAGAGTGCAGTGCGTACGGCCCAGTACATCACTGGTGCCAAGCTTCCTGCTATCCAGGACCTATATACTAGGTGGTGTCAGAGGAAGGCCCAAAACATTGTCAAAGACTCCAGTCACCCAAGTCATAGACTGTTCTCTCTGATACCGCAAGGCAAGCGGTTCCGGAGCACCAAGTCTAAGTCCAAAAGGCTCCTTAACAGCTTCTACCCCCAAGCCATAAGACTGCTGAATAATCAATTGGCCACCCGGACTATTTACATTGACACCACCCACTCCCCCCTTTGTTTTTACACAGCTAATCGCTGTTTATTATCTATGCATAGTCACTTTACCCCTACCTACATGTACAAATTACCTTGACTAACTTGTACCCCCGCACATTGATTCAATACCAGTATCCCCTGTATATAGCCTCGTCATTGTTATTTTATTGAGTTTATTTAGTAAATATTTTTAAAACTATTTATTGAACTGCATTGTTGATTAAGGGCTTGTAAGTAAGCATTTCACAGTAAGGTCTACACCTATTGCATTTGGCTTATGTGACAAATAACATTTCATTTGATTTGATTGGGCACCAGCTCTCCGATGCCATCAGCCAGATAGAACAAACGCTAGAGCTGTTGTGAACACAACAAATTTGCACACAAACACACCCTCCCTTTTAGAAAAGCAGACTTACGTGTTCTGTATCGGTGGTGAGGGCGTGTGGCGGGACCTTTCGCAGAGCGTCCAGGTTTCCAGTGCCCAGTGGGCTTGGCTGGGGGAGATGGTGGAAAAGTTGGTGGTAGCGCCTTGGTTGTGGTGTTGGCGGTAGAGGTTGTGCTAGTAGCTTTGGAGGTTGGACCAGATCGCGAGTTCGGGGGGTCCTTATCCTTACGACCATTGGCTGTGCCGCCGACCCGAAGTACCGTGGTGCTGTGTGGGGTCACTTCTTTACCCCAGGGCGGGGGGAGTCGTGTGGTGCGGGTGGTGCTGCCAGTCACGCGGGTGCCACTGCCAACCCAGTTGTGGAGGTGCGGGACCGAGTGGTTGGAGGGCAACCCAAATTGAGTTCTCAGGGCTGGGACCGTGCCATCGGCCTCTAGAGAGGTGGTGGAGACAAACACGGTGGCGGTGGTCTTCGTAGTCGTGGTCATAGTGTCTGGTCGCTTGGGTGGAGCGCTGGGTTCGGAGAGAAAGATGGGGTCCTGCCCTATGCCCTTGGCATCCACTAGGTCCGTGGGCACATAGTCTTGAACGGAACCCACTACAATCCATTTGAGCAGCATGAGACTGAGGCCCAGGCCCACGAAGCCCATCACCAAGGGCACTGCGCACAGCCAGGTCTGCTGCCGGTGCCACACCGCACAGGGCCCACAGCGAACAGGCCCCGGGGCCCGAGGGGAGGCCTGTTCGCCCTCGGGTTCTTCCAGGGTCATGGCCCCCAGAGTGCTCGCTCCCGAGGGCTCACTCATCCTGCTGATGCCGTCAAAGATCAGGGGTCAAACCGGGGACCCAATGACAAAAGGACAGGAACGAGGGAGGGGATGGGGCAAAGAACCAATACTGGGCATCATACCAATTCATCCACACAAAATTCCTACATTTATACCCACACACACAAGACAGCACCCACAGACACATAAAAGTAATTACAAGCCAAGCAGCTCACACGGATGCACATGTAAGCAAATATACACTCCCTCTGGCGCCGAGATAGCTAATTACACACACAAACACACTCATACACACACAGGTTGGACACGGGCAGGTGAAAGGGCTGACCGGTGGGGCAAGCCTCGCTGTAGTTAGGTGGAAACGAAATAACGGTAAATCCCAAGATGCTTCACTCTACGGTGAGAAAAAATGCAGAAGAAAAAGGCAGGCAGGAGGGTATTGATCCACGGTGTGGCAAGCTTCAGACCAGAGCTGTACATCCTGTGTGTGTCTGTCAATGAGAAACAGGCCAGGCCGGGCAGCAACCCTCCTCTGCAGCTTTTTTTACTGTGTTTTTTTATGCTCCAGTCCAGGGGCTTCCTCTGCAGTCTTCTTCCCTGTTTTGGGTCAGCCTCAGCTTCCCCTCACTGACAGCCCTGTGCAGCGGTGCTTTAGCGCTAGTAGCCGATGGTAATCTTACATGAAGAGAGCCAGTGGAACTGAATAGAGAGCGAGAGTGAGGGAGAGGATTTGTAGGGATGAGGCTGGCAGGGGGATGGAAGGGGGGGGGGGGGGTTAAATCCAACTGATGTCCATCAAATGCCTTTCCCCTCAGATCTCCCGGACTGTCCGTCTTTCTCCAGCTGTCTGTCCATCGCTTGTCATTGTGGTAGAAAAATTAAAGCCTTGGCTACTTGCTTGCTACCTCAGAACGCTACAGTGGCGGCGGTGTTGAAAGCAGGAGTGCGAGCGACAGAAAGGGAGGGAGAGAAAGAGAGAGGATAGGGAAGAAGAAGGGAGGGAGGGAGTGCTGCTCTGAAAAACTGATGTGGCTGCTGTTGTTGTTAGCTGCAGACTGGGAGAAACACTCCACTGTGAGCAATGTGGGTTTCACTGCACACAACCGGCGCTTTCCTCCCTTCCACAGACTACAACGGGCGCTTTCCTCCCTTCCACAGACTGCAGGACTCCAGACTGACAAACAACTGCCCCATCCCTTCTCCGACACACTGCGTGTGCGTGTGAAAGCGATAGAGACCACACTGCCTTCCCTATCACCGTCAAATCTTAGAGCAAGAGAGAGGAGGCAGAGATCCTGGGAGAAAGCTCTGCAGCAGCAGAGACAAGGAGGCACTGCACAACACACTGTGCGGAGGAGAGAAGAGCTGCCACAGACACCCCGGGGAACAGAGAGAGGGGAGGAGGAGAAGGGGGGGCAGTGCGGTGCTACATCTCCCCACCGGCAGTGAGAGAAACAAACCAAACATTGGGCTCATAATTTATGGGCGGGATAAATCCTTCCTTCAAACCTGATTTTGCGGCTCACAGTCGATGAAACACTCATTTTACAGTTCCCATGAGACCCCGGTGCTAGGCCTTATCTGCAGGGCTTTGCTGTTATTTCCCGGTGACTGACTGTCTTGCAGTCGAGGAAGGAAGCGTAAAAATGGAGGAAGGTGAATGCAGTAATAATAAGGGTTTATTGTCCAAGTCGTCAGAAAAGGGGTGTGTGTGTGAAAGAGCATGACAGAAAGTGTGTGGCAGAGTAGAGAAACAGAGATGGAGAGAGAAAAAGATCAGCATGCAGAGCTTAAAGTTTGTGACATTTTTATGTGTTCATTTCTTCTCCTATCCCCCCGCCTCCTAGTCTGGCTCCTTGATGTTGTAAGCACGATGCGTTGATAATGAAGGGGGCTATGCTTTTTTACTAATTGGTTCTCCTCTGTCTCTCACTCAAACACCCACATGGTCTCAGCCCACGAGTACTGCATTTTGGCCCTTGGTTCCGCAACCAAGCAATCACGTCCCACATTTTATCAACAAATTCAAACACCGCTGATTTAAAGAAAATGGTTGATTTGTCTTGTATTTCAGTCAGACATTCCAACCTGCCTCTTACAGTCACATTACACTTATGAAAAAAGATCAAATAAAAATACATGACCAAAAGTATGTGGACACCTGCTCGTCGAACATCTCATTCCAAAATCATGAGTAATAATATGGAGTTGGTCCCCTCTTTGCTGCTATAACAGCCTCCACATGTCTGGGAAGGCTTTCCACTAGATGTTGGAACATTGCTGCAGGGACTTACTTCCATTCAGCAACAAAAGCATTAGTGAGGTCCCAGGCCTTCCCCAAACTGTTGCCACAAAGTTGGAAGCACAGAATTGTCTAGAATGTCATTGTATGCTGTAGCGTTAAGATTTACCTTCACTGGAACTAAGGGGCCTTACCAGAACCATGAAAAACAGCCCCAGATCATGAATTACTCCTCCATCAAACTTTACAGTTGGTACTATGCATTGGTGGCAGGTAGCGTTCTCCTGGCATCCGCCAAACCCAGATTCGTGCGTCAGACTGCCAGATGGTAAAGCGTGATTCATCACTACAGAGAACGTGTTTCCACTGCTCCAGAGTCCAATGGCGGCAAGATTTACACCACTCCAGCCAACGCTTGCCATTGAGCATGGTGATCTTAGGCTCGTGTGCGGCTGCTCGACCATAAAAACCCATTTGATGAAGCTCCCGACAAACAGTTCTTATGCTGAAGTTGGATGAGCCATTCTTACTAATCTACTGGAGAGCCAGTTCGGGTTTAAGTATAACTTCTTATAACTTTTGTATGACTGATGCTTTTAGTTGAAGCTTTAATAGGGATAGGGGGCAGTATTCAGAAATTCGGATGAATGACGTGCCCAAAGTAAACTGCCTGTTACTCAGTCCCAGAAGCTAGGATTATGCATATAATTGGTAGTATTGGATAGGAAACACTCTGAAGTTTCTAAAACTGTTAAGATAATGTCTGTGAGTATAACAGAACTGATATAGCAGGCAAAAAGGTCACCAGGTCACCACCCATTGGAATGACTGTCTATGGGAAAATCAAAGGAACACCTCCCAGATTGCAGTTCATAGGGCTTCCATTAGATGTCAACAGTCTTTAGAAAGAGTTTCAGGCTTGTTTTTTTTTAAATGAGCTAGAATTTGTAGTTTTTCTAAGTGGCTCTCATTTTGACTGTAGTATTGTTGCGCGCGTGGATGAGGACGCGCACTTCGTAATTTATCTCTGGTAATCAACATACTATTCTCTGTCTTAAATTTGATTGTTTATTTACATATTAGGGTACCTGAGGATTGATTAGGAACATTGTTTGACTTGTTTGGACGAAGTTTATTGGTAATTTTTGGGATTCCTTTGTATGCATTTGAACAAGGGAAACAGGTGGATTACTGAATCAAGCGCGCCAACTAAAATTGACAGATCGAGTGAAAAAAAGCAATTTTCCCACACAACATCTCTCCTTCTCACTATCACGCATTAGTTTGGCTTCCCCACCCGCCATTTTTTTAAAGACCCGACGGAGCTCATTGCCTTGTTGAATTATGCAGAAACGGGCAGCGTGGGGGTCATGTAATTGATTCTGTTGGAAAGGGGATAAATTGTGCTTTACAATGGTATTGACATTACAGTTGATCTGGAAGAATGACGTTTTTGGGGCGCTAAAATAAGGTCAATTGTACGGACCAAGGCGATGTACAAAAGTGAGTGAGTTTACCTTACTGCTGTACAGTAACGTTAGCTAACTAGCGATGCCTGTATGAAGAACCATTTTCTTTAGCTAGTTTGTAGCTAAAGTACGTTAGTTAAAACTGCATCATCTGTCAATGCATGGATGTCTTCATAGGTCGGAGGCTCAGAGTTGGCACAGTTTAGACAAGAGAACACTTTAAGGGTTGTTAACTACGTACAAATAAAATGTCACTGGACCAATCGGGTCTGCGGTCTATTTTTCAGGCTAGAGACCATGTTGCGGAGCCTTCGGTGGGCAAGCGGTCATTTGATTGATGAAGAGATGGCCGGCAATCTAATTGCTGTTGCAGAGGAGTTCCTACAAGAGGCAAATGACATCCAACAACGGCAACCTTACGAAGATGGCAAGTTATTACATTTGTATATATTTTTTTGTAAGGCATGAGTGGCTAAGGCTGAGATTGTATCATTTTACTTGTCCTGTGTTGTCTCCTGTGCCAAGTCAATCAATGAAAAAAACATTTGGTTGGCCTATAATTACATTTACATTACATTTAAGTCATTTAGCAGACGCTCTTATCCAGAGCGACTTACAAATTGGTGCATTCACCTTATGATATCCAGTGGAACAACCACTTTACAATAGTGCATCTAACTCTTTTAAGGGGGGGGGGGGGGTTAGAAGGATTACTTTATCCTATCCTAGGTATTCCTTAAAGAGGTGGGGTTTCAGGTGTCTCCGGAAGGTGGTGATTGACTCCGCTGACCTGGCGTCGTGAGGGAGTTTGTTCCACCATTGGGGTGCCAGAGCAGCGAACAGTTTTGACTGGGCTGAGCGGGAACTGTACTTCCTCAGAGGTAGGGAGGCGAGCAGGCCAGAGGTGGATGAACGCAGTGCCCTTGTTTGGGTGTAGGGCCTGATCAGAGCCTGAAGGTACGGAGGTGCCGTTCCCCTCACAGCTCCGTAGGCAAGCACCATGGTCTTGTAGCGGATGCGAGCTTCAACTGGAAGCCAGTGGAGAGAGCGGAGGAGCGGGGTGACGTGAGAGAACTTGGGAAAGTTGAACACCAGACGGGCTGCGGCGTTCTGGATGAGTTGTAGGGGTTTAATGGCACAGGCAGGGAGCCCAGCCAACAGCGAGTTGCAGTAATCCAGACGGGAGATGACAAGTGCCTGGATTAGGACCTGCGCCGCTTCCTGCGTGAGGCAGGGTCGTACTCTGCGAATGTTGTAGAGCATGAACCTACAGGAACGGGTCACCGCCTTGATGTTAGTTGAGAACGACAGGGTGTTGTCCAGGATCACGCCAAGGTTCTTAGCACTCTGGGAGGAGGACACAATGGAGTTGTCATATAATCTATAATGCTGTTCCTAAATTCTATATGGTGCTCTTATAGTCTTTTAACCTAATGAATTTAGGAGTGTTTTTTGTAATTAATTATCTATTGTATTTTTTATTTCAGTAGCCTATATAGCGCCTTTGGAGGGAAGGTGGTATCACATCACCAAGGAGCAGCTTGAGTTCCTCATAGATTATAATTTGACCATCAGACAAATGGCAGATGTTCTCAATGTGTCGCACTCTGTGGTCAAGCGGCGCATGAGGTAATTTATCGTACAAGAGGGAGATCTCTACATCCTCTCTAGATTTGATCACATTCCTGATTGATGTATCTTTGTGTTATTTTTGTATTTAGTCATTTTCAGCTTTTCAGGTTCTACTCACTGTTGTCAGACGCTCAGCTGGATGAGGGGATCAAAGAGCTGATATCAATAAAAACAGAATGAGAGAAAGATAAGAGAAAGAAAAGTAGATGGAGGATTGTTATCCATGGTGCTGTGGATGGTTACAGCAGACTTGTTGTGTTTCTGAAGGCCTCTGACAACAACAGGAGTGCCACAGTCATGGAGTCATTTGAAGCAGCCATCACCAGCTACGAAGTACCATCCCAGGTGAGATGTGACCGGGTGGTGAAAACAACCGTATCTATGCCTTCATGGAGCAGTTCAGTGGTGGTGAGAGGGGAAGTTCCCTCAGGGGAAGGAGCACTAGGAGCACCAGAGGAAATAGTGGCTGTGGGGGGACGTCTGGCATAGAGTCTCCAACGTTTACCATGACCTGTTCACCTTCTTGGAGACAGAGCAGGTCATCGACATCAACAATGAGGTGCACCTGTGGGCACTGCACTTTGTGTTCCTGCCACGGGTGAACAGAGATCTTGCTGTGTTTGCCAGTCAGTGGAACCACCATGGGCTGAGGACTGAACAACGGCAGTCACCTCTGCAGTTGTTCCGTCTCGGGTTCCCTGGCAATGCAAAGGGCCAATCTGACAGCAGTAAGGGGTTTGTTCACCCCAAATTCAACCACCATCAGCTCCTCCAACCACCACCTCAGCTCCAACCACTGGCGCCGCAGCTCTTTATTGGTCGGAATGGGTGATTGGGCCACAAATCCAGTTCACCATCAGCAACTCACAGATGGAACTGTTGCAGACAATAATTCCATTGGAAGGCCCCAGAGGCAGCCTGGGAGTTGACAATCTACAGAGGGTTGTGGCAGTTATATCTTCAGCGCCACTCGTTCCTACTCCAACCTGACTTACTACACCCCTGATACTCCCCTACTGGGATGAGGGATTGGACGCTATATCTTCAGCGCCACTCGTTCCTTTGAATCAGTTCATTTTTATAATACATGTTTCCCCTCTTTCACACACTGTATGATTTGGTCTCTAGAAAGGTTCGACAGACATCTTCGAGTTTAGACACAGGTGGCCTTAACTTTTGTTAAGTACTTCCCCATTCCAGTACGATTCTGTTTGGTCATGTTTGGAGAAAGTCAGGTACTGTTAAGATATACGGCATATGGTTATTGTATTTTGCTCTGTGGCGCATTAGCACAACATTCCATCTGCTGACACAATATTTGTCTTCCACAGTACAACACGACCCAGGAGAGGCCTACTGCAAGCACTGGATTGGAGCCTTCAGAGCGTGCCTGCTGTGGGAGGACAACAGAACATCCCGAATGGACATTATTAAAACAGAACTTACATTTTTGTAATGCCCAATCGGGACTTTTATAAATTGTTAAAATAAATAATTGTGTGGAGAACGCTTGATAGTTTAAAAAAATAAACTATGAAGATAGGGATTTGGTGGTTCGGCCCCCGTTACATTTTATATCATTGTGATTAACAGCAACATATTACAGTTAGTAACATAACATTGTTGACACATTGTGACAGCTCAAATTATGTGGTTGAAGATGGACTAGTGCAGGGCTCTCAACCTTGTTCCTGGAAAGCTGCTGTCTTGTAGGTTCACTCCAACCCTAATCTAGTGCACCTGATTGTAATAATTACCTGCTTAATAAGTTAATCAGGTTAGTTACAACTGAGGTTGGAATGAAAACCTACAGGAGGGTAGCTCTCCAGGAACAGGGTTGGAGAGCCTTGGACTAATGGATCTAGTTCTTAGATCAATGCATTTGAAATTCGATAAGTCACTACAAAGGTGCAGTTCCCAGAAGTGGAGCTGTTACTTAATGCAGTGGATGGGAAGCCTTATTCCATGTTGTTCTAATTAAATGATAATGGCTGAAGTTAATTTGATGTCCTACATTAAGAACAAATTATCAGATTTGAATGAGTTGGCTGCAATATGGCAGCAGTACTTCAGTCAATATCAGCAAAGGATATTGGTTATTAGTGAAGTGTCAGTAAAGTGTTTCTAAAAAAACTAAACCTTAAAAACAAGCAATATGGATTGTATAATTTAATATGAATGATCATTAAGTGAACAATAACGGCCAATATGGAAATAAAGTGTATTTGGAAAGGATTCAGACCCCTTGACTTTTTCCACATTTTGTTACATTGGAGCTTTATTCTAAAATGTATTAAATAACTAAAAATGTAGCGTAATACCCAAGAAGAATCTATGGTGTAATCTCTGCCAAAGGTGCTTCAGCAAAGTACTGAGTAAAGGGTCATAAATTTAATATTTCCTTTTTTTTATACATTGCAAAAATGTCAACCTGTTTTTGCTTTGTCATTATGGAGTATTGTGTGTAGATTGATGAGGGGAAAAAAATATTGTATCCATTTTTGAATAAGGCTGTAACATAATAAAATGTGGAAAAAGTCAAGGGGTCTGAATACGTTCCGAATGCACTGTACAAACAATACAGATGTAAGTAGATAAATGTTTAAATGTTGATGTGCAGTTACATTTTCAAACACTCAATTGCTACTGTAATTTAGTGCTACTAGATACAATTATGTATCGTAAAAATGTTTTTATGCAACACCGAAATGTGGGGAATTCACAATACCGGAGGTCATGAATTCCCTAAAGGCATTGTAGGTGCTATGAAGAGGGAGCCTTAGTGTCACAGCACACGTGTTTGCCTCTGGGTACTTTTTCTTCTGCTGCCCAGTGAGACGCCCTCGCGCTGTGTGGAGGAATTCGATGGTCGGGGTGTCCTCAAACCCAAGGGGTGGCACCACCGTTGCCAGAAAACTCCAACACCATCGCCACTGTTAGAGGAGGACATTCTCCATCTGAGTACACGGCAAAACATTTAAAATCAGACTGCAGCTGAACTGCTGGGGGAGGCAGATCTAAAAGAGATGGGCACAATTTTCTTAACTGACTGAAATGAGTGTAAGGCCTAGATTCAATCAGATCAAGAATTATCCGGCGATAGCCGACACTGCATTTTGGCCGTGTCTGAGGTGTAACTGCGTTGGATCTGTCAAATCAGTAAGCAGCAGCTCTTGACCATTGTCACAAAACAACACCCGTCCTACTCTCGTTACAAGTTCTGAACGAGACAGTGTAGGTTATATAGAAATAATGTCACTCAAATTCAAAATCATGAAACTAAATAATGAGGATTTCTACCAGCCTAATCGAGGTGTAGATTACATCTCAAATTGCAGTGTTCTAACTTGTGAACAGGGTTGCATGAGATGTCTGTTAATGCGTTAATGCAGCCAATGGCAATGTCCACATTAGGTATAATTCCAGGAGCTGCTTGTGGATTTGACAGCTCTGACACAGTTCCACCTCAGACACCACCAAAACAACCACTATGTGGATTTGACAACTCTGACACAGTTCCCCCTCAGACACCACAAAAACAACCACTATGTGGATTTGACAACTCTGACAGTTCCACCTCAGACACCACCAAAACAACCTCTATGTGGATTTGACAGCTTTAACACAGTTCCCCCTCAGACACCACCAAAACAACCACTATGTGGATTTGACAGTTCCCCCTCAGACACCACAAAAACAACCACTATGTGGATTTGACAGCTCTGACAGTTCCACCTCAGACACCACCAAAACAACCACTATGTGGATTTGACAGCTTTAACACAGTTCCCCCTCAGACACCACCAACACAACCACTATGTGGATTTGACAGTTCCACATCAGACACCACCAAAACAACCACTATGTGGATTTGACAGTTCCCCCTCAGACACCACCAAAACAACCACTATGTGGATTTGACAGCTTTAACACAGTTCCCCCTCAGACACCACCAAAACAACCACTATGTGGATTTGACAGCTCTGACACAGTTCCCACTCAGACACCACCAACACAACCTCTATGTAGATGTGACAGCTCTAACACAGTTCCACCTCAGACACCACCATAACAACCACTATGTGGATTTGACAGTTCCACATCAGACACCACCAAAACAACCACTATGTGGATTTGACAGTTCCACATCAGACACCACCAAAACAACCACTATGTGGATTTGACAGTTCCACATCAGACACCACCAAAACAACCACTATGTGGATTTGACCGCTCCACATCAGACACCACCAAAACAACCACTATGTGGATTTGACAGTTCCACATCAGACACCACCAAAACAACCACTATGTGGATTTGACAGTTCCACATCAGACACCACCAAAACAACCACTATGTGGATTTGACAGTTCCACATCAGACACCACCAAAACAACCACTATGTGGATTTGACAGTTCCACATCAGACACCACCAAAACAACCACTATGTGGATTTGACAGCTCCACATCAGACACCACCAAAACAACCACTATGTGGATTTGACAGTTCCACATCAGACACCACCAAAACAACCACTATGTGGATTTGACAGTTCCACATCAGACACCACCAAAACAACCACTATGTGGATTTGACAGTTCCACATCAGACACCACCAAAACAACCACTATGTGGATTTGACAGTTCCCCCTCAGACACCACCAAAACAACCACTATGTGGATTTGACAGCTCTGACACAGTTCCACATCAGACACCACCATAACAACCCCTATGTGGATTTGACAGTTCCACATCAGACACCACCAAAACAACCACTATGTGGATTTGACAGTTCCCCCTCAGACACCACAAAAACAACCACTATGTGGATTTGACAGCTCTAACACAGTTCCCCCCTCAGACACCACCAAAACAACCACTATGTGGATTTGACAGTTCCACATCAGACACCACCAAAACAACCACTATGTGGATTTGACAGTTCCACATCAGACACCACCAAAACAACCACTATGTGGATTTGACAGTTCCACATCAGACACCACCAAAACAACCACTATGTGGATTTGACAGCTCTAACACAGTTCCCCCTCAGACACCACCAAAACAACCACTATGTGGATTTGACAGCTCTAACACAGTTCCACATCAGACACCACCATAACAACCACTATGTGGATTTGACAGTTCCACCTCAGACACCACCAAAACAACCACTATGTGGATTTGACAGCTCTAACACAGTTCCCCCTCAGACACCACCAAAACAACCACTATGTGGATTTGACAGTTCCACATCAGACACCACCATAACAACCACTATGTGGATTTGACAGTTCCACCTCAGACACCACCAAAACAACCACTATGTGGATTTGACAGTTCCACATCAGACACCACCAAAACAACCACTATGTGGATTTGACAGTTCCACATCAGACACCACCAAAACAACCACTATGTGGATTTGACAGCTCCACATCAGACACCACCAAAACAACCACTATGTGGATTTGACAGTTCCACATCAGACACCACCAAAACAACCACTATGTGGATTTGACAGTTCCACATCAGACACCACCAAAACAACCACTATGTGGATTTGACAGCTCTAACACAGTTCCCCCTCAGACACCACCAAAACAACCACTATGTGGATTTGACAGTTCCACATCAGACACCACCAAAACAACCACTATGTGGATTTGACAGTTCCACATCAGACACCACCAAAACAACCACTATGTGGATTTGACAGCTCCACATCAGACACCACCAAAACAACCACTATGTGGATTTGACAGTTCCACAACAGACACCACCAAAACAACCACTATGTGGATTTGACAGTTCCACATCAGACACCACCAAAACAACCACTATGTGGATTTGACAGTTCCCCCTCAGACACCACCAAAACAACCACTATGTGGATTTGACAGCTCTAACACAGTTCCACATCAGACACCACCATAACAACCACTATGTGGATTTGACAGCTCTAACACAGTTCCCCCTCAGACACCACCAAAACAACCACTATGTGGATTTGACAGCTCTAACACAGTTCCCCCTCAGACACCACCAAAACAACTGCTATATGGAAGTCGGCTAAAGCGAACGTGATTGAATAGAGCCCCAAGTGAGGGAGAGTGTGCATGTGTGTATACATGCATGTAATTACCTGTATCACCTGTCGTGGCCCGGGGTAGCAGACGCAGGGGCAGACGACTGCAGCTGTGAAGACTGTGGTTGAGCTAATAGGGGTGTCAAATCTAAAAGAGAGAGGAACTATTTCCTTAAGTTAAAATAATTATACAACAAAACAAAGTGAGTGATTGAGTGAGTTTCATAATTACCTGGACCACAACAAACTGCTTCTGGTCTACAAGCCTCTGGAAGTTCCAGCGTGCCACTCCAGGCCTGGAACAGCTTGGTGGAAAGACGGTTACCTGTCACCCGCCGAGCAGGTTGGCAGATCTGAAAAATGGGCACAATATAATTTATGACAAAACCTTGACTACACACTAACCTAAACAGAACAAACTATGGGAGGCGCACAGTAGAACATAGAGCCATGACTACATGGAACTCTATTCCACATCAAGTAACTCATGCAAGCAGTAAAATTAGATTTAAAAAACAGATAAAAATACACCTTATGGAACAGCGGGGACTGTGAAGAGACACATGCATACACACGATAACATACGCACTGTACACACACGTAGACAAGGATTTTGTGTTGTAGATATGTGGTAGTAGAGTAGTGGCCTGAGGGCACACGCTTAATGTGTTGTGAATGTATTGTAATGTTTTTAAAATTGTACAACTGCCTTAATTTTGCTGGACCCAAAGAAGAGTAACTGCTGTCTTGGCAGCAGCTAATGGGGATCCATAATAAATACAATACAACAAATTAATTAAGTTTGCGTGTGACTTCATTTTCCCAACTGCTCATTGTACTTGCTCTTGCAATCTGATGTGTGTGTGTGTTCTGTGTTATGACTTAGAAGTGTCAACCTGACCACATTCGTGTAGTTGGCCATTCAGTGATTAGCTTGGGAAAACTTACTATAAACAGAGTACAGTAAAAAGGATATCAAATATTCAGATCTGGATTGACAAGTAGAATAAATCATGTGAAGTTACGAACCTCTAGAGCTTAGTCTAGACTCAAGTGAAATAAACGATGCAGAACCTGAGCTCTAGGACCATGCCTCAGGACTACCTGGCCTGACGACTCCTGGCTATCCCTGTCCCCAGTCCACCTTATCGTGCTGCTGATCCAATCTCTGCTGTTTCTGTCTGCAGCTATGGAACCCTGACCTGCTCAAGACTCACCGGAGGTACTAACTTATCCCAGACCCGCTGTTTGATCCTGTCTCTCTCTACCGGACCTACTGTCTCAACCTCTAAATGCTCAGCTATGAAGAGCCAAGTGGCATTTACTCCTGAGGTGCTTAACTATTGCACCCTCTATAACCCTCTATTATTTGACACCGCTGGTCATCTGTGAACGTTTAAACGTCTTGAAGAATAATCTGGCTAAATGTCTGTACTCTTTTATAATCTCCACCAGCACAACCCGAAGAGGACTGGTCACCCATCAGAGTCTGGTTCCTCTCTAGGTTTCTTCCTGGGTTCCTGCCTTTCTAGGGAGTTTCTCCTAGCCACTTTGTTTCTATGTCTGCGTTGCTTTCTCTTTGGGGTTTTAGTCTGGGTATCTGTTTCAGCACTTTGTGACAACTGCTGATGTAAAAGGGGCTTTATAAAATACATCTGATAGATTGCTTGTATATGCTTCTATTCATGGAAGTAACTAAATCTAAATATGACATTGAGTTGTCTTACATTTCCTCAATAGGAAGTTAAGCCAACACTTTTTCCTGGTCTTTCCTGCTGGGGACAGGGGGCTTCAGGGTTGGGAATAGAGGGCCTAGAGAATTGGAATATTAACAATAATTAGTGTCCACATTTATGAATGAATGAAATGCAATATGGGTTAGCTGTGTATCTCATCTGATTGAGAATTGCTGATGATATACAGTATATGTCTATTTTCTTATGACAATCTGCCACCAAACCACACAATTCTATCTAGTGAGAGTGCACACAACCATTAGCTTATTTTACCAAGTCAAAAATAACATAATTTTGTCAAGGGACCCAATGAATAACAACGACGCTAGCCTACTGCACCCCATATCAACCAACTTGCCAACTAGTAGTGAACAAGGCTATATTGTTGTCATTCAGTAATACCAAAGATGTTCTACTAAAATAGACCACATCCTGTCCTTTCCAATGGGAGGCAAGTGAGCCGAGTAGGTGGGATCAAGTGTCGAGATGGGTTTTTCAAAGTCACGTCTATTGGTCTGTCAGATGGCTTAGTGACATCAATAGAAAAGCATGGTCATCATATTCAAATTAGGTTCAAAATGAGATGCAGACGTTGGACTGGAGATTTGGAAAAGAGGGACTTAACACTTGATTTGATGTAGCCAACGTTAAGTAACTATTCGTTGTTGAGCATTTTATAACACTACCAAGATAGAAAGTAAGTTACAAATATATAGTTTAATGTTATACATGTTATATAAATGATATATTAAAACGTTTTGTAGCGTTAACTGTTCGGCTAGCTATTTTCCGGTAACATGCTGAGGAACAGTAACGGTAAGTTAGCTAACAGTTAACGTTAGCTAAATCAATAACGTTAAATTAGATGGGCTCCGCACATGCAAGAAACTAGCTGAGGACTAGTTAACAGTTGTCATTTTGCGAATCAATACTGAAGACTTTTGGTAAAATATAATTGAGTGTAGTTATTAATAGCTAACCCGTTACTCTTCTCTTAATACTGTAGCAACCCGCACAGACAGCTGTGTGTTATGTGTTAGGCTAGGAGGTGGTTGTGTTGTACTGACCAGTACCCAGTGTTCGCGGGCTCCGACATGTCAATCAACCTGCTATCTGCCAATCACGGGAATGCCTGGAATGTTCTGATGCCGGGCATCCTGGTGGTTGGCGGAGTGGCGTGGAGGGGGGTTGGGCAGGGGGGTGGAGCATTGGAAGTTAAGACCAGGTTCAGCCTTTGTTCTCTCTCTCTTACGTCTGGGCTTCACAATAGAAGGTCACGATTGGCTTGTGGGTTATCTGTCATCTATTTGGCGTGTGCTACGGCCCAAACAGTAGCCTGTGTAAAGTTGGTTTAATAAACCGTCAATTCGCAAACTCAAGCCTCTGTCTGGACAATTGTTCATTTATGATCTAGTCAGGTCATTACAATACATTACATAATTTCACATGGGCAAGAAGAGAGAAATAGTAGCTAGCTTGATATATACAATATGATATATTTCTCCGCTAAAGTTAGCTAGCTAACGTTACTGTAGCGCAATTAATCCGATTCTGCACATGTCAGAAAAATAGAGTAACTAGCTAGTTTAACTAGCTAATCATTCAGGACCGCACATCAGAGTGAACAGAACGTAAGTTATTTGTTTACTCGAAGAGCTAGAAACTGCTAGAACATGATTGAGCAAGGATGAACAGTGTTTGTATGAATTAATGTACTCTCTACAGTACTGCATTGTTACACTTCAAAAGAGCTAGAACCAGGTGTTGGAACCAAAATTATTTTACAATCGTTTTGTTTTGAACAGAACCATTACCAGGCGGACATTGGAATTGGTTTCTGAGTGACAGTGAGGACAAAGCACTGTCCCCCCAACTCGCGGGCCAAATTTGACACACGGGTGGTTATATTTAGCCCCCAAAATTGAGGCAATTTAAAATATATATATTTTTTATTGTTGTACATAAGACTGGAAAAACACCAGGAAATCAGCTCCAAGTGATTTGTATTTAAGAATCTATTAAATGTATTCCCATGCATAATAGAGACACCTGATCATATACAATTGTAAGCAAGGCTTATTCCAGTCAATTTGCAGTCTACAAATTATATTCCGGCCCCCAACCATCTGCTCAAGAAAAATTGGCATGCTGCTGAATCTAGTTGATGATACATCCCTGGGATAAAGGGAATGGATGACTCCCCTTTTCTCTGTTTGTTTTTGTTCTCTTCACCAGGATAGTGAGACGGGGGAGTCCAGGCACCAAAAGAAAAGTGCTATCCGGTGAAACACTTCAATTTTCACTGCACTATGGTTTTTGGTTTGTTAAATTCACCATGTTTTTTTCTAAGCTGCGCTCTCATTCTACACATGGTGCATTTCTTTATAATTTTTTCTATGAGGCGTAGGCATGCTCGACATGGCCTTCCAGGATGAAATCAAAGGCACTAGATCTAAGTAAGAGGACTCTTACACAATGCCAATTTTTGCCCAGAGACTGCTAAGGGTTTTTGTCAACTATGTCCTCCATTTTTTGTTATTCCAATCTATAAGATGACTATGTACTTGGTTTTGGTGGCTTTCGGTCTTGCAGCATGCCTACTTTGCATTTGCTGTTGTTTTTTTGTGATTGACAGCTTCTTTTCTAGTAGTTGTATTCTCTTAAAGTAACATCTGTATGAGATTAACTTTGTGATATTTTTCTTTCAATGTGTGTGCAATTAATCACTGTGGGTGTATTATTATTATACTATAGACCTCCTTCAATTGGATGATGGCCTCCTCCTGCATGACACCTGTGCTACATGCGGCTTCCTTTGACACCTGAGCTTCCTCTATGCTCGTGAGGACGACTCCTTCCGCCACCTGTCACCTGACAGACTACCTCCTGTATGCTTGTGAGGAAGCCTCCTGCCACCTCTGTCACCTGGTAAACCACTTCCTGCAGACCACCTGAACTAAATTCAGCATCTGCTGCTTCCTCTGCTGGGTCTACGCTCTCTTGTTCTCTGTCTTTCT
The DNA here is from genome assembly GCF_045679555.1 of Salvelinus alpinus. Classification (NCBI taxonomy): domain Eukaryota; kingdom Metazoa; phylum Chordata; class Actinopteri; order Salmoniformes; family Salmonidae; genus Salvelinus; species Salvelinus alpinus. The sequence continues at coordinate 5,843,115 of NC_092102.1, forward strand.
CGCCTAAAACTCCTGCATCTGCGTCCCTGTCCTCCTTCAAAAATAGACAATTCAAGACTTTAAACCTGTGATATAAAACAATAACGATGCATCTTTAATTGCTATGAACTTTGTGGTTGGCTTACTTTTTCCACTACGCCGTGCATTTGTTGCAGATTGAGGGGGTGGATTCATGTAATGTCTTCTGGTAGGTACTGCCTCAGAAGACAGTGTCTTCCGTGAACCCTGTTGAAAGACATTTTTACCAGAAAATATCATGACTGATTATTATTTTTTTAGACAAAGATAATAATCAGAATATAACTCTTCAAAGTGCTCCTCGCACACAGCGTAACCCCCTTTCTTCAGGTCCTCAAAGGACTTCTGCAGACTGATATCCCTACGCCTGATGTTTCTCAGCCACATCTTCCTCCTGAGTAATTACAAAAGTGTGTAAGGTTTAATCTCACATTTTATTGAATTCAGATGGATGTTGGTCTATGCTTAAGGTCTCCTGTTTTATAGTTAATTTAGTACTTCAGTGGTTGCAGATAATAGTTTATGGTTATGTCCTCTACCCCCGTTATTGACCCTGATTTTAGATTTTCTTTTAAATAGTACTCTACAGTTAATTTAAACAGCAGCCATGTTGTTTTTTCTCTTTGTATGTGTAAGAGAAGTGTGACGTAGACTCCTGAAGTAAGCAGAAAGGCAGCCTTTCTTGCTACTCCTGTGACCAGTACCCAAATGAGGACCTGACATTCTTACGGATCGTGTCCTGCTATAGTTAGTAGTGTATATGGACTCACCCCTGTAGTCTGCAGACTTCTGGGGTCTATGTCACACCTCTCTTCAATCAAAACTGACACTCCTCTGTAAGACACCACCTTAAAAACCATCGCCTGATTAGCAACACCTCCAATAACAGAGAACATATTATAGAATAAAGACCCACACTTTATCCTGTCCTATGAAACATTAGAATAAAGACCCACACTTTATTCTATGAAACATTTTCAGTTGCTGCCCTCTGAAACCTGAAACCTCTGAAAACTCAGACCAGGCAAGGAGGGCATTAGTCAGAGAAGCAACAAAGAGAACAAAGATAACCCTGAGGGAACTGTAAAGCTCCACAGTGGAGATTGGAGTATCTGTTCATAGGACCACTTTAAGCCGTACACTCCACAGAGCTGGGCTATACGGAATTGCCAGAAAAAAAGCCATTGCTTAAAGAAAAAATAAGCAAACACGTTTGGTGTTCGCCAAAAGGCATGTGGGAGACTCCCCAAACATATGGAAGAAGGTACTCTGGTCAGATGAGACTAAAATTGAGCTTTTTGGACATCAAGGAAAAATGCTATGTTTGGCACAAACACAACACCTCATCACCCCGAGAACACCATCCCCACAGTGAAGCATGGTGGTGGCAGCATCATGCGGTGGGCATGTTTTTCATCAGCAGGGACTGGGAAACTGGTCAGAATTGAAGGAATGATGGATGGCGCTAAATACAAGGAAATTCTTGAGGGAAACCTGTTTCAGTCTTCCAGAGATTTGAGACTGGGACGGAGGTTCATCTTCCAGCAGGACAATGACCCTAAGCATACTACTAAAACAACTCTCGAGTGGTTTAAGGGGAAACATTTAAATGTCTTGGAATGGCCTAGTCAAAACCCAGACATCAATCCAATTGAGAATCTGTGGTATGACTTAAAGATTGCTGTACACCAGCGGAACCCATCCAACTTGAAGGGGCTGGAGCAGTTTTGCCTTGAAGAATGGGCAAAAACCCCAGTGGCTAGATGTGCCAAGCTTATAGAGACATACCCCAAGAGACTTGCAGCTGTAATTGCTGAAAAAGGTGGCTCTACAAAGTATTCACTTTACAGGGGTGAATAGTTATGCACGCTCAAGTTCTGTTTTTTTTGTCTTATTTCTTGTTTGTTTCACAATAAAAAATATTTTGCATCTTCAACGTGGTAGGCATGTTGTGTTAATAAAAAAATACAACCCCCAAAAAATAATTTTCATTCCAGGTTGTAAGGCAACAAAATAGGAAAATGCCCAGGGGGGTGAATACTTTCGCAAGCCATTGTACAACCTTTTGAGTTTTGTCTATTTCCTTAAGATGCATATAATTATAGTAGACTATATTTTGTGGTATTCTTACTTAATCTGATCATAGGGCAACAGAACATAAGTAGTTGACTATATCATATTTTTACAGACCTCTACCATAATTTAAGAGGTACTTAATGGTGTTCTACAACTGGATAAATTACTTTGCAATGACCCAGTGTCACAAATGATGGCTTCTATTGATTGTGCTGCATACCCTGGGATGGCCTTGGATGCAATATGGCTGGGCACATTGGTAAACTAACGTTTGCTAGCCATGCTGCCTCATGCTAATTGTGTTAAACCCAGCTATAGATTTGTTTCATTACTGGTAGCTAGCATGTTTTATCTATCAGTGATTATTGCTTTGGTGATTGAGTCAATGGGTAGTAATGGATACAGCACACTACAGATTACACAGTCAACGACGTGTGCCTCAACATGCAATAATTACTCCAAATGCATCTTCTCGTTATTTATTACATACCTTTCAACGTCTGTTGGAAACTGGAAAAGGGATTTTCCACCCTTCCATTTTACAGTAAACAAGGTATTGATGGCATGTTTCTTATCATGAAAAATAGTTGATTCACAAAAGGAGTACTAGTAGAGGGAAAACTTGCTATTCTAGCTATTTAAGCCAAGTATGTTTTGTTTTTTTAGTTGTTAATTAGCTAGCCAGCTAGATATCCACTTGGGACAGCTAGCTAGCAACCGCCAAGAGGATTTAGACTATTTGTGCCTTACTGAATATGCATGACGTTCATTAGGAAAATGCCCACTATCTAGTGCACTCGTCATAAAAAATGAATCTCCATAAACAATTAGGTAAGTCAAGTCTACCAAACTTAGTGCACTCTTTGTTATGGATTCTAGTTTTGGAAACAGAAAACTGTATGGAGATCAAATGTTTAATTTATGAGAAAATGTGTAGAACGTCGGCCAAAATCCATCTAGCTCAATCTTCTCCCACTACCAGCCACTGGGCTTCCTCTTACTACAACATTTGGTAGTGAGAGGAAAAGCCAACCGGATGTCTCACATGTATACCTCCGGTGAAATATCTGTGGTAATACTGTAACGTTACCACATTATTATCCACCTAGCTAGCTAGTGATAGCTTAGCTAGCTCCAAAGAAACAACAAATGAATAACAAGCTTTTTAACAAAATACCTATCTAGCTTGAATGTAAAACAACTTTACAGATTATTAAAACGTTTGGAAGCAAAATTGCCTTACCAGTATGCTGCTCTCTCCGGAACTTGTGTGATGCATCCAGATATGAGGTTAGCTAGCGACGTTAGCATTAGCTAGCTAGCAGCGCCAGCATGTTAGCTATGACAGTATCTATCCAGCAACAATATCGAGGTCAAAAACGAAAGAAACCATGCTGACTTTGTAAAATAAGCCAAATCGGACTGAAATAATTAACAGGCTGAACGTACATTTCTGTGACTAACTAGCTAACTTTAGCTTGCCAGCTCAGTGACCGGTGTTGCACCTATTCCTGTTTACAGAGTGTGCGTCCCTCCCCACTCCCACGTCCTGCATTGAGGAGCGCCACTGAGTCAGCATGTGTCCAGAATTCTATTACATCCGTGTTGGTTTACAAACCCCATTGACAATGCATGGGAAACTGTTTAGGGCCCTTTAGCAAAAGAATCCCCGGCAGATGGGGAGGAAGGAGTAGGCTGTCATTGTAAATAAGAATTTGCCTAGTTAAACTAACTTGCCTAGTTAAATAAAAGGTTATACTAAGAGCATAACATTTCTACACCCTAATTGTAGTCTAGCCAATACCCAAATGGATATTCAGTCAAAATAAAAAATCTAATTGATTTATCAAGACCAGTCCCCATGCTTGATCAGAGCAGCGCGAAACGGTGCTAAAATAGTTGTAGGCTATTGCTTCTAAATTCAATATGCTCTTTAAATAAATAAGACCTTCGCCACTTTTAACAGCACATTACTCAACACCAGTGAGACTCATGTCACCTACGGCAGGCCTACAGTATTTTGAAAAATATGACGTGACTCTCCGCCAATAATTACATATATTGGAAGATTGTAAATTAAAATCAAAAGTCACCTCATGGGTCTCCCAGTTGAGGCCGGCACAGGTATTGAACCTGCATCTGTAGCAACACAGCTTGCACTGCTATGCAGTGTCTTAGACCATTATGCTATTCAGGCACTGTACAACGTGACCGGTCGCGAGTGGACTACAGTAAGAATATCCTGGAAGGATATTGACCTCATACCATCAGTAGAGGATGCCTGGTTGCTCTTTAAAAGTGCTTGCCTCACCATCTTAAATAAGCATGCCCCATTCAAAAAATTTAAAACTAAGAACAGATATAGCCATTGGTTCACCCCAGACTTGACTGCCCTTGACCAGCACAAAAACATCCTGTGGCGTTCTGCATTAGCATTGAATAGCCCCCGTGATATGCAACTTTTCAGGGAAGTCAGGAACCAATATAAAGTCAGTTAGGAAAGCTAAGGCTAGCTTTTTCAAACAGAAATGTACATCCTGTAGCACTAATTCCAAAAAGTTTTGGGACACTGTAAAGTCCATGGAGAATAAGAGCACCTCCTCCCAGCTGCCCACTGCACTGAGGGTAGGAAACACTGTCACCACTGATAAATCTACGATAATCAAGATTTTCAATAAGCATTTTTGTACGCCTGGCCATGCTTTCGAACTGGCTACCCCTACCCCGGCCAGCAGTTCTGCACCCCCTGCAGCAACTCCCCCAAGCCCCCTCCCCCCACCACCCTTCACCAAAATCCAGACAGCTGATGTTCCGAAAGAGCGGCAAAATCTGAAGATCCCTACAAATCAGCTGGGCTAGACAATCTGGACCCTCTCTAAATTTATCCGCCGAAATTGTTGCAAACCCTATTACCAGCCTGTTCAAACTCTCTTTCATATCGTCTGCGATCCCTAAAGATTGGAAAGCTGCTGCGGTCATCCCCCTCTTCAAAGGAGGAGACACTCTAGACCTAAACTGTTATGGACCTATATTCATCCTTCCCTGCCTTTCTAAGGTCTTCAAAAGCCAAGTTAACAAACAGATCACCGACCATTTCGAATCCCACCGTACCTTCTCCACTATGCAATCTGGTTTCCGAGCTGGTCATGGGTGCACTTCAGCCACGCTCAATGTCATAAACAATATCATAACCGGCATCGATAAAAGACAGTACTGTGCAGCCGTCTTCATAGACCTGGCCAAGGCTTTCGACTCTATCAATCACTGCATGCTTATCGGCAGACTCAATAGCCTTGGTTTCTCAAATGACTGCCTCGCCTGGTTCACCAACTACTTCTCAGATAGAGTTCAGTGTGTCAAATCGGAGGGCCTGCTGTCCGGACCTCTGGCAGTCTCTATGGGGTGCCACAGGGTTCAATCCTCGGGCCGACTCTTTTCTCTGTATACATCAAATGATGTCGCTCTTGCTGCTGGTGATTCTCTGATCCACCTCTACGCAGACAACATCATTCTGTATACATCTGGCCCTTCTTTGGACACTGTATTAACAAATCTCCAAACGAGCTTCAATGTCATACAACACTCCTTCCATGGCCTCCAACTGCTTTTAAATGCCAGTAAAACTAAATGCATGCTCTTCAACCAATTGTTGCCCGCACCCGCCCTCCCGGCTTGCATCACTACTCTGGACGGTTCTGACTTAGAATATGTGGACAACTACAAATACCAAGGTGTCTGGTTAGACTGTAAACTCTCCTTCCAGACTCACACCAAGCATCTCCAATCCAAAATGAAATCTAGAATCGGCTTCCTATTTCGCAACAAAGCCTCCTTCACTCATGCTTCCAAACACACCCTCGTAAAACTGACTATCCTACCAATTCTTGACTTTAGCGATGTCATTTACAAAATAGCCTCCAACACTCTACTCAGCAAATTGGATGTAGTCTATCACAGTGCCATCTGTTTTGTCACCAAAGCCCCATATACTACCCACCACTGCGACCTGTATGCTCTCGTTGGCTGGCCCTCGCTACATATTCGTCGCCAAACCCACTGGCTCCAGGTCATCTATAAGTCTTTGCTAGGTAAGTCTTTGCTTATCTCAGCTCACTGGTCACCATAGCAACACCCACCCGTATCACGCGCTCCAGCAGGTATATCTCACTGGTCATCCCCAAAGCCAACACTTCCTTTGTCCGTCTTTCCTTCCAGTTCTCTGCTGCCAATAACTGGAACGAATTGCAAAAATCACTGAAGCTGGAGACTTATATCTCCCTCTCTAACTTGAATCATCAGCTGTCAGAGCAGCTTACCGATCACTGTACCTGTACACAGCCCATCTGTAAATAGCACACCCAACTACCTCATCCCCATATTGTTATTTATCTTCTTGCTCTTTTGCACCCCATTTTTTTATTTGTGTTGCGCTGTTGGTGGTAGATGTACTTAATTCAGAAGCCCTGCAAAATGTTCCCATTTTTAACCATTTAATTTGTCTGAAACTGCAAACTATGCCTACCCGGCGGACTGTGAGATCTGTGGCTAAATCGAGTGTGCCTACTGCACTGGCCAATCAGATAGCTCAAATCACTGTGCCTACAGAGCTTCCAAAACCATGGCCAAAGCAAAGCTTGATACTAGCCTACGTAAGATATTTTTTATTTTACCCTCTTTTTCTCCGCAATTTTCTCCCCAGTCGCTGCAACTCCCCAATGGACTCAGGAGGGAAAGGTTGAGTCATGCGTCCTCTGAAACATGACCCGCCCACACCAATGTGTCAGAGGAAACACTGTTCACCTGACTACCGAGGTCCGCCCTGCCCGCCACAAGGAGTTGCTAGAGCGCGATGAACCAAGTAAAGCCCCCCAGCCAAACCCTCCCCTAACCCGGACACCGCTGGGCCAATTGTGCGCCGCCCGATGGGACTCCCAATCACGGCCGGTTGTGATACAAGCCTACATAAGATTTAAGAACTTTTAAAACCATGACCACAGAGAAACTGTCAAAGAATACAGCAAAGGGCTGCTGTTTTTATGAGTGAGTTTATGTAAAAACATTTATTCAGCGCTGTCAACACTGTTTTATTCAACACTATTACAAAACACGCTTCTCCCTACTTCCACTCGCACTACAGCGCCAATGAATGAAAAGTAAAGTATATCATTAGCCCTGCATTTTCATTATTCAAATCAAAATCAAATGTTATTGGTCACATACACATATTTAGCAGATGTTATTGCAGGTGCAGTGAAACGCTTGTAATGCTCGTATTATTAGCAGCTCCTCGTGTATATTTTAATATCAAGGAATATTTAACTTTCTCTGGTCATAGGAACAACATGAATTTGTGCATGAGGCAGATGCGGTGCGACTCATGTTTCGCAATCAGGTGGAAGAAGGTGTCACCTCTCTCAGTCTCACGGTTGGAAAGGAAGGAGAGAGCAGGGGCCGTGAGCGGCAGACTCTCTGCTGTTTTTCCCTCCCTCTGCAGAGACTAATGTTGTGTTCAAAACAACTGGGAACTCGGAAATCTCTGACTTCAGTGCATTCAAGACAACTGGAAACTTTGAAAGAAACAAGATCCGACTGGGAAAAATCGTTTTGAACAGTCATCCAACTCAAAATACCAAGTCGGAAACTCTGGCATTTTTCTAGACAACCAACTGTCCAACCTAAAGATCACTGATGTCATGATTTGACCTCATTTTTTTCAGAGTTCCCAGTTGTATTGAAAGCCCCATGCCCATCAGATGCAGGTACCATCAGTCATGTAAAATAAAAAAGCAATGTTTTCTTCAGTTTGTGTCATCTGGTTGATACTTACAAATCTTTGAACCAAGAGGAAGAGTAAGTTCTGACTGACCCAAGTCGCGGCTCTGCGAGGATTAATTGAAAATTACTTCCTGGATTTTAATGAAAAAATGACCAATATCATTGGGAAATATTAGGCTAGGTAAATATTTTAGCAAAGTAATCTTATCGAGATTTTAACTACAAGGGCTATTGCAGTGATTGAAGGCACCGGTGGTGTCTTTCGAAGGTATATATGATGTGATATGATATTTATGAAATGGGGTTTCTATGGGAGAGGGAGAAGTAGAATTCGCTGATGAGCTAAATTAAATACTGATCCAACCAACCTAAAAACTGTCTCTGGTGAAGGCTAATGCCACGGAAAATGTTCTAGTGAGATTAAACATATTTCTTGATGAACCTCCCCTGTAACATAGTTGATGAAAACATTAAAGAAGGCAATACAACAGTTTACATTTCAAGATACTACTTTATGAACAAAGCATTTATCTAAATGTGAATCTGAGAGTTAGGCAGAGAACATATGCTAGACTAAGTCCAAAACTCAAATCTAATATACTATACTTAGAAAGGGGGGAGAAAGATAGAAGGGGAGAGTGCAAAGTGAGGGAGACAGAGAGAGAAAGAAATAGATAAGAGTTGTATAGTTACCACTAGTGCTGGGGGATAGGACTACATCCATCATCAATGGCGACTTATGTGGCAATGTCAAAAACAATGTTTTGTTAAATTTGAGGTCGACTTGAGAAATTCTGTTTTTAGAAACTTTTTACGATCACCGGATAATGATGTTAATAATCTATACATATGTGTTCTGCAAAGTCCTAATATTGGTAGCAATAATGGTTTTGTCCAAATACTCGGCACACCCCTATCAAAGACATACTGGGGATGATTGTGCTAACAAGGCAAGGTTTTTTTAGAACAGGTGCACACAAACTGGAGGTCAGAGCAAATCCTAATATTAAAATACTGTATTGATTGCATGTCATTTAAAAAAAATATTCTAATATACAAAAAACTAAGTTTCTGTCCGTCACAAAGGAAAGTTTGAATACATTGTTGATAACTACTACAGTACTGTACAAAGAGAACATTTTGACCACAGCTTTTGACCACTCCCAAAATGGAACTGGCAAAGTGGAACTGGCTTATTTTTTAAATGTATTTCATTCAAGTTATTGTTTTATGATGTTTTACAGCTGGAACTGGCAGAGGGTGTTAAACTCCAGGCAAACATTATCAATCGACTGAGCAAAGAACCATCAAAGTGCATTTCTGTTTAAAACTACTAATATAGTGGTTTCGTCAGATAGCATAGAGATGATGACTTGGAATGAAATAATAAAGTCATCAGATGAAACAAATTAATGTAATTTACACAACAAATATTTTATTAAAGTAAAGTAATGTGAATACATAATAGTTAATAACTAATAAGCAGTCACTACCATCATGGGACTTTTATTAATCGTTTTATTCTGTGTTGTTACAGCATTCAACCCTCATAATGCATAGTGTACTTAATGTTTTTCTTTTAAATCTCAATCAAAAACCGTGATTATTTTTTAATAATCGAACCGAAACAAACCTCAAAAAGTATTAATTGCTCATCACTATTGTTTTTTAAAGTTGTTCTTTATAATGTTGAAATAAACATGTCTCCAACACCCCATATTACACAATTACAAACTGAACATCTTTGTGTGTACATTGTACAGTTAATTGGTTAGAGAGAGACTCAAATACATTTGTACATATCCACTGTATATGGTCATGGCTAGAAGGGATCCATCTTTTGTCAAATTAACGCCATAAGTAGCTTTTCTTTGCATTTTAACTCAACCTATCTCTCCTAACCTGCTAAGTGAATTCTCTTAACCTGATGCTTAAGTTCCCATAACCTGCTATGAAAATTCAATTCTGACATTAATTTTACAAAAGCTGGTTCCCTGCTAGTCCCTTCTAGCCTGATTCAGTCATGTCTTTAGTCACGTTCGCATTGATCAAACAAAAACACCTTAATGATTGGTTGAAAATAGAGCCTCCCACAATACAGGATGAAGTTGGTGAAGAGAAATTGCAGAAATTTGCAGTCGACTGCAGCAAAGTTTATGGATATACTGAAAAAATACACGTCTCTCCGCCCTAACAATGGGATTCGTTGTACACAAAGTGGCACGCTGTCTAGCTCCCGCATATACTTTCTTTGGGTTAAGGGGTTGTAAGTAAGCGTTTCACGGCAAGGTCTACTCGTTGTATTTAGCGCATGTGACAAATACAATTTTATTTGGATACATCTCATTATTGTAATCCTTTTTTGAATATTCAATGAGTGTTGTTGACATCAACCACCTATATTCAATGGAGAGAGACGCTATGCTACTAGCCACATGCCATGAATGTGCATAGCCATCTCGAGACAACTCTGATAAAACACTATATCTAAAAGTTGCGTGTCCACACTCGTAACAACATAAAGCATTACGAAACTTCTATTCGATCAAATAAACCTCACGTAGCAAATAAGCCATTCATTTTATGTGGACCAAATTCAACACTCTTACATTGGCCTCCATACAAAAACTCCTTGCTTGGTGGGTGAAACAATGAAAAACGCCACCTGCTGGAGGGAGAAAGATTTTCCGCTGAGTTGGGCCTTTTTTTTTTTTAAATATGCACATTTGTGGCCTGCTAGAGGTCATTTTGCAGGGCTCTGGCAGTGCTCCTCCTTGCACAAAGGCGGAGGTAGCGGTCCTGCTGCTGGGTTGTTGCCCTCCTACGGCCTCCTCCACGTCTCCTGATGTACTGGCCTGTCTCCTGGTAGCGCCTCCATGCTCTGGACACTACGCTGACAGACACAGCAAACCTTCTTGCCACAGCTCGCATTGATGTGCCATCCTGGATGAGCTGCACTACCTGAGCCACTGTGTGGGTTGTAGACTCCGTCTCATGCTACCACTAGAGTGAAAGCACCGCCAGCATTCAAAAGTGACCAAAACATCAGGAAGCATAGGAACTGAGAAGTGGTCTGTGGTCACCACCTGCAGAACCACTCCTTTATTGGGGGTGTCTTGCTAATTGCCTATAATTTCCACCTTTTGTCTATTCCATTTGCACAACAGCATGTGAAATTTATTGGCAATCAGTGTTGCTTCCTAAGTGGACAGTTTGATTTCACAGAAGTGTGATTGACTTGGAGTTACATTGTGTTGTTTAAGTGTTCCCTTTATTTTTTTGAGCAGTGTATATATATTTTTTATTAACAAATATCATCAAACAAAAGAGGAATAGTCACATGCAAACAAGCATACAAACAAACTATTTACATTGCCAGGAATCCTAAACAAACAAATCATATTCATTAATAATACAACAAGTTTTAATTGCCTTTTTGTTTTTCATTTTTGTTAAAGTGGTGCAATATTGTTTAAACTCATTTATAAAGTGAAAAAAGTTAGGTTTTGAATTAGACCATTTGCATTTGTGAATATGAAATTTACCTAGTATTATTAGAAGTTGAATTAAATATTCTACATCTTTATCTATGTCAGAATTTCTGAAATAAATCAAACAATTGTGTCACGTTTGTCGTATGAATCGGACCAAGGCGCAGCATGGTATGCGTACATTCTTTATTATAATAAGAATGAACACTGAACAAACTAACCAAAACAACAAAACGACACGTGAAGCTATACAAATGAGTGCTGACAGGCAACTACACATAGACAAGAACCCACAAACACCAAAGGGAAAATGGCTACCTAAATATGATCCCCAATCAGAGACAAAGATAAACAGCTGCCTCTGATTGGGAACCATATCAGGCCACCATAGACATACAAATCACCTAGACCTACAAAAATCTAGACATCCAAAAAACCCTAGACAATACAAAAACTAACGTACCCACCCTAGTCACACCTGACCTAACCAAAATATAAAGAAAACAGATATCTCAGGTCAGGGCGTGACAAATTGCATATTCTTTTGGGGTTGTTGGAATTTTAAACTTACCAAGAAATTCCCCATGTGAGTAGATATCCATCCTCATTCAGTAACTGTACAAGAAAAAATTATTTTGTTCTCAAACCAGTTACGAAAACCAATAAACCTTTGTTGTTTCTTATAAAGTATCTGTGAGGGGAAACATTGTGTTTATACGCTAACATCCCAACTTGACTGGGATTTTATCCACATCAAAGTTACATCGAAGCAAAAATTCTAAACCACCAACAGAGTCAAATAAATACTTAAGGAAGACATTCCAAATACTGTTCTGGTTCTTAACATACTTCAGAATCCAATTTATTTTTAAAGTATTATTTAGAGTATAGAAATCTAAAACCTCAAGACCTCCTTGTTCATGGGTATTAGTGAGAATATATTTTCGTAGATAGTGAGGCTTGTTCCTCCAAATAAAATTATGAATAATCTTATGTAAGTCCTTTACAATTTTAGGGGATAATTCAAGTGATAACGAGACATAAACTGATCTGGATAACCCTTCAGCTTTGGACAATAAAACCCGACCGTATAACGAAATATCTCTCATCAACCAGAGGTTCAATTTCGTCTTTGTTTTCTCAATAATGGTGTTAAAGTTCAATTCACTCCTTTGTTTTTCATCCTTGGATATAACAATTCCAAGATAAATAACCGTATCTTTAATTGGGATACCATATACTTCCTGTAAAACACAATCCTTGAGTGGAAATAAGACTGACTTATTTATATTAATTTCCAAACCCGAAACTAAGGAAAAGTCTTCAATACAGGAAACTGCTTTAGAAACCTCATTCCTGTCTCTTAGAAATATGGTGGTATCATCAGCCAGTTGACAGAGTTTAAATTCCTTGCCAAGTGCTGAAACACCTTGAAAATTCCCTTTCTTGATATGAAGAGCCATAATTTCAGTAACCAATAAAAAAAAATTTTGGGACTAATTGGGCAGCTCTGCCTAATGCCACGGCCAATATCAAATCTTTGGGATGTCCCGTGAGATAATTTTACAGCTAGTACAACCACTATATAAAGTTTGGACTGCTTTCAAAAAAAAGTTACAAAACCCCCAAAAACGTATTGCTTTGAACATAAACTCATGTTCTACAGTGTCAATAGCTTTATAAAAATCAACAAACATAAAAAACTATCATCAAGGATGAGGTCATTATAGTCAATCATATCTAAGATCAACCTGATGTTATTACTAATGTGTTGACCATACATAAAACCAATTGTTCTTCATCAATTATATGATGCAAGCCTTGTTTCACCCTCTTAGCAAATACAAAGGCAAATCATTTCCCATCATTATTCAACAGGCTAATGGGTCTCCAGTTGTCTATATAAAGATGATCCTTATTAGGTTTGTGAATCAAAGTAATTACACCTTGCTTTAAGGAAGCCGGTAACTCCCCTTTTTCTATTGATTCTTGAAACTAGAGGTCGACCGATTAATCGGAATGGCCGATTAATTAGGGCCGATTTTCAAGTTTTCAAAACAATCGGAAATCGGTATTTGGCCGATTTAATATATATATATATATTTTACACCTTTATTTAACTAGGCAATTAAGAACACATTTTTATTTTCAATGACGGCCTAGGAACGGTCGGTTAACTGCCTTGTTCAGGGGCAGAACGACAGATTTTTACCTTGTCAGCTCAGGGATTCAATCTTGCAAACTTGCAATCTTGCAATCTAGCATTAAACTTATCTTATAAAACACAATCAATCAATCATAATCACTAGTTAACTACACATGGTTGATGATATTACTAGTTTATCTAGCGTGTCCTGCGTTGCATATAATCGATACGGTGCGCATTCGCGAAAAAGGACTGTCGTTGCTCCAACGTGTACCTAACCATAAACATCAATGCCTTTCTTAAAATCAATACACAAGTATATATTTTTAAACCTGCATATTTAGTTAATATTGCCTGCTAACATGAATTTATTTTAACTAGAGAAATTGTGTCACTTCTCTTGCAACAGTCAGGGTATATGCAGCAGTTTGGGCCGCCTGGCTTGTTGCGAACTGTGTGAAGACTATTTCTTCCTAACAAAGACAGCCAACTTCGCCAAACGGGGGATGATTTAACAAAAGCGCATTTGCGAAAAAAGCACAACCGTTGCACGACTGTACCTAACCATAAACATCAATGCCTTTCTTAAAATCAATACACAGAAGTATATATTTTTAAACCTGCATATTTAGCTAAAAGAAATCCAGGTTAGCAGGCAATATTAACCAGGTGAAATTGTGTCACTTCTCTTGCGTTCATTGCACGCAGTCAGGGTATATGAAACAGTTTGGGCCGCCTAATTTGCCAGAATTTTACGTAATTATGACATAACATTGAAGGTTGTGCAATGTAACAGGAATATTTAGACTTATGGATGCCACCCGTTAGATAAAATACGGAACGGTTCCGTATTTCACTGAAAGAATAAACGTTTTGTTTTCGAGATGATAGTTTCCGGATTCAACCATATTAATGACCTAAGGCTCGTATTTCTGTGTGTTATTATATTATAATTAAGTCTATGATTTGATAGAGCAGTCTGACTGAGCGAGGGTAGGCTCCGGCAGGCTCGTAAGCATTCATTTAAACAGCACTTTCGTGCGTTTTGCCAGCAGCTCTTCGCAAGCGCTGTTTATGGCTTCAAGCCTATCAACTCCCGAGATTAGGCTGGTGTAACCGATGTGAAATGGCTAGCTAGTTAGCGGGGTGCGCGCTAATAGCGTTTCAAACGTCACTCGCTCTGAGACTTGGAGTAGTTGTTCCCCTTGCTCTGCATGGGTAACGCTGCTTCGAGGGTGGCTGTTGTCGATGTGTTCCTGGTTAGACCCCAGGTAGGAGCGAGGAGAGGGACGGAAGCTATACTGTTACACTGGCAATACTAAAGTGCCTATAAGAACATCCAATAGTCAAAGGTATATCAAATACAAATCGTATAGAGAGAAATAGTCCTATAATTCCTATAATAACTACAACCTAAAACTTCTTACCTGGGAATATTGAAGACTCATGTTAAAAGGAACCACCAGCTTTCATATGTTCTCATGTTCTGAGCAAGGAACATAAACGTTAGCTTTTTTACATGGCACATATTGCACTTTTACTTTCTTCTCCAACACTTTGTTTTTGCATTATTTAAACCAAATTGAACATGTTTCATTATTTATTTGAGGCTAAATTGATGTTATTGATATATTATATTAAGTTCAAATAAGTGTTCACCCACTGCACTGAGGATAGGAAACACTGTCACCACCGATAAATCCACTATAATTGAGAATTTCAATAAGCATTTTTCTACGACTAGCCATGCTTTCCACCTGGCTACCCCTACCCCGGTCAACAGCACGGCACCCCCCACAGCAACTCGCCCAAGCCTTCCCCATTTCTCCTTCTCCCAAATCCAGTCAGCTGATGTTCTGAAAGAGCTGCATAATCTGGACCCCTACAAATCAGCCGGGCTAGACAATCTGGACCCTTTATTTCTATAATTATCTGCCGAAATTGTTGCAACCCCTATTACTAGCCTGTTCAACCTCTCGTGTTTTCTGAGCTCCCAAAGATTGGAAAGCTGCCGCGGTCATCGCCCTCTTCAAAGGGCGGGAAACTCTTGACCCAAACTGCTACAGACCTATATCTATCCTACCCTGCCTTTCTAAGGTCTTCGAAAGCCAAGTCAACAAACAGATTACCGACCATTTTGAATCCCACCATACCTTCTCCGCTATGCAATCTGGTTTCAGAGCTGGTCATGGGTGCACCTCAGCCACGCTCAAGGTCCTAAACGATATCTTAACCGCCATCGATAAGAAACAATACTGTGCAGCCGTATTCATTGACCTGGCCAAGGTTTCTCAAATGATTGCCTCGCCTGGTTCACAAACTACTTCTCAGACAGAGTTCAGTGTGTCAAATTGGAGGGCCTGTTGTCCGGGCCTCTGGCAGTCTCTATGGGGGTGCCACAGGGTTAATTTCTTGGACCAACACTCTTCTCTGTATACATAAATGATGTCGCTCTTGCTGCTGGTGAGTCTCTTATCCACCTCTACGCAGACGACACCATTCTGTATACTTCTGGCCCTTCTTTGGACACTGTTAACAACCCTCCAGACGAGCTTCAATGCCATTACAACTCTCCTTCCGTGGCCTCCAATTGCTCTTAAATACAAGTAATACTAAATGCATGCTCTTCAAATGATCACTGCCTGCACCTGCCCGCCCGTCCAACATCACTACTCTGGACGGTTCTGATTTAGAATATGTGGACAACTACAAATACCTAGGTGTCTGGTTAGACTGTAAACTCTCCTTCCAGACTCACATCAAACATCTCCAATCCAAAGTTAAATCTAGAATTGGCTTCCTATTTCGCAACAAAGCATCCTTCACTCATGCTGCCAAACATACCCTTGTAAAACCGACCATCCTACCGATCCTCGACTTCGGCGATGTCATTTACAAAATAGCCTCCAATACCCTACTCAATAAATTGGACGCAGTCTATCACAGTGCCATCCGTTTTGTCACCAAAGCCCCATATACTACCCACCACTGCGACCTGTACGCTCTCATCGCCAAACCCACTGGCTCAAGGTCATCTACAAGACCCTGCTAGGTAAAGTCACCCCTTATCTCAGCTCGCTGGTCACCATAGCAGCACCCACCTGTAGCACGCGCTCCAGCAGGTATTTCTCTCTGGTCACCCCCAAAACCAATTCTTTCTTTGGCCGCCTCTCCTTCCAGTTCTCTGCTGCAATGACTGGAACGAACTACAAAAATCTCTGAAAGTGGAAACACCTGTCTCCCTCACTAGCTTTAAGCACCAGCTGTCAGAGCAGCTCACAGATTACTGCACCTGTACATAGCCCATCTATAATTTAGCCCAAACAACTACCTCTCCCCCTACTGTATTTATTTATTTTGCTCCTTTGCACCCCATTATTTCTATCTCTACTTTGCACATTCTTCCACTGCAAATCTACCATTCCAGTGTTTACCTTGATATATTGTATTTACTTCGCCACCATGGCCTTTTTTTTGCCTTTACATCACTTATCTCACCTCATTTGCTCACATTGTATATAGACTTATTTTTCTACTGTATTATTGACTGTATGCTTGTTTTACTCCATGTGTAACTCTGTGTTGTTGTATGTGTCGAACTGCTTTGCTTTATCTTGGCCAGGTCGCAATTGTAAATGAGAACTTGTTCTCAACTTGCCTACCTGGTTAAATAAAGGTTAAAAAAATAAAATAAATTGTTGTAATTGCCATTATTACAAAAAAAATTATAATAAATTGGCCGATTAATCGGTATAAGCCTTTTTTTGGTCCTCCAATAATCGGTATCGGCGTTGAAAAATCATAAATCGGTCGACCTCTACTTGAAACATAGCAAGAATGAAAGGAATCAATTTATCATTGAATGCTTTATAAAACTTGCTTATTAAACCATAATTTCCAGGGGACCTATTGTCCTTAAGGCTTTTAATAGTCTTTTATCTCAACTTCAGATAACTCATCATCACAAAAATCCCTGAAATCATTATCTATCTTCTTAGCAATGTTGGCTACATTGTCTAAGAAAAGATCCATATTGGAAGTTGACTGGGCTGATGTATACAGATTCTGATAAAACTGGGCAACATGCTGAGAGATTTATTTTGGATTTTCTTTGGAAGTATTATTAATCATTAATTTACATATGGAAGTCTTTTCGCCTGCCCTTTTTCCTAAATTAAAGAAATATTTTGTATTTTTCTCTCCCTCTTCCATCCATTTTCATCTTGATCTTACAAACGCTCCCCGGGCCTTTTCCTCGTAGATACAGTCTAACTGCATTTGCAATGATGATAGCTCCAGTAATTGCTGATTAGTTAGTTCAGTTTTTTTTAGTATAATCCATTATTCCCTTTATGATGTCATATTCTTTCTCTCTCTTGGCACAAGCAATTTCTTTCCCCATTGAAATAGCCAAAAGCCTTTATCAAATTGCATTAGCTCCTAGTAACTTCCAAACATATTCATAACACAGGCACAATTCCAGTATTTATCAATAATTCCTGCTACTTCCATTTTAAATACTTCATTCTCTAGTAAAGTCTTGTTCATTTTCCAGTAACCTTAAGTAACTTTTTGTTGTTGACAAACCATGCATATTTATCTCTATTGAGATCCCTTTGTGGTCTGTTAAAATCGATGGTTCAATCAAGACTGTATCAACCATATCAGCCAGAAATCAATACGGGATTGTATAGATAAATCTTTGGTATAAACATAATCTTATCTGTGTTCTTATGTCTCCAAATATCTAGAACACCTAACCTTAGACTTATATTCCTTATCTCACAAACAGAATTGCTATCCTTAGGAGGCCATCTATCTAGATTATCATGTAATACTGTATTAAAATCTCCACCCCATATTACTTTGGCCAATGGAAATTTAGACATCATTTTACTTATTATCCTCTCAATGTCTCTAAATAAAATACAGTTACTTGACTTGTTATTGGAAGCATAAGTATTTACAACAATGAATTGAATGTGGTTGACATCTACCAATAGTATAATCCATCTCCCTGTACTATCTGCTTCATGACTCAATATATGACCCTTAAAGTTGCCTTTTAAAATAGCGACACCTGCTGACCGATTAGTACCAAATGAAAACCAAATGAAAACCAAATATCATTCCTTGGAACGCGAAGCGAGGCGGCCATCTCTGTCGGCGCATTGACACTTCCAAAACGCAGTATCTGTGGAACAGGCATGAGTTTCTTGAATGAAATAAAAGTCGGCACTCTTACTCTTACAGTACAAAAATAAAGATTCCTTTTCAAAATATTACGGATTCCCCTGGCATTAATAGAAAAAAATCGAAATGGACATTTACTATTACAGTGACTATATGAAGAATATTAAACTTGTATACATTCACATGAATTGGGTTCTCACAAAAAGAAAAGTTCTTACTAGTTGCAAATAAAAACAGTCCTTTGCACCACGCAAGTGGTTGACCTAAATTATATATTTTTATACAATTGCAAATAACATTGTACCATAGATTGGTAAAACGAATAGCAACCGTGCTTCTACACCTGCATTACTAGCTGTTTGGGGTTTTAGGCTGGGTGTCTGTACAGCACTTCGAGATATTAGCTGATGTACGAAGGGTTATATAAAATAAAATTGATTGATTGATTGATTGATCAAGCTAACATTAAGTGTTAGTGCGAATTTCCCTGCCATAAAAAAGTTAAGCTCACACAAACAATGCCCTTTAATCAAGAAATATAAAGTTTTATCAGATGCAAATAAAACTCAGTCCTGCACAACTCACTTGATAAATCCAGCAGTCAACAAGCTAGGAGTCAGCGTGAATTTCCCTTCCATTAACAAAAGCCTTGGCTCCCGCAAAGTATGCACTTTTCCCTTCCTTCCTTCCTTCCTTCCTTGCTCTCTCAATCATCAGCCACAGACGATTCCGAACTTCTTTGTCAAATGCTGTCAGATCCTGTAGCTGGCTCATTGATGGTTCACTTCTCAGCTTCTTTGGAAGTTGCTCCTTGGTTGGGGTATTCGGGTATGGATCACATTCACCCCCCTTTTTTACACTGCAAGCATATGAGTGAGTTTCAACAATGACTATTTTCTCCTTGGAAGTTTCAACATCCATCATCTCAGCAACAGTTTGGTCATGTCGTGATTACATGCTACTAGCTATGAAGACGTTATCAAGCTAACTTAACTACACACGCTGAAACTTTTCGATAGCTAGCTTGTTCGTTGGAAATCGTCAAATATATATTTCAATGGTTTGATTAATTACAAAATTATTCAAAATAGCTACATTGTATGGTTAGATTACATTTTTTGTGAAAAAATAAATAAATTGCAACTGCAGTCTAAAACTATAAACTGAGAAAACCCCAAAAATGTTCCTCACCCGTGAGCCCCCCGCTGTTGGGCCTCTCTCACTGCAGTCAAAACATCATGACACTCTAATCACATGATCTAGGACTCATTGCATCTTTAAGTGCTAAAATGTCACATTTTGCAATACAGCTTTTGTGTATTGGAAAATGAGACTATAGAGCATTTATTCTGAGATTGTTTACATAGTGAAATATTTTGGACAGATATGAAAATATATATTAGTGATTAAATGGGTTAACCTATAAGGATTACCACATTTTATGTTCCTTTTTATTTTACATACACACAGTGACTGCCAATACAGTGTGAATTTACTAATTTCATTGCGAAGTTCATGGGTAAACAACTATTTTCAATATTTTATAATCGATTTACAATATTATATAACATCCCAAAAATATATAAATACCAAATTATCAAAGAAGTGTCTACAGTGTTGGTAAAAATGTAACTTGTTTAAAGCATAATACTTTTTTTGTGTCTCTGGATTTATTTATTATTTATTTTATGTATTTTTTGTTATGTGTGATATCTGTATATTGTTTTGTACAATGTTCGTGTAATGCAATAAAAAAAATCAGCGGATCACATTTTGTGAAGTTCATGCAATCGAAAATAGGCGCACGTCGGCAATAGTACTGTTTGTCCCTCTTGATGTGCCGTAGCATGTATACACTTCCTCAAAATAGTCTCAATTCCTTTTTACGTTTTTTGTCTAGGAGGTTTCAGTCGCGCAATTTTACATCTAACCAAGATGTTTGGTGCAGAATTTCTCAAGTGAAAACATTTGCATGAAAACTAGTCTCTCCTTCAAAGACAACAAACGTTTGGCTGAAGGATCCCTCAGACGGGGTGTAGACAACGGCTACGAACTTCCGCTTGCGCACAAACCATAGAAATTGAATGAATAGAAAGGACATGGAACACCATGGGTACACTTGCAATGGCTGCCTGGTATTGTGACGCAATAATTTACATGGTACTGTAGAATGTTAATTTAACTTATGCTAACTGATGTGGCTCCAGCAATGGAATGCATTTTATTTTATGTCCTTTGAGTTGTTAAAACAAATCACATCCCAAATTGATGGGTACACTTCCTGCTTTGCTACTATGGGTACGCTTGCAATGGCCGCCAGTCCACCCATTATGCATAATTCAATTGAATGGGGATAACCGTTCTATTCATTCTAGTGCTATGGCACGAACAGCCGGGAAAAAAACATTGCAGAAGACCAAAACGTCATAAAATGTCGTCATAATATATGCAAGAACTGTTTCGGATGGGAAGCACTACCATGATAATTTAGCGAAACAGATGGAATGTAGAACACGGGCCTGTGAACATTGTCTTCATATGAATTTGCCTCTTCTGAATCAGTCGGTCGTATAGAAAAAATATTTTCTAATTGCTCGAACAGCTTGAATCGAGTCTAGCACTGAATTCATATTCATCCGCTTAAGATGCCTCACCAAACTCAGTCAATCAGCAACGGAGTACCCGGATGGAACTGTCATGGCCGCCGTCGCTGAACTGCAAGGCTGAAGAGAAAAGGAAGGTAAATTAATCAACAGTAAACCCTTTTTCAACTGTAGTTTTAACAGTCAAGAATGTCTCATTTCTAACCGTCTATTTCCATTATGAGGTGTTATTTCTCGAGTGGGTGTGGGCAAGCTCTATTTTGTATTCAAATAACCGGTTACACCAAAGTCGCAACGTAAAGTAATTATGTCAGTATCAAGGATGAAGTTGATTAGTTAAGTAACGTTAGCTAGAACAGTGGGAATTCGCAAGACAAACATTGTTTAATGCTTCCTTACACTGGTTTTGTATACGTCCACGTTTCTCAAAGTTAGATAATGTAGAGGCTCTATAGATGGGTTGGTTGAGATGCGCCCAACCCATGGGGCAAAACGGATGAGGTTGGCTTAGATTGTTGACAACGTGTAAACTATATTTTGTCTCCACTGTGTATTGAAAACATACATTTGCACAATGACCACTTGTTGTTTTTCAAATACATCGTTACAGTTGTTGATTAGCTAGCTATTGAACTAGAATTTTAGCCTCACAAGCCTTACAGCTTGTATGTCAGATTAGACAATTTTGTCTAAACAACAATAGATAATTGAGTAGTAACAAGTAGGCTATGACGACTAAAGTGTAATTTCAGGTAAAAAAAAACTCCATACCAGCGGTGACCAACCTTGCGCCACAATCTACTGGGTGAGCAGACTTCTATTCCAGCCCAGCAATAGTACTCTTGATTGTCATCTCATTAGATTTGATAAATTGAATCAGGTGTGTTATTTGCTGGGCTGAAACAGAACCCTGCAAACCTCCAGCGGGGTTGGGCCTCCTCCAATTGTAATGGGTTTGTGATGTTAAACTGTATTTTTGTATACAACAATTGCTGACAGATGGGCTTACACGTATAACCCATGGCATATAGTTCCCGAGTGGCGCAGAATCTCAGTGCTATAGGAGTCACTACAGACCCTGGTTCGATCCTGGGAGTCCTATAGGGCGGCGCCAATTGGCCCAGTGTCGTTAGGGTTTGGCTGTGGTAGGCCGTCATTGTAAATAAGAATTTGTTCTTAACTGACTTGACTAGTAAAATAAATAAAAATTATAATAAATATAGGATACACCTGTCTCTTGGGACATCGCTCTTCATCTGAAAACAGGCTTTCACAGCTTTCCATATCTGGGAACAGAAAACATCACAAAGAAACAGGCTTCATTATACTCAAATTAGACGGCACTGAATATTATGTTGCTGTTATCGCTCGGTCCTCAGTTTTCCCTTCCAGGGACTGGCACTGGAGAATCTTTTCATGATGTCCTCCCACAAAATGACCTGCCCTATCCAGTGCAGTAACCTACACTCTCCCTGGAAAGAGAGACAGCTCCAGCTTTCATTCACCATCCTTATTTTTATTTGTTTATTTTGTCTTTATTTAACCTTTTTAACTAGGCTGCTTCCATGGCTGTTATTTACAAATGCATTTGGAGACATTTTAATTTACAATGATAGCTAGCTAATAGGAAGTTTGCTACCTGATGACATTTATTTCACTTAGCTAAACAGTGTACAGTTAGCTTTTTACAAAATAGTGGGCAATCTTCACTGTTTTTGGTGGTAGCAAAGCGCAGCCATCTGGATGAATGCAGACAATGAAAAAAGTTGGTTCGTCACCAGAGCGGTTTAGAATGTGTTGTGACGTTTGACTTTATCAGCAGGGCCTAAAATTCACTTTTTCATTTTTTATTTTTACCAAAGTACCAGATGAGACAAGTTCAGTGTATGTGTGATAGGATGTGTCTGTGTTTTAATCAGATCAACTGTATTCACTGAGCTTGTCTGATGCTTTAAGCGCACCGTTTGATTAAATAATTAAGACACACACATTACTAGAGGTAGTCCGACTGCAATTGATTTGATTGTGCTGGCCGGACTCGGACTTGCTGCACTGTATATAATTGTTTTCTTCTTCGAATAAATCACCCAGAACATCAAGTGTTTATTGCGGTCCTTGTTGCTGAAACTGCAACATAGTTACAGCCATTTTTGACTGAAAAGTTTTGATACCGAAATCCCTAATTTGTTTAGGAAAAACATTCCCTTAACCATTGCTCTCTTTACGTGACACATGTCTGCGTCGCAAGCATGTGACCAATAGGACCTGACCTATAGCATATCATAATCACACCAAAATGGTTATAACAAACTCAACACCGTAACACATGTGATAGTGAAATGGATGGAGAGAACATGAGAAACTCGAAATGGGGGGAATGTTTGTTTATTGGTTGCTCAGGACGTAAAGGTGAAGTCAGATGTGTGGAATACAATTGACTACTTGTTGAAAATACTGGAGATCAAGATTGCGTGTGTGTGCCAAACAGGCGCTGTTAGACTACACAATTTTCTTCTGACCGTTTGGAACAATGTCAACACAAAATAAATTATAAAGGTACCAGAGAGTCTAATGTTTTGTTTGTTTTTAAGGTGTTACAAAAACAGTCTTTTGCAATTGCAGAAATGGAACGGTTTAAGTATTATTTACATAGAATTATTCAAGGCTCGCTTTATTTTATACTGAACAAAATATAAACGCAACATATGAAGTGTTGGTCCCATGTTTCATGAGCTGAAATAAAAGATCCCAGAAATGTTCCGTACGCACAAAAAGCTTATTTCTCAAGTTGTGCACATATTTGTTTGTCTCTGTTAGTAAGCATTTCTCCTTTGCCAAGATAATCCATCCACCTGACAGATGTGGCATATCAAGAAGTTGAATAAAACAGCATGATCATTACACCGGTGTACCTTGTACTAGGGACAATAAATCGGCCACTCTAAAATGTGCAGTTTTGTCACACAAAACAATGCCACAAATGTCTCAAGTTTTGAAGGAGCGTGCAATTGGCATGCTGACTGTAGGAAAGTCCACGAGAGCTATTGCTAGAGAATTGATGTAAATTTTTCTACCGTAAACTGCCAGAGAATTGTATGTTAATTTCTCTACCGTAAACTGCCTCCAACTTAGTTTTAGAGAATTTGGCAGTATGTACAACCGGACTCACAATTACAGACCTTGTGTAATCACACCAGCCCAGGACCTCCACATCCAGCTTCTTTACCTGCGGGATCGTCTGAGACCAGCCAGCCAGACAGCTGATGAAACTGAGGACTATTGCTCTCTGTAATAAAGCCCTTTTTTTGTATGGAAAAACTAATTCTTATTGGCTGGGCCTGGCTCCCAAGTGTGTGACAGCAATTCAGTGAATGCAACAAGTACTAGATAGACAGAGAGAGAAGATACAAAACACAAGTGT
The DNA here is from genome assembly GCF_045679555.1 of Salvelinus alpinus. Classification (NCBI taxonomy): domain Eukaryota; kingdom Metazoa; phylum Chordata; class Actinopteri; order Salmoniformes; family Salmonidae; genus Salvelinus; species Salvelinus alpinus. The sequence continues at coordinate 5,867,838 of NC_092102.1, forward strand.
TCAGAGACGATTTTTTTAAAAGTACACTATTTCCCTATAATATTTGTCGAACAAATTCATGTCAAGCTGTCACTTCAGTGTTTGCATTTAGCCTACAACATGCCATGAAACTTCTTGAAGCACGGCCCCATCCTACAAAGTGACACAAATTGTAAAAATAGTAATTTGACAACCATTCAGGAAATGCAACAAGTATTAGATCGAAAAAGATTCAGAGAAAGAATCATAATGCTCCCACGCAAAGTAGGCTATTTTATTGATAATGATTCTTACTTCTGTAACAATGTAAAAATGCAAAAAACTCTAGCGATTTTAACGAAATGTAGATAACCTCTCAAGTACAGACTAGGCCTGACACAAAATGTAGAAATAGTAGCCTACTTCGACAACAATTCAGTGAATTGGATGTGGTGGCAGACAGGTTGGTGTTAAACACCAACCTATCTGGAGAGAAAAATAGACTCCTACCACTTTTTTAAAAACAACTCCAAAACCCCTACCACTGTTACTTTAGGCCCAGGCTGTGTGGTACAAGGGTGGATGGTGGGACTTGGGGCAGACGCACTCCATGGAAACGTAGGTTTCCCTCTCAGGTGTGCTCTTCCTCTGCTTCCGCCTCTCCCTCCTCCTCTTCCATGTTCCTCTTCCTCTTCATGTGCCTCTCCCTCCACTCCCCTCTCCCTCCTTCATTCTTCTCTTCCACTTTCCTCTCATTCCTTCCTCCTCGCTATCCCTCCAATCATCTCTAACTCCTTCATCCCTGCCTTCTGCTGCTGAGCCCTGACTCTCCACATCACTTCCCTCGCTTTCATAGACCTAGAGAAACAGTAAGAGGGAGCTGGAGCGGAGCAACACATAGTATACAATTGTGGTCAGGAACATAATCTCTCTCACACTGTCTCTCTTTTTATTTGATTTATTTAACCTTTAAGTCAGTTAAGAACAAATTCTTAATTACAATGACAGCTTAGGAACAGTGGGTTAACTGCCTTGTTCAGGGGCAGAACGACAAATTTTTACCTTGTCAGATCAGGGATTCGATCTAGCAACCTTTCGGTTACTGGCCCAACGCTCTAACCACTAGGCTACCTGCTGTCCCTTTTCCTTCTTTTCTTTCATTCTCTCAACCATACACATAGTCAGTCTTCCTAATAATCACCCTTTAGGGGTTTTCATAGTAAATGGTGTGATAGTTACACGCCTCACATTACTTACTTACACACGCACACACATTATTCTATCCTCGTGGGGACTTAAAATGTATTTCTATAAAAAATCCTATTTTCCCTAACCACAACCCAAATCCTTAACCTAACTGTAACCCTAAACCCGCAAACACCAGTCTCAACGTCAACAGTGAAGAGGCGACGCCGGGATGCTGGCCTTCTAGGCAGAATTGCACAGAAAAAGCCATATCTCAGACTGGCCAATAAAAATAAAAGATTAAGATGGGCAAAAGAACACAGACCCTGGACAGAAGAACTCTGCCTACAAGGCCAGCATCCCGGAGTTGCCTCTTCACTGTTGCCGTTGAATCTGGTGTTTTGTGGGTACTATTTAAAGAAGCTGCCAGTTCAGGACTTGTGAGGTGTCTGTTTCTCACATTAGGCACTCTAATGTACTGGTCCTCTTGCTCAATTGTGCACCGGGGCCTCCCACTCTTTCTATTCTGGTTAGAGTCAGTTTGTGCTTTTCTGTGAAGGTGATAGTAGTACACAGCATTGTACCAGATTTTCAGTTTCTTGGCAATTTCTTGCATGGAATAGCCTTCATTTCTCAGAACAAGAATAGACTGACAAGTTTCAGAAGAAAGTTCTTTGTTTCTGGCCATTTTGAGCCTGCAATCGCACCCACAAATGCTTATGCTCCAGATACTCAACTAGTCTAAAGAAGGCCAGTTTTATTGCTTCTTTAATCAGAACAACAGTTTTCAGCTGTGCTAACATAATTGCAGAAGGGTTTTCTAATGATCAATTTGCCTTTTAAAATGATAAACTTGGATTAGCTAACACAATGTGCCAATGGACCACAGGAGTGATGGTTACTGATAATGGGCATCTGTACACCTATGTAGATATTCCTATAAAACTCCAGCTACAATAGTAATTTACAACATTAATCTCTAACGAGTCACAAACCCGGATCCGGGATCCCCCCATCAAAAAAGCAGACTAGCATAGCCTAGCCTAAAGCTACAGGGATATCATATAATCAAATGTTCATGAAATAACAAGTCCAAGACACCAGATGAAAGATACAGATCTTGTGAATCCAGCCATCATTTCCGATTTTTTAAATGTTTTACAGGGAAGACACAATATGTATTTCTATTAGCTAACCACCATAGCAAAAGACAACTTTTTTTTTCTCCACCATTTTTTTCCTGCATAGGTAGCCATCACTAATTCGACCAAATAAAGATATAAATAGCCACTAACCAAGACAAAACTTCATCAGATGACAGTCTGTTAACATATTTATTGTATAGCATATGTTTTGTTAGAAAAATGTGCATATTTCAGGTATAAATCACAGTTCTACATTGCAGCTGCAATCTGAAATAGCGTCGATGCAGGCAGAATAATTACAGAGACCAACGTCAAATACTAATTACTCATCATAAAACATTTCTGAAAAATACACAGCGTACAGCAAATGAAAGCCCAACATCTTGTGAATCCAGCCAATATGTCAGATTTGTGTAAGTGTTTTACAGCGAAAACACAATATAGCATTATATTAGCTTACCACAATAGCCAGAAACACAACCGCATTTACCAGCAGCAAATGTTAGCGATCGTAACAATCCAGCAAAAGATATATAATTTGACTAACCTTGATAAACTTCATCAGATGACAGTCCTGTAACATCATATTACACAATGCATATAGGTTTTGTTCGAAAATGTGCATATTTAGCAGCACAAATCGTGGTTATACAATGTGATCAGTAGCAACATTTCATGCATTCTGGCCGGCGCCATCTTGGAGAGGCACCTAATCTAATCGATAAATAATCGTAAACTTGACAAAAAAATACAGGTTGGACAGCAAATGAAAGATGCATTAGTTATTAATGCAACCGCTGTGTTAGATTTTTAAAATTAAAGTTACTAGACATACAGTGTGCATTACAGCCAGACTAGTGCCGCAATTAATGGCGGACAAATCCTTTTACATTTTTCCACATAAATACGGAATAACATCATAAATAGCTCTTACTTTTGGACGAGCTTCCATCAGAATCTTGGGCAAGTTGTCCTTTGTCCAAAAGAATAGTTGCTGGGTTGTAAAACGTCCTCTTCAACTTTGGAACTAGCAGCTAACAATAGCTATGTGGCGCAGACATGCCCAAATCTTCAAAACGCAATACTAAGGAAATTCCGAAAATCGCAATATACTCGCATAAACTGATATAACTCGGTTTAAAATAACTTCGTTATGATGTTTCTAACACCTATATCGAATTAAATTACAGACGGATATATCTAAGGCCGATAACTGAGCGTTTCAAAATGCCATCCTGAGGTCTTGCTTTGCGTCATGACGAACGTCGAAAAGAGAGCTCCCTCCATTCCTTGGGGCTTTATAAGGTCTGAGATCTGCCTAGAAACTCCATTCCAATTCTCATTGGTTACTGACATCCAGGGGAAGGCGCGTGCAGTTCATGTCGACCCATAGGATACATACAGAGCTTTAAACTGATCTGAGAACAGAGCCTCGTTTTCAGACCTTCGCAGTTCCTGTCATGAATTTAGCTGCAGAATGAGTTCTGTTTCACCCACAGACATAATTCAAACGGTTTTAGAAACTAGAGATTGTTTTCTATCCAATAGTAATAATAATATGCATATTGTACGAGCAAGAATTGAGTACGAGGCAGTTTAATTTGGGAACGATAAATGTCGAAGTTGAAACAGCACCCCCTATAGTGACAAGAAGGTAACAATGTCTACACTGTATTTCTGATCAATTTGATATTTTAATGGACAAAATGAGGTTTTCTTTCAAAAACAAGGGCATTTATAAGTGACCCCAAACTTTTGAACGGTAGTGTACATATGAGATAAGTAATGCGAGATATGTAAACACTCTGTGGTGTTATTACAGTGACTAGTGTTCCATTTATTAAAGTGGCCAATGATATCAAGTCTGTAGGTAGGCAGCCGCCTCTCTGTGCTAGAGGTCAACCGATTATGATTTTTCAACGCCGATACCGAATATTGGAACACCAAAAAATGCCGATACTGATTAATCAGCCTTTTAAAATATTTTTTAAAACTTAATACATCAATAAAATCAATTTAGTCTCAAATAAATAATGAAACATGTTCAATTTGGTTTAAATAATGCAAAAACAAAGTGTTGGAGAAAGTAAAAGTGCAATATGTGGGATGTAAAAAAGCTAACGTTTAAATTCCTTGCTCAGAACATGAGAACATATGAAAGCTGGTGGTTCCTTTTAACATGAGTCTTCAATATTCCCAGGTAAGAAGTTTTAGGTTGTAGTTATTTTAGGACTATTTCTCTATACGATTTGTATTTCATATACCTTTGACTATTGGATGTTATAATATGTACTTTAGTATTGCCAGCCTAATCTCGGGAGTTGATAGGCTTGAAGTCATAAACAGCGCAATGC